>NC_051065.1:45320484-45620484 GCF_004664715.2 Peromyscus leucopus | reverse complement strand
TAAACATCTGATTTAACATCCTACTAAAAGGTTCAAAGGGTAAAAGTGCTCTTTAGAAATGAAATACATATATTTATTATATATATACATATATATTCCTAAAAAATAAGGTGAAGAGCAATTACAGATGAGAATACCTGCCAAATATATATATATATATATATATATATATATTTATATATATATTTCATTGATATATAATATACTAGATAATAAATAAAGAGAAAATTATATTACAACAAATATTTAAAAGCTTTTAGATATAAATGAGAATTTCTGAAAAACAAAATCACAAAAGACTAAGAGTGTACTTTGCTCCGCAAGAAACTACATCAAAATGAACATGCTTATGGAATGTTTTGATCAATGGGAAATTCTCAAAAGGAAAACTTGTGTTACATGCAAGTCAAACATTTAAATATCAAAAATAAGTCAGATCTGGGTAGATGGCTCAGTGGCATGCTTACTGTTAGGTCTCAAACCTATGACAATGGCTGGGTGCCTATTTAACACATCAAAGTGAAACTGGCAGCCAGGTTCACCAAGCATCCCTCAGTCTCTACCTGTTAAAGGGTATGGCTGTCATACACTGCCTCTTACCCTGAACTTCCCTAGCCCAGGGGCTAGGCTGCTCTTCCCCAAATTGCCCTTTCATATATAATCCAGCCATTTTTGTTGTCTGGCCCTTTCATCTAACCTTTACTTTGCTGGCTCTCCCTTTTCCCCTGTCCCCTGTCCCCTGTCCCCTCTCTCCCCTCTGTGGTGATATTTTGTTTGTGCTCTCATAAATAAAGTTTGCTTGGAGATCAGAGTGCCGATCTAGCCACTTGAGGCCAGGCAGCCTTGGCACACACCTTTAATCCCAGCACTGGGGAGGAGGAAACAGAAAGTGATGTGGCTGGGTAGAAGAGAAAGTGATAAGGCAGGGTGGAGACAGGAGCTTGGCCCTTCAGGCTGAAAATTCCACAGAGGTAAGAAGTCTCCCTAGTGGCTGGCTCCTTTACTGATCTTTCAGCATTTACCCCAGTACCTGGCTCTAAGTTTTTATTCAGACCAATTAGAATTTGTGCTACACCTCTCCCTTCTCCGTTTCCCCTCCCCTTCCCCTCTCTCCTCTCCCCCTCCCTTTTCTCCCCCTCTCCCCTCTCTTCTCCCCTCTCCCTTTTCTCCTCTCCCTTGCCCCCTCTCATGTTTACTCTGGACTCTCCCAGATGTGCCTGCCCCTGGCTATGCTCTCCCTTTTATCTGCAATAAACCTTCTCCTCCACCATACCCACCTAGGAGCAGTCATGTTCTTCCTTTTTATTTCTTTTTTTTTTTTTTCATTCACTTACAGCACAGGCTTGTGAGCTTGGATTTGAATCTTCATAATTCATGTGAAACATTGAAAGTGGCTGAATGTACCTGTGGCCCCAGCATCTGGGAAAAGTTTTCAAAGACAATACAAGCCAACTCCAGGTACCTGGTGGCAACCAGTGTAGATGAAACAGGGAGCTCTAGGTTCAGTATCACACCTTGTTCAAAAAATAAGGTGGAGAGACATAGAGGAAGAAACCCACTTCTGGCCTCCAAACATACATGCACAGGTGAGAATACCCACCCACACATGTACACAAGCGTAAACTACACACACACACACACACACACACACACACACACACACACACACACACACAAAGGAAAACAAGATTTCACTCACAAGGAAGCCCAAGATTGCTCAGCATAATTTGGTCATTGATATGCAAAGAGACTGAAATGCCAGTTAGGGCCACCTTTCAGGTTGGCAAGCTAGGTTTTGGCACCAGTTCTGAGAGCTTGACTGTGCTCTTACTTCAACAGTGCAAGAATTCTTCAACACCACAAGAACCTGTCTGCTATTCAGAAGCAGAGAGGCAGAGAAGGTGCCTTTGCTATATAACAACAGAAACACCCAACTCAGTGACTATATAAGACACCCTACCATCTACACTTCTTTGTGTTCCAAGTTAATTATGCCAATGCCCCATCCCCCAAAATGAAAGAAACTTAACTTTCTTACTACTGCTTAAATAAATAAAAATAAAGAGACGCAGTAGGTTGAATGAGAAATGTTACCAATAGGCAACAGTATTAGAACAATTAGTCCATAGCTGGTGGTGCTATTTGGACTGGTTGTGGAACTTTGGGAGGTAGAGCCTTGCTGGAGGAAATGCATGGCCGAGGGTGGGGTTTGAGAGTTTATAGCCTCCCCTCACTTCCGGTTCATTCTTTCTGCTTCCTGTATGGTTGAAGATGTGATCTCTCAGCTTCCAGCTCTTTTTACCATGCTGCCACTTGCTGCCCACCATGGTGAGTCTTCCCACCACGATGGACTCTTCCCTCTGGAACTGTAAGCCCAAAAAAATGTTTCCCAAAGTTGCTTGTGATTGTGCTTTTTTTAGGACAGCAACAAAAAGGAACCAACGACATGTTTCTGAGAAGGCCAGGCAAATACGATGACAGGCTCCTAATAACTCAGTTAAGAACCAAGCCTCAGTCTCTGCCTCTTGAAACTGGACAGACACTTTCTGAGAAAGCCACAAACAGAGAGCAATCAATCATCAATGCCCCCTGACAGTAAGGGTGAGGAGAACTGCGTGTACTAGGCCTGGACCAAACCTCCCTCCCCCCCAGGTACCTCAAGGTAATAACCAAATAAGGACAAAGCCTGGAACTTGTCCAGACTTGCCCAAGAATGGAAAAACTATAGCCTTAGCCAACTCCTGCTAGATCAAACCAATTAGAAATGTATTAACATGATTGCCACTTGTATAAGCCAATCATAGATAAAATGATCTAGTTGACCCTGAAGCTCCCCTTAGCTGTGCTTAAAAGAAGCTTACACATCCCTATCAAGGTCAGTGCCATTTTGTATGTACAGGTGAGTGACCCCACATGCATACTGGTATCATAAATGCTCTTAGTAATTGAATCATGACTGGTGGTCTTTTATAGGACTTCTCGTGGATCCTAACATCTCCAACTTTACTGTATGAATTATATGATTATAAAGTCAAATTATATCAGAGCTTCTCATATGTGGCGCTTGCTGTGTCTTCTAGTGTCTTGTCTTGTCATATAGCTAAGGTACTTGCAGATCTCTTCTAGTGACCCATTAGCTCCTCCTTGAGCTTTCTCTGCTGCCCTCAGATCCCCAGATTACCAAGACACACACTCAACTTCAAAACATAAACAAACTAGGAGAAGGATAAGACTTTAAAGTAAGTAGGTTTTGCTTTTTACAATAGAAAAGTGAATTTCCTAAATTATTAATAACACCTCCAGAGATTGTTAATCCCACCAGTTAAGACTACTACTATAATCTTCAAGTCAAATTTGAAGTAAGCTTTAATTAAATACTAGCCAGGAAGATGGATTCTAGCCAGGTCCTTTCCTGAGTTCCCAGAAAATGGTCATGTCGCGTTTTGCAGGGGCTTAAAAAGGCCAGGGCCACCATATTTCGCATCAGGTCCAATTGGAAGCAAGCACATACCTCCTGCCCACATGTGATCAAGCACATCTGGTGCAGATGTCTCAAACAAACATAGGGCAAACAGGAACTTAAGTCTTAACTGCAAGCAGAACTCTTTTACCTACAGGGTATATTTTTCCTGCTTTGATCTCACAGTACCCCCTTGAGGCTTCTTGTTATTGTTACTAATTTTTTTTAATTTAAGAATTTTTTTATTTATTTTACATACGAACCACAGATTCCCCCCACTCAGTTTTATTCTGAGTAAAATCCTTGACTCTGTGATAGGTACCTGTTTATATTGGGATCGAATAACCATCAGCTTCATGGTTCCTATACATGAATTATCTAGTTAAGGCATTAATGATGCAAGAGTCAAGAGTAATTAGCAGAAACAGAAGGGTCAAAAGCCCTGAGATGGTTGACATCAGAGTTACTTTCTAGGAGGACCTGGAAATGAGAATGGGAACCAGTCATTTATTTTATCTCAGGTCCCCTTCTTTTGTAATTTTTTTTAGTACAGCCAAATTATCTGTAAGGATTCCTGAGTGCTTTATATAGAAACAACAATTTTCTCTTAAAGCCATATAGTACCTCCTTGTTCTACATAAAGAAAGCCCAGTACCTGACTCAGTCTGGGAGGAAGGGACTGGACCTCCCTGGACTGAGTCTACCAGGTTGATCGCAGTCCTTGGGGGAGGACTTGTCCTGGAAGAGGTAGGAATGGAGGGTAGGCTGGGGGTAAGGGGGGGGGGGGGGGGGGGGGAGAATAGGGTAACCCATGGCTGATATGTAGAACAGAATGGTATTGTAAAATAAAATATATATATAAAAAAAGAAAGAAAGAAAGAAAGAAAGAAAGGAAGAAAGGAAGAAGGAAGGAAGGAAGGAAGGAAGGAAGGAAGGAAGGAAGGAAGGAAGGAAGGAAGGAAGAAGAAAGAAAGAAAGCCCAGTACCCTATCATATTGTAGAACTATTTCAGCTAATGAAATATATTTCCCATCAGGTCCAACCAGAGGCAAGCATATATCCTGATGTACTTCCTGACTGAGTACTTCCCCCCTATTGATTGGATAATCAGAGGTAAGCATACATCCTGACATATTTCCTGCCCACATACCTCCTACCCACAGATCAAGCACATCTGGTACAGATGTGTCAAACAAACACAGGATAAACATGGACTCATTCTTAACTGCAAATGGAACTCTTAACCTGCAAGGTATATTTTTCCTGTTTAGTTCACAAGATATAAATGGAAGAGTGTAGATAATATGACATTCTCTCCCACTCAGTAAGGACTCCATGACTCATTCCAAGCTGCCAAGTTCCATGGAATATGTTATGCAAAACCTAGAGACGGATGCCAATAGCTTCTTTTTATTACAGATTTTAAAAAAGCAATACTACAGGGGAATCAAACAGATCTATGCCAAAGCTGTTGCATTTCGATGTATAAATAAATAAAAGGAAAAACAGAGGGGCACATAGGCCAAAGTTGTGGATACATTCATCTGCACAATGCATCTTCTATCTTAGCTCTAATTCTTATTTGGGCTTTTTGATTTGAACATTCTAACCTTTAGGACACTGACTCAATTGGCCTCATTTTCTCCAATGTAAGGTAACTAAAAAGAAGCTGACATCATGAGTTGGCTGTTTGAAATCTGGGGCTTATGCAGGGTCGCTTGGCTTGGCCTGGGAGGAGGGGACTGGACCTGCCTGGACTGAGTCTACCAGGTTGATCTCAGTCCTTGGGGGAGGCTTTGCCCTGGAGGAGGTGGGAATGGGGGGTGTACTGGGGGAAAGGGGAGGGGGGTGGGACTGGGGAGAACAAGGGAATCTGTGGCTGATAAGTAGAACTGAATTGTATTGTAAAATAAAATTAAATTAAATTAAAAAAAATTAGTTCATTTACATACCAACCACAGACACCCCCCCCCAATCCCTCCTCCTGCTCCCCCTCAGCCTCCTCCCCTGCCATGCCCCCATCCCCTCTTCAAAAAGGGTAAGGCCTCCCAAGGGGAGTCAGCAAAGCCTGGTACATTCAGCTGAGGCAGGACCAAGTCCCTCCTCCCTGCATCAAGGATGAGCAAGGCATCCTACCATCTTATATTCTCTGCATTCCTTGAGATTGCCTGGATTAAGACATTTAGAACTATTGTCAGAACTGAGTGGAGAGTCACCCCCAAACCTGTCAACTCCATGAAAGCAGAAAAACAGTAATCTATTAGGTTTTACTCCATCAAGTATAAACTAAGTACTCAGAAATGACCCTGAGTTCAACATCTATTTCACAGAAAATTAAAATGCATGTTCATGTAGCATTAACACAAATTGAGTAACACACCTGCATTCAAAAGAGATAAGTTACCCTTCCTGCTCACATTGCCTGGAGCTTTACATTCCTACATGAGTGCACACATTTGTCCCTGCACATCTGTCATGATGTGGTTGGTATCCCATCTCTCTCCTGTCATCACCAGGCTGGCTTCCATGGTGCTGAACATGTTGCCACCATCTGAGTTTCTGCAAATGAAAAACAATGAAACACTAATGTAAATATCACCTCTCTTATAACACATCCAGCATACGTTTACTTCTGAAAACCATGTATTGTTATTTATTTTAAACAGATCAGGTCAATGTACAGCAAATCGTATTTATTTGCATTGGTGTCATTTTCATGAATTCATGAGGTAGGACCATGAGGTCTGCAATGTGGAGATATGCCTCCCCAAAGGCTCTCAGGACACCCTCAGGGCAAAGGACACATGAAAGAGATGAACACTCTACACTGTATTATAACCTGTGTGTTGTAATTACAAATCTCTAAAACAGCATAAATTGCTGCCCCTCAATTCCAGATGCATGAGACAAAGCCTGTGTCTATCCCAGAAGTACTGCTAAGTAAAAGAGAAAAGACAGAGCTCTGTTTTCTGGTACAGCTGGGCCATTGGCTCGAAAATCTGTTTCTATTCTTTGATATTTCTCTTTCTTTTTCATTTTATTGAAAATGTATTTTTTTCTTCATTTAATATATCCTAATTATGGTTTCCCTGCCCTCTATTCCTCCTAGTTTATCCCCTCTGCCCCTCCCATCCAAATCCACTCCATTTCTGCCTCTCATTAGAAAAACAAAACAAAACAAAACTGAAAAACAGGATGGGGATGGAAAGTGTGCTCAGTAGTTAAGAGTACTTGTTGATTTCGAGGATCTTGTTTTCTTGGTGTCTTCCATCCCCTCCAGCTCTTATGCTCTTTCTCCCTCTTCCGCTGAAGAGTTCCTTGAGCCCCAAGGGGAGAGATTTGATGGAGATATCTGATTTAGGCCTGAGTGTTCCATGGTCTCTCACTTTGTGCATATTTGGCTGTGGGTCCTTGGTTTTGTTCCCATCTGCTGTAGGAGGAAGCTTCTCTGATAATGGCTAAGCAGGTGCTGATATGCGCATTAACAAGGAGTCATTAGGATTCATTTTGTTGCTACATTATGTTTTGTTTTGCTTTATTTATTTATTTATTATTTATTTATTTATTTATTTATTTATTTTACAACAGTACTATTTGGTTCTACCCTAGGTCCCTAGGCTATCTGGTCTCACATTCTTGGTCACCTAAGCAGTGTCAGGTATGGGTTCCATTTGGTGAAGTAGGACTTGAGTCAAGTCAGATATTGGTGGATTATTCCCATAAGCTTTGTGTCACCACTGAATTAGCATATTTTGTACAGAGGACACTATTGTAGAACAAATGGTTTGTGGCTGGGTTGGTGTTTACATTTCCTCTTTGGTAGCCTGAAGATACCTTTCTGTACCAAAGGTATTAAATGTAGGGATGAAATTTCTGTGCAGGCACCAGCTCAAATTCTTCATGTTCAATGAGTTGTGTAACTGTTGTCTTCAGCATTGGGGCTTTGGTGTCAGTTTGTGTAGAACAACTTGTAGTCTCCACAAGAGCCTGGGTTGGTTGGGGACTCCCAGGGGACCACTTGGGCCAACAACTAAATTAGCTATAACACAATCCTGGTACTGGAAGCTTTATTTGGAAACAAGTGATACCCATTTGGGGCTCTGTCCCCCCCCCCATTAATTGATGGTTTTATTTGTTTTGCCTTTATTTTTATATATATTTTAGGGAGCTTCTACTGTATTATTTCTTTGATACCCCTAAAATGGCCTTTAATTTTAGCTGTCTTTCCCTATATGCCCAGCCTCCTCCTACACTGATAGGTTTAGAGGCTAAACTACTATTAGTCTTTAATGAAGAATAGTTCCTGAGGTTAAATAAGGTTCCAGGCTTTTCCATAAATGTAACATTATTTGATTATGTTTCATCCCTCAGTTACCTTATCTTATTCCTGTTGAAAACTGGCCTGATCAACTGAGGCTTGCCCTGAGGCCTTGATGTATGGAAAAGGAACATAACTCCTTTTCAAAACTAGGAACATGCTTGGCAGAACCAATAATACCCTAGGGCAATTTTCCCTGAGCCCCTGATGTATATATAGAGATCCTAAGAACCCAACTCTTCCCATTATAGGGGGCTATGCTTATCAGTCTCAAGGTTGCTGTGTGCTCCAGTCTCTGATGTTCTTGAGATACCCTGTGTTCCCTTGTGCAACATTATTCAATTAGCTGCTTGCCAACTTCTTCCATTTTCCCCCAGAAATGCTAGATAAGATAACTCACAAAGATCCGCCTGCCTCTGCCTCCCGAGTGCTGGGATTAAAGGCGTGCACCACCACCACCACCACCACCACCACCACCACCACCACCACCACCACCCGGCTACTTCTTAATAAGGTTGCTTCCCATAAGACATAGCTTTTGAAAGACCTCCTGATCCTAAACTTTCTTATATATTCTAACTTTTATCCTGTTTATTTTCTGATCTCCTAGTCCTCTCTCCCAGGACCCTGCCACTGAAGATTGACTTGCTGGTCCAGGTCATCTTTTACCCCATTTTCCTGAACTTAAAGCAATAGAAACATTAACAATTACAAAGAATCAATGAGATGAAAAACTATTTCTTTAAAAATTAAGCAAGACTGACAAACAGGTAAGTTAAACAAAAGAGAAAGAATACTCAAAAAATTCTTAAGTAAACAATGAATTAAGGGAAGTGAGGAAGTTCATTTAATGAGTTTATATTTTAAAAAATCCAGGAATGCATAGCATCTGGTATTTGAGAATAGCCCCTCCCAATCCACAGGCAACACTGGTAAAATAAAAAGCTAATGGAGCAGATGCCATCTAAAACCACATGTAAACTCGAGATCATGTCACCTCAGCACTCTATCTCAGGGAGAATCCTGGAATAGCTGACATTCTGAATTCTGAGCTGTCCTGACCTATCCACTCTTAGACATCACCTTGCCATCTAACACAGGGTACCAAGATTCTCCTATTTCAATGGTAGGTGGGCTAATCCATGGGTCCCCTAGTTACTCTAACTCTACAAGAGTTTCTTCAGCTTACTTATTATCTTGGAGTTTGGTGGAGGTGAGCACAAATTCCCGTTGAAAATGGAGCACAGCATTTCTCTTCCCATCCTAGCCCCCCCTGGGTGGAAAAAGCAGTCTGAGGGGTAACTGCTGTTAGAGAAGCAAAGGGCTAGAATGACAAGACCTTCCCCGGAAGTTTCCGGATTATAATCCCTACATAGTTAATGTGTGACAGGAAGAGTATCTCCTTAGGACACCCAAGACCAAGCACAAAAAAAGATTTATTTGTACCAGAAAGACAGAGGGCAGGGGGAAAGCAAAAAGGACAGGAGATAGAGGACAAGGGGGAAGGGAAATGAACAAGGGAAAGGGGGCGGGAATATTTGTCCTAGAGTGACAAAGACTGCCTCTGGATAGAGAAGAGACAGATGTAGCATATAGGAAAATAGCAGTTTATAAAGGTACAAAGGGAAACCCTGTGTTAGGGTGATGTGTTTAATTTTAATTAAACATCTTAATTAGGTGAGCCAAAAGGGGCTTTTGATTGCTGGACTTCAATACTATGATAACAAGACCTTGGTAGTCAGCCTCAGGAGGGGGAAGTGTCCAAATAATGGAACAGACCTTGGTGGATAGCTTTAGGAATGTAATCTAATGGTTTTTAGCAAGGAAGAGGGAATGGGGGAGAAGGGCAAGGTCTGCCAGAGCCATGCTCGCCATGCTAGGGCTGTCCAGAGACCCTTCAACATGAACCTAAGTCTTCTGGAAGAACCAATAAACAAGAAGCTAAGTTGACCAAGTTTTTGCTCTCCAAAGATATGGTTAAAATTATATCAAATTTATCTGTACCACCCCAGTCACGTTACCTCTTCATAAATATATGCCTTAAATTTTCTAGAAACTTTCTATGTATGCAAGGGAGGACCATCATATCCTACTGATGACCCATTGGACCTACAGACACAAATTAAGTGAGTTGAGTAATAATAAAATTGGTAGTCATAGCTCAACTACAGAAAAATTTTGAGGTGAGGTTCTCTGAGTTACTAAGTAGGTGAGATTCTATGGTATCAGAAGACAGAAAGAAGTGATAAATATTTACATATCTCCACAATAAGAACAGGTAAGGAAGCAAAGGATTAAAAAAAACAAATCTTACTTATAAAAATTGGAACTGGACCCACCCTAATAATCTAAGAACATTCTAATCTTATATTGGCAAAACAAAGAAAAACTCATTTCTTATTCACTATAATCCAATTTGAAGTTCCAGCTGAATACTGACCTTTGTTACAGAAGAATAAACAAGGTCTCAATGGAAGAGATCCCAACATATGACGATTTCAACTGGGTGGAGCTGCCCATCTGCTTCATTTGTCCACTGGCTACAAATAAAAGTAGAGATCTGGATAACAGATGGTCAAGACTCAGGAGTATCAACTCTTACAACATGCTTTCTCTACAAGTTCTCTACCAACCAGGAGCTGTTATACATCTCCTGGTTATGTGCTTTATTCTGGAGACTGCCTATGGTCAGGATAATAGGTAAGGCACTCCTTTTCCCTCACCACCTTCCTAGGATATGTTCCTACTTGATGAGAACACATATTGAATTCTCATTATTTGTGTCTCTTGAGTTTCACTTTTCTAAACTCTAAGGCAATATGTAGCTTCTCAAGCCTATGTCCTGATACCAAATGACTAGGTGATAATTAAAAGTTTCTGTTAAAAATGACTTTTCTGCCTAGGTTTATATTCTTATCATTTTCATCAACATGAGAAATATGAGCAGAGAGGTGAGCTTGCCCTATATTTGGGGAATACACTATGGATAGGTTATAATTCATCTCTAATTTTAAGCTTTGTATAAAGAAGCGAAGGAATGTACTTTCAAGACTCCCCTGGTAACAGAGTGGATGTCTTGACTCAAATAACAACAAAAACAAAACTAATAAATTACCCATAGAAAAATTATTGTAAAGTAAAGGCCAACATCTTCATCAACTCCAATATATAGGGCTCTGATGACCACAATGGGAGCAAGTTTGTTTAAACAAAAGAAAATAATGCAGAAACTTGATCATGTATCCCACTCTTCTATACATGTTCCTTTATACAAGTTTCCTCATGTGATAAATCTATTACCTAAGTCTGTGACAGAAGGAAGAAAGAATTATCAGATTCCAATTCCTACAAAGAGAAAATGATATACAAAAGATTCTATGACTTTTGACAAGAGGAAAGCCTTGAGTTACAGGGAGAAATCAGAGTTCACTAGCAGCACACAGAACCATGTGGGAAAGGAGAATCTACCAGATGGTAATGAATCCATGGAGATTTGGATGGGGAAATTTTACCTGCTAAGGGAGACCATTTCTGTTAAGAGAGGTAGAGGTCTGGGCAACACAGGAAATGATATCAAGAGGATTTGAGTTGAGAATAGAACTTTTCTCAACTAGAACTTCTGGAGCTCCCTAAATCGGGGCTAAAGAGCAGTGAGCTGAAGAAAAAATACTGAGGTGAATCAGTTGTTACTATAAAGCTGGTTGATCTATATGATTGAATTAGGAGACTCTGGGGATTTCAAATCCTTATGCTTGAAGGGGGGATTTTAGATAATTATATAAGAAAAAGAAAATGGTGAGTACATTGAGGTAGACTGTGAAATTATGAACCTCCACCAGGGAATAATGACTGGGAATAGACAAAGAGAAAGAAGCTTTGCCAGCCCAGGTCTCCACATTCAAGAGGTGACCAGAACTGTGACCTTTTTTTTTTTTTTTTTTATTCTGGCCTTCATTTGTCTCATCCTGTTGGATATGTGTGTTGGCTAGAAACATGAAATACTTTGAGAGAAGTTGCATGCAGAGGGTCCTTCCAGAGTAAAGTGTTGAACTTAACAAGTGTCTGCCCGACAGTTGGTTCCTGAGACTCTCTGCCTGTTAATAAAAGAACACCTGAGTAGTGGACTTTAATGTGATTTTTTTTTTTGTTTCTGCTTTTTCTACTGTTACAGGAACAATCTATTTTCAGTAAACATGAAAATTTCTCCAATAAAAAATGCAAATGAATTTACAGTAGAAATCACGATTACAAACAATGTGGATGAATGTATGGCGGTAAGTGAGTTAACATGAAAAAGAAGTATTATCATAAAGAAATTTCAGCGAGCTGATACAGTGCTAAATGCTGCCCTTTGAAGTGTTTCTGTGTACATAGCTTTGAAACTCAGAGAAATCGCGTTAGAAATGTATGTGTTACAAATTCCTAAAGGTAAAGTAATAGGGCTATGAAGGAGATTGGTGAGTGGGGGCTTTTAACTGTGGGTTAAAGGTCTTCACAAGGAAACAAGAGGAAAATTTAGGAGGAAGGAAAAGGAATGGGAAGCATGAAAATAAGGAAAATGGTAATGCAACAAAGATAAACATGAGTTGCAATGAACAGGAAATACTATCGATCTTATGTTCCTACCTCCTCTCACACCTTGACTCCACCTCATGGAGGAGAGTCAAGAAGAGGCAGATCAATATACTTTGGCAGGTCTAAGAAATATAGCAGAGAGGTGTCTGTGCTGTCCCTTAATGTGAGGGCTTATTTACACCCTATAAGCATGGAAACACACTGTCTCCACCTTCATTCCTGGGTCTACTTTCTTCTTTAATTGTTCCAAATTTTTCACCTCGTGCTCATTGTCCTTCACAATTCCTAAACATTCTCTTTGGACTTTTAGAAAAGACATATGAAAAGAAAGTTTGAGGGCTGGAAAGATGGCTCAGTGGTTAAGAGTACTTGCTTTTTCAGAGGACCCTGGGTGGGTCATGTTCTAGGGCATCTGACACCATTTTCTGGTCTTTGTGGACACTGGGTGCACACACACACTCTCTCTCTTTCTCATACACACATAATATATATGTAAATCTTTTTTAAAATTAAAACTTAAAAAAAATCATTACAAAAAGAAGGGAAATTTTTAGTTATACTAAAAGCCATAATAGAAATACAGGGTAAAAGTCCCTGATGTTTACCGAGATAAAAATGGAGGGGATTGGACCTGCCTGGACTGAGTCTACCAGGTTGATCTCAGTCCTCCTCGGGGGAGGCTTTGCCCTGGAGGAGGTGGGAATGGGGGTTGGGCTGGGGGGAAGGGGAGAGGGGCAGGAGGAGGGAGAACAAGGGAATCCATGACTGATATGTAGAACTGAATTGTATTGTAAAATAAAATAAAAGAATTCTCTAATGAATAATTTTTAAAAAAATGCTAGAAATGTACTTGATCCTGTAATGGGTAGATATTTTGATGTTCTCTCTGTTCGATTTAGAACACAGTATTACTTAACCCATGTAGAAGTTATTCTTTATATTTGACCACTGATTAAAAGTTTTATATCTCTTGGCCAAAGTAAAAACAATGTCTAAATATTAGTTACCCAGGAACTTTTAACCTGGGACTGTTTTTATTTGTATAATGAACATCTTTAAGTCTCAAATGGTATCTGTCAATTTCACTCAGAAAGTACAAAGATTCATGAACTCATACAAGGGATACAGGCATCAATACTTTCATCTTACAATGACAGGAGGAAAAATCAGTGTGACAAGAACTGTGTCACACAGCTAGAAAACAAAAGTCAGAGAGTTGGGGTTATAAACTCTATTTGTTTGTCAGTCTTTGTCCTCATCAGTTCACCACACTAGAGTTGACAACTGGTGTCTCCTGCTTTAAATCCCTCTTGGTTCTGGAGGGGTTTGTTTCATTCTCTTTGACCCTGATTTAGACAATCTTCAGCCTCAGCCCAGATGAAAAAGAACAAATATCCTAAATGTAATGCAACAACAATACTCTTTGGCCCTGACATTTCGAAAATTTTGTGCTTAGTTATACAATCCTAAACCAGCTGATGAGTCAAACATACACAGACAGACAGACAGACACATACACACACACACACACACACACACACACACACACACACACACACACACAGAGTTTCACTCCATTACATGGAAAAATGTAATATATGACAACTTGTAAAAACACTTTTGCCGGGTGGGGGCGCATGCCTTTAATCCCAGCACTCAAGGCCAGACTGGTCTACAGAGTGAGTTCCAGGAAAGGCGCAAAGCTACACAGAGAAACCCTGTCTCAAAAAAAAAACACTTTTAAACTTCAGTCATTCACTATGACAAGGAGAATGTCAGATGTTTTCCTTCTTATACTCAAAATTAAATTGGAAACATCATTTACAGACAACTTGAAGTATACCAAGAGAGTTAAGAGGAAATATTTGATAGTACATTCACACAGTACCCTGGAAAATGCTTATTTTACTTCATGGTCAATCCCAGGCTGCCTTCTCTGTATTGAACTCTTTAACCCTTCCCCACTTCCTTTGCCTCAGGTAAAAGTTACTACTGAGGACAATCCAAACATCAAGTATCTTTCTGCTCATGCAGCATACACTGCTTGCATATGTACCACAAACAACTTCTTCTGGGATATTCAAGTCTCTGGTAAGTGGGAGCATTCTCTACTTGCTTATGAATGTCATATAACAGTGAACATCAGGATATATCAGAGCATGAAAAAAATAAGTAAAAAAAAAAAAATGTAGCAGAAAGAAAAGGGGAAAGTGAATGGAAAGTGATGAGAAGCCAAACTGAAAGGAAATGAGGGGACAGAAGGAGCTGAAATTAAGGGAAGGGGGTTCAAACAGCAACCTACCTTGCATATAGGAAGGAGAATCACAGTATGTTAAAATCAGGAAGGATGGAGATGAAGCTATGTAGAGTTCATGAGTTAACAGTTCTGCTTTCCTTTCGGTAGCAAATGCTGTCCTACGAGGAAAGGCAGAAGTTGTGCCAGCTAAGGGTATATGTCCTGACGGTGAGAAAATATACCCAGTAACTACCTACATGAGGACTGCTGCACATGAGATCTCTGTAACACCATAAACTGGAAGGTCTCCCATAGATCCAGATCACCAAACTACCCACTTGGAGAAGTGTTCCTTTCTTGTATGTATTTCTGTAGTAAAATAAAATAGAGTGAATTGAACTTTGTGCTCAAATAGCTATGTAAAAAATAAACTTCTACAACTTCACCATGAACTGTGTGCATCTTTTTTCCCATAATTATAACTGGGCATCTGCCCAGAGAGCCAAAGGTTGCTTTAACACTCTTTTCCCGGGACACATTCACAAAAATGATATAATAAGCATTTGAATCCTAGTGAGTGAGAACAGGACTGGGTCTCACCACTTAGCATAGAAGAGAAAATGCCCGAAGTCATTTTTCACAGTAACACTGAAATCTCAAGGTAGAACTGACAAAAGATTTCAAGTTCTTCCACCATTGCAGTTCAAATACATCCAGCTGTCCCTCCTAACTCTCTAACCTATACCTTTCTTCTTTTTAGCTACTGGCCAGAAAAAGACTCAGAGCTCATGGTGTATGCGGAAGCCCAGTCATTTTGTATATTATGACTTTGACTTGACTGCACAAAGGAAAATTCTGGGAGTTGAGTAATGCCAAGTGTGAGTGTGAAACAAAGGCATGTTGTAAGCATGAAGCACAGCCTGTGGGAGTGTATAAATAGGCAGAGCTTTTGGACAACACTCTGGAGTTACTTTGTCAAATACTTTACATACATACCTGCTCTTCCAGGATGCTCACAATTGGAAGAGATGAGAGATAATACTCCCACACTCTGTTTTCTGGATCCATGTATTCTCTATCAAGGATACAATGCCACTTAACGGCCATGCTTCCAAAATATATGCCACACATTCCAGGACCCTTATTCCCTCTCTCTCTCAGCCATTGCCTAGAAGAGAAAAAGATCCGGGTCACAGAGAACTTGATACAGTGCACTGACAGGGGAGACAGACAGAAGCAATGCTGTGGTAAGGGAGTCTGAAGCTGAAAGATGCAGAAACCCACCCAGATCCCAACCCACCAGTCCTCACATTCACACCACACTCCTCCCTGCCCACAACCTCCCCACGCCCATCCTGGCCACAGTCAGGACATGATATATAGGACCACCGGAAGCTAGTGGTAGAACTTTCTCCAGGAGCCTAAGTTCAGACAAAGGTAAATATAGGTAGATAGGATCTCCACTCTACCTCAGAGACTCAATCAATCAAAGGAAGCCCAGCACAGACTTGCTAATCTACCTCCAAACTGCCAGCTATAGGGAAATGAGAAGGGGAATGTCAGTAGAAAGTGGTCTTCAGTAACAGAAACCACTAGAAAGAAGCACTGACCTAACTTGTCTGAATTTTTTTAGACTAGTACCCCTCCTTAACACCTTTGGGAGTGATACAAATGTAACAAAAAACAACCATGGAATGGGAAAATAGTTCAGTGATAGAGTGATTGCCTGGCATTTGTAAGGCACAAAATTCAATTCCTAGCACAACAGAAAAGGAAAGAAAAAAGTTAAGAAGAGGAATTAGAATCAATATCTTCCCAACTAGGAAGAAATACACAGTAGAACCACAGTAATAAAAACAATGCAGTACTGGCACAGAAATAGACACATAGACTAATGGAACAAACTTGAAGACCCAAGCGTGAGTATATGCAACTTGAGCCACTTCATATTTGACAATGGTGCCAAAACACACACACACACACACACACACACACACACACACACACACACGACAAAAGAAAGTATCTTCAACAAGCCGTGCTAAGAAAATTGGATGTCCAAATGCAGAGGAATGAAATTAGAACTTTATCTCTCATCTTGCACAAAAACTAACTACAAGTGGATCAAATACCTAAATGTTAAAAACTGAAACTGCTAGAAGAAAACATTGGAAATACCCTACATGATATAGGTGAAAGAAAGGACTTTTTGAAGAGGACTCTAGTTGTTGCTCAAGAATTAATGCCAACAGTAACAAGTGGGAATTAATAAAACTAAAAAACCTCTGCACGTGTAAAGAGAACATCAAGTGAGTTAAGCAGAAGCCCACAGAACTGTATAGGTGGTATAGGACCTTTGCCAGCTATAGATATGACAGAGGAGTAATACCCAGAGTATACATACATACATACACACACACACACACACACACACACACACACACACACACACAAACGTATATTTTTAAAAATAAAACCTCAAAAGTCAAAGAGTCAAAAATACAGGGGAATCCCATCAGAAAATGGACCTGAGACCTGAACGAGAATTCTCAATAAAAAAAAAAGAAAGAAATGATGGCTAAGAAATGTCTCAAAAAACATTCCTTAATAATGAATGTGAATAATAATTAATACCCTTAATAATTAGGGAAATTCAAATAAAAACATCTTTGAGATTTCATTTTACCCCGGTCCGAATGGGAAAGATCAAGAAAACAACCTACAGCAGATGCTGGAGGAGTATGAGGAAAAGGGAACCCTCGTTCACTGTTAGTGGGATTCCAAACTGGTCCAGCCACTCTGGAAATCAGTGCGGAGAACTCTCAAAAAGCTAAAAATAAATCTGCCATATGACCCAGTTACACCACTCCTTAGCATATGTCCAAAGGACTTGACATCCTACTCCACAGAAACTTGCTCCCCCTACTTGACAGAAACTTGATCAACCATATTAATTGATGCGCTAGTCACAACAGCTATGAGGTGGAAACAACCTAAACGACCTGCAGCCAAACAATGGATAAAGAAAACATGGTACATAATACACTATGGGATACTATTCAGTTATAAAAAAAATGAAATTTGCAAGTAAATAGATAGGACTAGAAAAAGTCATATTAAGTGAGGTAACCCAGACACAGGAAGACAAATGTTACATGTTCTCTCTCATCTGAGGCTCCTAGACCCAAATATTGAAATGTGAGTATACATCTTGAAATAACTACAGAAACTAGGAAAGAAAGAAGGAACTACCACTGGGATCATTAGAGAGGAGAATAGCAGAGTGTAAGTGATCTGCCTGGGGAAAGGGAAAGAACAGGGAGGGCTCTAATTAGGCAGGGGGACATAAATACAGAAGGAGATAGGAAGGTTAAAATAACAGTAAGGATACTTTAAAAGTTACGAAGAATCATACTACTTACTGTCTACCAAAAAAACTGTGATACACATAAATCTGTGTTTAAACAAACATGTACATATAGTTCAAATGAAATTTTCTCATCTGGGTTGACAATGCTCCCTCTAAGAATCAAATACCACCTAACAAAATGCAAACACCAAGCATAAGAGGCCCTCTTTGGAGCTGTTGGTCAAGGTTGTCTAAGAGGCTCCCAAAACATTAAATGCTATTGCCATTACCCTTTACTGTGCCCTCACCCGCAGGTGGAAGGTAAGTCCCTATTTCTGAAGACACTAAACATTTCAAACCCAGGGCCTAGAAGCTCCTGACCTGGAACTTACCTGAAATCCTCCTCCTCATGCACTAGCTTTCATGGTACTAAAAGAGGCCATGCTGGCTTTCAAAAGAGGGAAGTAACCAACAGTCTTACTCAGCTATTAGATAACATCAATGAACCACACTAATAACTAGCTGTTGTAGAATATTATTCTAAGGTGTGTTACTTTTGCTTATGTTGCATTTGTTTAACTCTGTGAAGCTGTGTTACTGTGCCTATCTAAAACACCTGATGGTCTAATAAATATCTGAACAGTCAATAGCAAGGCAGGAGAAAGGATAGGTGAGGTTGACATGCAGAGAGAATATACAGAAGGAGAAATCTGGGAGGAAAGAAAAAGTAGCCAGAGAAGAAAGAGAACTCCAGGGGCCAGTCACCCAGCTACACAGCAAGCCACAGAGTAAGAGTAAGATTTATAGAAGTAAGAGAATGGGAAAAGCCCCGGGCAAAAGGTAGGTGGATGACATAATTTAAGGAAAGCTGGTAAGAAATAAGCCAAGCCAAGGCTGGACATTTATAAGTAATAATAATCCTCCATGTGTGATTTATTTGAGAGCTGGGTGGTGGGCACCCCAAAAGAGCCAAAACAAAGAATAACATTTTGGAGTATCAATGTGGTCCTCATATTTCCATAGGGCCTGAGAAAGCTTTGAGGGAAAAAAAAGAGGATATGGCTCCTTTAAGAGTTTCTGCCTACTGACAAGCCCTTGATTAGTCAGTACAATAAGTAGGAATAAAAAACTAAGTAAAATGCCTGCCACAGTGCAAGCATCAGCATTCTAGAACTCTAGGAAGACTGAATGCAGGTCCTGGTCAGACAAACCTCCGACTGGCCTTGAGCTTCAGCTTGGTTTTCACAATTGATAAGTGGGCAGAGCCAGCTGAGAGCCAAGTACAGAGGGTCCACATGTCGGTTAGCAGTTTAAAGGTTTGCTCATATGCTCAAAAAAGCTGAAGATATGCAAGAAAAGAGGTCCAGATGGAAAACCCTCTAAACAGGTTACAGTGTGTTTAACAATGTGTGTATGCTTAATGAAAGAAAAAAGAAATAGTCATAGAAAGAAATGAATAGTTTAAAAATAATAATAAAGTCTTTAAAGAGAGATAAAAGTAATATAAAAGAAAAAACCCATGTAAGATGGGAAATACACAGGGAGTCTGGATCCAGCATGTTTTTGTGTTGATTTTGAATTTTTTGATTGTTGAAAAGCTAAGGACAGATGCAAAGAGACCTGGAATTGAAAAAGGGACTGTTGAAATAAATCAGCCTATATACTTTAGGAATGCCTTAGCTATTAAAAAATCGAAAAATATATTTGTCAAATGGAAATAAAAATGCTTTAGAGTTTTGTTTCTATGGGAGATGAGATGCTGTAAATTCCTTTGGTGTTAATATGGATCAGGTTTGATCAGGCAAGACCTGAAACTTAACAGGTGATATCTATCAGCAAAAGTTACTGCTGGTTTTCCCAGGACTCAGTCATTATCTCAAAATTTTCTCTCTGAGATTCTGAAGAAACTTTGTCCACAGACAGCAGGAAGCAGTTTGGAGAACATGACTCCACATTCCCAAGAGTGGTGTGGGAGGCTTTTGGTTATTTGGTGGGTTATAGATGTTTGCTATTTAGGGAAATATAGTATATTGATACAAATTTAAAGTTATTTTTGTTAATTGTATATACGTTTCTACTCTTATTTAAAATATTTTTGTATATTGATAAAAATTTAAGGTTATTTTTGTTACAATATTGTGTTGTGTGTGTGTGTGTGTGTGTGTTTCTATTCTTATTTATGGTATTTTACCTATGCAGTTTATTTTAAAATGTAAGGTAAAATTTTAGTTTTTTGTTTTTGTTTTGTTTGTTTGTTTTCCAGAGCTGAGGACCAAACCCAGGGCCTTGCGCTTGTTAGGCAAGTACTCTACCACTGAGCTAAATCCCCATCCAAAATTCTAGTTTTTGAAAACTATTACTATAAGCTATATAGGATAGTCAGGAAACATAGGTTAGTGGTTAGTCATTTATAACAATCAAAATTGTAGATATGTTAGTTATGCTTTCCAAACTATATCGAGATATATTTTAGAGAGACAGATGGTCTACAGACTTTTCAAAGACCTACAGAACATGGCATTTAAGATATTTTTGTTAACTTAGGGCTTTTCATGACAATGAGACACATCTGCTCCTGGCAGCACCAATTTACTTCAAAGATGATGGGCATTGAAGAAACTCCTTATGGAGTTTGCTTTCATTGCAGCAAGGTTAGCCAATGGGTAAAGAAACTATTCTTGCCTTTGACTGCTGACAATGTGCTGTGCAGAGTGGACATGCAGAACACACAGGAAAAAAAACTGTTGAACTTTGTCAAAAGGCAGGACAATCTTTCAAATTTCCTGCTTCACAGAAGAGTCTGACAGATGTTCTGCAGGACACAGAGAAAAGCTACTGACGAACTTTGCCCAAACAAGGCAACACAGTCCTTCAAAGTTCCTGCTTCACTGAGAAGTCTGTCTCATACTCTAGGCCTGTAGGCTGAAGATGGATGCCCCAAGGTTGCAGAAGGAACTTTGGGTGACTGTCGAGGCAGTCAGATGTCTCTGTCTTTTCTAGAGTTTTAGAAGTTTTTGCAATGCACTTTTTGTTTACTCAAATGATATTATCCTTCTGGAATCTTTGATAGAATTGAAGACCAGATAGTTATGCAGTTTTCCTTAGTTATGACAGAGAGAAAATTAGGTATAAAACTTTAATTCATTAATATGGGGTAGATAATGGAATATTTTCTTTTAGTTTGCCAAACACAAATGAACTGGGATTCATTATATTGTTAGTGCAATCTTTATTTGATAATTGTTCTTATTGTATACAGTCTTATTATGTTAAAATTAAAATCTTTAATTTTTTGTTTGGACAAAAGGGGGAAATGTTATAGAATATTATTTTAAGGTGTGCTACTTTTGTTTGCACTCTGGAACATTTATTTAATAATGCAAAGATATGTTTGTTTAAATAAAATTTCCATGTGGTCATGAGGCTAAGTCAGCAACTAGATGACAGGAAGTGGTAGGCAGGAGCCAGGTGGAAAAGGGTTTTTAAGTAAGGGTAAGGAGAAGCATGAGGGTTTTTTGGAGAATGCAAACAAGGAGAGGAAGTGAGCTACTTGCTATTCATTCTCTCTGGAGAGCAGAATTCCACCTTAACCTTTGAATCTTGAATTCTTTAGAGGGACAAAGATTTAGTTAAGTTATCTTTGTAGCTTTGAAAGAGTCAGTGCCTTAGAAAACAGAATTCCCTCAGGCTGCAGCTCTTGTGGCCTAATCACTGCTGGTAGGGGCAGACTTGCAGTTGCTGATTCAGACAGTCATGGCTTAAAAGGCAGCAACAATTTAAAAAAAAAATAAAAAAAAAAAACAGCCAACATGGTATGATAACCCTAAGGGTGTAGTCAGACCTGCTTAACAAGAGGGAAATCATACCTGGTACTGGAAACCTAGACAACTACTCAGGGATAATGAAGTCATGGGTCTAGAACTTGCAACCACCACATTACTAAACCAGCATAATTCCTAACTACACTTTAAATTTTTATCCTTATATTCAGAGATAATTGTCCTCACCCTTCATCAAAGAAACTTCTCTTTGCAACAGCTGGAAACCATACAGAAAACTATAACCAATCAACATGTAGACCTGTGGAGCCCAGCCCCAACAGATATATCTATAGCACAATTCCTGAATCAAAGACTAGTTGTGGATCACTGCAGAAGAGATGGTAAAAAGATCGTAAGAGCCAGAGGGTCATAGTAATATCAGAAACTACAACCATGAAACCTTACCAACATGGCTGCCTAAACATGAGCTGAACAAGGATAATAATAGACATGCTAAAGTGAACAGTGGGAAGCCCAGGAGGCCACAACCCACACACACACAAAAAAAAAAAAAAAAAAAAAAAAAAAAACAGAGGCAACTAAGGAATGCTGAGAGTGGGGGAAATAGTCTTCTCCAGGAAACAGCAAATGAATTAGTCGTCCAATATCAAATGTTCAGCCCTGAAAACATATTCATATAAGTAGCATTATACAGACTGAGCAGGCTATATTTATGTTTTCAGAAATATATATGTATATGAATACATATATATGTATGTATGTATGTATATAACAAAAATTAATGAAGAGGCCATGGATTTAAAAGAGAAAAGGGAGAGGTCTGGAGGTAGAAAAGGAAAGAGGAAAATGATGCAATTTATATTATAAACTCAAAGAAATATTAAAAAGAAAAAAAAACCCAACTGGCTTTTTTCCTTCCAATAATGGTGGGACACATACTTCTTTTATGAAGGACAGTAGGCAGTGAATGTACTACAAAGGCAAAGTGCACTCATGCCTCAGTGGCTTATGATAGCTAGCTAACGCTTCCAGCCCAAACTGTTCATGAACAAATAAACAGTACCACTGCCTACCACAGCTTTGCCATGGCTGATCATAAAACCCGAGAACACCATAAAGCTGCCAGGTCACCAGATGGTGGGAAGAGTGGAAATAATGAAATTGAAGATCTCGGTGTACACGACAACTGTGTGGGAAATTGCAGCTGAGCAGCCCTGTCATAGAGAAGAGGAGAGCTCTGGTGTTCTTGTCAGACACATTCCTGATTTTGTATGATGTAAAACTGACTCCTTGATCACTTATTTATGTTCTGAAGCAGGCTCTTACTATGACTCGAGCTCTGAGTCTTTGTCTCAGGTTCCTGGGTTTATAGATGTGTGCCACCGCAGGAAGGTATTATTTTATTATTTGATTTCTAAAAATAATACCTTGGAATAATGAGTTCAAGAAATCAAAATGTATGGGAAAGAAAAGTAAGAGTGACATTTCCATGTATCAATGACATTTTCGTGTATCATGAAGTGAGTGGTGAACTTTACGACAAATGACACAACATGCTTACTGTCACAGTGTTACAGTTGTATGACCAACCAGCTGAAAGCTCTAGACCCAAATCTGCTATAAAGGCATCAACGTTTACTTCAAATTTAATTAAGATAGCAGTTGACACCTCAAGATGACATTCATGTGAGTCTCTGTAAGGCTCAAATAAATCGAATCAAATATGAAAGAGGAAATGTTACAAACACTAATGCAACACATTGCTGTCCTGTGCATCAGAAATCCTAAATGGTGTCAAGATCAAGATGGGCTGCATGTATTCTGGAGGCTATAGGTCCAACTTTGTTCATAATTCTGGCAAATTTTTCAGTTCCCTTATACATAGTCCCGTACCTTTCAGAACCACAAGTAACAAAGACGTAATGAAGACTTCTACATAGAACATAAAATCTTTCCATGATGACATTTTTCTTCCTCTTTACTCACTTTCCCATTACCCCACATGTTTTTGCTGCCTCAGCGTATGTGTTATCAGAAACACCAACTGGATAACAGAGAAATCTCTGCTGCTTGCTTGCTACTCTCTTAATCATATCCTTAAAGGCTCTTTGTCCTGTTAGATATTAAATGTACAAATTCCTGAGGTTAAAACATGGGTATCCTACTCACAATGCTTATTGTTAACATGTAGCACAATATGTTAGGGTGAAGAGAAGAGAATCAGAATATTGACTTGTTCCAAGACACTGTATTTGTCTATCATGCTGTGCCGCTTCTTTTCCCAAGAAGAGCAAGTAACTCTACAAGCATCTCCTTATGTAATGACAGGACCACTAGCATATTTAAGTGAGCTATCATAATTCCCTTTGATGTGGCTGTTCATTAGTATAAGGGTGACTCCATTTTTGTTCTAGTTACAAGAAAATTTACCCTTGTTTTAGTTAAAGATGTTGAGAAAAATCCACAAGTGAGCTTCCATGGCACACAGTTCCTGCAGACGTGAGCCATCCCTAAGTCGCTTTTCATCCTTATCCTGAGCACTTCTTTAACACACACCCAACCTTAGCAGTTTTGGTGCCTTGACTCTTCCTTGTCCCAAATGAGACAGTGCATTCATGTCCTAAACACTAAATCCGTGGAGGAGATTGAATTTTCCTCTATTCATTTGGTGCAATTTACTTTCATAGTCATCACTGGCCAATCAGTAGGTTTTCATCTTCTTAGAATAAAATATGAGACCTTCAAATAGGTCTGAAACATGATGGGAGTCCAGTGAGCATTCCACTGAATCACATTAACCAACTGAGATTTACTGAAGAGCCCCAAGCAGAAGGTGGAGTTTTCTAAGGAGGTTTCCTGCTGCAGGGCTCACAACAGAGTTCCAGCCTGTGTCATCTTGGACTTCCTACACCCCTCAGGCAGACCTTACACTTTACAGTAAATACTGAGTGGATATGACAAAGGAAAAATCAAGTTTTGAAAGAGTCATCCCTGAAATGAAATACCCTTACATTGCAGTTGGAGGTAAGAGTGAGAACGGAATAGCGTTTGGATGTAAGAGCACCTGGGTAGAAGTCAGCTGAGTGTGTGGGAATAAACAAAAAGCCAATTCCTGAATTCAACATGAAAGAAAAGAAAAATGAATGGTGAAACTTACTGAGAGAGAAAAAAAATATTTCATTCGCCCAAGAGACAATAGTGGTGAGTGTGGCTCAAGGAATAATGCATGAAAATAAGCAATGCAAAATGTAAAAAAAAATAAATAAATAAGTTAAAATCTACTTGGCCCATCTAGTGTGGATCAGAGGAAAACCAGAGGAGAAGAGAGCAACAGTTTTGATTAGGTGGGAAAAGGCATTTACCTTCTAATGTACTCAGAGAAGATTTGGAAAGAGAAAACAATAAGAGTCCAAGAAAAATATCTTGACATGCTAAATATTATATAATAAAAACTGTCAATCTTAATTTTATAACAACAAAAGTATGAGAGCCAGTGAGATGGCTCAGCAAGGAAGGTGTTCTGTCAAGCCTGAGAGCCTGAGTTCAGTCCCGGCCCACGTGATGGAAGGACAGAGCTGAAAAGTGGTCTGTCATCATCACAGGCACGCTACAGCGTATGCACTTGTGTGTGCTCAGGCACACACACACACACACACACACACACACACACACACACACACAATTTATGTGTATTTTAGCATCTTTAAATAAAGTTAATCTTTTTAAAACTTAATTTAGTTGCATGCTCCAAACAATAATATTTATTTTGGAAGATAGGACCTCATTATGTAGTACTGGCTGGTCTGGAACTATTTAGACTTGCACTCATAGGTATCTACTGCCTCTGTCCCCCAAGGGCTGGGTTTAAAGGTGTGTGTCACCAAGCTTGGCAATAATATTTAACTCATTTTTCTCATATTTTTAATATATTCTTTCCCTACATAATTTTTTAAAAGCTGATTTACAACTATTTCCAAATCTTAAATACTACATATGTTCCTAAGGCATTGCTCTATTTTCATTTCTATTATAGTAATAAAATACTCTGACAGAGAACAACCTAGGAAAAAAAGGGTTTATTCAGCTTACAGTTCCAGGTTACAATCCATCATTGAGGGAAAGCTAAGGCAGGAACTCAAGCAACTAGTCACTTCACACCCACAGTCAAGAGCAGAGAGAAACAAAATCTTGCTAGGTTGCACATGCTCAGCTAGCTTTCTTTGCTTATACGGTCCAGGAATACTTGACCTGGGTATGATGTGACTCACAGTAGGTTGCATCTTCCAGAATCAGTCAAGAATCAAGATCATCCCATACAGATATGTCCATGGGTCCATAATACTGAAATGTTGTCTTTACTTAGGTATTTAGGGCCAACAATTGCTCAGCATCCTTAGTCATCAGGGAAATGCAAATCAAAATGACTTTGAGATGCCATCTTACACCTGTCAGAATGGCTAAGATCAAAAACACTGAGGACAGCTTATGTTGGAGAAGATGCAGAGCAAGGGAAACACTCCTCCACTGTTGGTAGGCTTGCAAACTTGTCCAGCCACATTGCAAATCAGTATTGTGGTTTCTCAGAAAATTGGGAATCAATCTACCTCAATATCCAATGATACCACTCACTCTTGGGTGTATACCCAAGGGATGCTCAATCATACCACGAAGACACTTGCTCAACTATGTTCATAGCAGCATTATTCATAATAGCCAGAACCTGGAAGCAATCTATATACTCCCCAAAGCCTAATTAGAAAACAATGGGAAAAGACACATTGAATAAGAAATATCAGGAAACAAAAGCTCACACTAGCTACAGCTCTAGCAGTGATTTATTCCAAACTCATATGAGTAATTTTCTGCCAAAGAGAGTTGAAACCCTGTATGAAATAAGATTTTTTTTCTGGAAAGTGTAAATAATTTAAATGATTTCTCAAAAATGACAAGCTAATATAGCAAATCACTATTAAAGAAATTTAATTTATATCAAACATGTTCTGTGTCTTGCCAACTATCTAAAATGAAAAGAGCATACAATTACCTATGTGAAGTTTACAGAATCTTCAAGTAAAATAGGCTCTGTCTCAAGAAAAAAAATTGTAAGAACAAAGGTTTAAGTACAACTAACATATAAAACAATCAAACTAAAAAGCCTTCATAAGTTTTTGTCATTTGAAAAAGAAGCCTTGAGTAATGAAAAACTCAAATCTTACAAAGACTTTTGTAGGCCTGCCACCCACTACCTTCCTCATTAGAATTGCTTTCTTATCAGTGTTTAGGGTAACACACACTGACACAAAGTTAACTCACTTTAAACACACAATCTGTCTTTTGCTGTATGACCTTGTGCTTCCATGTTAGACTCAGAAACAACTCTACTGATTCATTTCCGTCTATTTTCATTTTAATATCCTAAATTTCAATGAATATGGTTATTCTTTTACACTAAGTTTTTTTAGCCTGCCTTGTAAAGTAGCTATGGAACTTTCACCTCAAGTCTTTTTTGCTGCTGTTTTGTACAAAATGGAAGGAGTGTGTATATGTGTGTAACCACCCACGTATAATTGAAGAAATGAGTTGCCTCAGTAATTTCTTCCATAAGGAAAGTTCTGCCTTGAGGCTGGAGAGATGACTCAAAGGTTAAGAGTGCTACTGCTTCTCCAGTGGACCCAAGATTGGCTCCACGGACACATGGCAGTTGGATCACAGCCATCTATAACTACAGTACCAAGACATGCAGCCCACTCTCCTGTTCTCCATGGGAAGCTGCACACACATAGAACACAGAGAAATAAATATTCTCAAAATAAATGAGAAGACCTCATTTAAAAAGTAGTGTCTTCTTGAAAGAAACAAGGAAAAGTGTTAACCTTAACTTTATAAACAGCAAACAAGTACCTTTCAAAATTGAGGTGTCTATCAAGATTTTAACATCCTCACAAACACAAATGTGTCTTCTTCTAATGACTCCTTTTAAGTGGTTAGGATATCATAAAAGACTACCAGAAATGGCACAGTTGAGTCAAATATTCACCAAACCTCTGACACACACAAAAGAGTCTGCACATTGAGCAAGAATGTACTCTGGTGGGTGTGAGCCTCAACTATTCTAGTACATCTACAGCATGGCCCCTATACCTATGGTTCAGGGATCATCTCAGAGAATGAGAAGAGACTGAGTCAGAGTGTCTGGGTGCTTACTTGGTGGGAGATAGTGCCTCACAGGAAACCTTCACCCATGAAACTTCAATATGCAGCCTAAACAAGACAGCATAATGAAGCCAGGCATGGTGGTGCACACCTTTAATCTCCACACTAGGGAGACAGAAGCCGGCAGATCTGAGTCCAAGGCCAGCCTAGTGGACAGAGTAATATCCTGGACAGCCAGGGCTACACAGAGAAGTCCTGTCTTGAAATACCAAAAGGAAGAGGAGGAGGAAGAGGAGGAGAAGGAGGAGGAGAAAGAGGAGGAGGAGAAGGAAGAAGAAGAAGAAGAAGAAGAAGAAGAAGAAGAAGAAGAAGAAGAAGAAGAAGAAGAAGAAGAAGAAGAAGAAGAAGAAGAAAGAGCTGTATAATAACATGATAATACAGTTAACATGATAATACACAAGGGGAAATTTCACAGGGTCACATCCTTAGATGAAAAGCTACAAATAACCAATGGCTGCTGAGAGGTTTTCTATGGAGATGAACCTCCTGATATGTTATCCAGGTTAATCACTTTCAACTGGTCAGCCCTAAACACAGGTACATAAGAACAACACTAAATGGACTTGGTAGGGTGTGTGTGTGTGTGTGTGTGTGTGTGTGTGTGTGTGTGTGTGTGTGTGTGTGTGTTCTCTGATAAAGAAGAGGTCACAAATTTAAGAGGGTGTAGAATACACGGGAGAATTTGGAGTTAGGAAAGGGAGTAGGAAATTATGTAAATATTGTACTCGTATGAAGTTACAAAATATTTTTTTTAAATGAGCTGTGGGTCAACTGACTTTGATTTGAATACCAAATCTCTTACTCTTAAGCTATTTGCTTTGGACAGGTTTTTAAATCTCTGCATGATTCAATTTTCTTGTCTAAAAAATGGATATAATAGAAATTCACCATGTTTAAGTATGGTGGTGGTGGTGGTGGTGGTGGTGGTGGTGGTGTGTGTGTGTGTGTGTGTGTGTGTGTGTGTGTGTGTGTAGGTATACATGTTTATTTTTTGGATATTACCTAGCACTGTATTACCTAGTCTGTATTCAAAAATACTATAAATGCATATACACATGTATACATATGTCTTGAATTTCAATAAATTCAATCACTTCAAACTATCTCTGTATATTCACATAGAGATCTTTAATTCCTGACTTCCTTGAATTCACAAGTAAAAACTCATTAAGTAGTAACTTGGTGTACTGTATTAAATATTTAAATTGAAGCTGTCAAAAGCATGGTTCTCACCAGGTTAATCCCAGCACTTGGGAGGCAGAGGCAGGTGGATCTCTGTGAGTTCGAGGCCAGCATGGGCTACAGAGCGAGTTCCAGGAAAAGCGCCAAAGCTACACAGAGAAACCCTGTCTCGAAAAACCAAAAAAAAAAAAAGCATGGTTCTCAATACCATGTTAGTGATTCACGATGTTGAAATGTTGAGGTGATACAAAGTGCTTCCCTGGGAGTCTTGACCAAACATAAACATGTCCAGATCTAGGGAAAGGACTTGAAACCAAATAATTCCATCATTTGCATCTCCATATTTACAATTAAGAATTCTTGGATAAACAAATCAAGTGTGCTTGGGAATCGTATATGAGCTTCTTCCTCCTATGACATAAATCATAGGAGCTGACAAGGACCTGCTTGTTGAATGTCAGGGACACATTTTCCTGCAGGCTCCAAAGAGGAACCACCCAGGATGGCTCAACCCAGCAACTACTGGGAACACTATGTGCCACCATTTGCCATCTTAATTTTGACAGTTATAGCCACAGAGTGCATCATTGGTATCATTGCAAATGGGATCATCATGGCTGTGAACATGGTCTCTTGGGTTCAGAAAAAGGCAATTTCCATAAATACTAGGATTCTGCTTCTCCTGAGTATATCCAGAATAGGCTTCCAAAGCATCATCTTGGTAGAAACAACCTTCTCCACATTCAAAGGTTTTTTTTACAACACTGTTTCCTGTATTATCTTCAGAGTAAGTTTCGTTTTCTTTAATTATTGTGGCCTCTGGTTCGCTGCTTTGCTTAGTTTCTTCCACTTTGTGAAGATTGCCAATTTTTCTTACCCCCTATTCCTCAAGCTAAAATGGAGAATTTCTGAATTAATGCCCTGGCTTCTGTGGCTCTCGGTGTTTATTTCATTCAGCTCCAGCATGTTCTTCTGCAAGGACACCTACATTGTGTATAACAACAATTCTGTAAGTTTCAACATATCCAACTTGACACTAAAATGGTACCGCGTTGAGATCAATGTGGTCAGTGTTGCTTTTTTATTCAGTTTGGGAATCCTCCCTCCTCTGATCATGGACATTGCAGCAGCCACTCTGCTGATTTTCTCTCTCAGGAAACACACCCTGCACATGAGAAACAGCGTCACCGGCTCCAGAGACCTCGGCACAGAGTCTCACATGCGGGCCATCAAAGAAACCAGCTGCTTTCTCTTACTCTATATCTCAAATGCAGCTGCTCTGTTTGTGTACATGTCCAACATAGTCAAAACAGTTTCTTCTGGAGTATTTTGCTTAGAATCATCCTGCCCTCCTACCCAGCTGGCCATTCAGTTTTATTGATTCAAAACAACCCTGGATTAAGAAGAGCCTGGAAGCCGCTTCAGTCTCAAATGCATCTGTACTTACAAAGTAGATTCTGATATTAGCTCCCAAGGAGGACCACACAACATGGACAACCAGCCCCTCATTGCCCTTACCTGGATCTCTCCTTCCTCACCAGCTTTCTTCATCAAATCCAACCTGATTCCCTTCACCAGATGCGACGTCCCTGTATAGGACTGAATATATCGTTACTCTCTAGTGTTTTGTGGGCACAATCTTGGTGATGTTTAACATATTCTTGTCCTTAGCCCTCTACATCTACCCTAGGCTTCTGTCTCAATCTAAGATAGTGACTCTTGACACCTCTACACATTGGAATCCCTAGGACTAACTTGTAAGCACCAGCTAATCCAGCTTTGCATTGATTATTTGCAATAATCAAGTAAGAATTCCTGGTGTTCTAACTTAGAAGCTTTTCTGAGTACTCTAGGTGATTCTGATGTGCAATCAGAGCTGATACAGATACCAAAGCGGAAACTTTTAAAACTTGAGTTCCTGATCACTCCTCTCTTGCCTTCTTCATATGCCTTTCAACCATCTGGAAATGCATTTGTGTCCACCCCCCGCCCAACAAAGATTCAAGCTAAATAATTCGGAAAGAGCTCTCAAAGTTGACAACACAAAAAGCATCCCTCAAACTAAAAACGATCATCTAACGTTTTTTCTAGATATCTGGTTTTATTAATTTTTGAAAAATTGAAGTGCATACAAGAAGAATCCCACTGAGATGTTGCTCTTAGTAAAAGAAAACCCTGCATATCCAAACTACAATATTCAAATTTTGTGTTTATTTATTATCCCTGACATGCATGTGGAAGTCAAAGGACAACTTACAGGACTCAGTTCTCTCCTTCTACCAAGTGGATCCTGGGAATCGAACTCTAGTCATCAGGCTAAGCAGCAGGTGGTAAGCCATCTCAACAGCCCTATGTTTACATTTTTTAAAGAAGATAGCTGCATATGATTGAAAGACTTCTATTATATTCTTAAGTTTTAAAAAATGAGGCTTTTGTTACTCCATTTGTATTTTTGCTTTCACAGAACACATATTTGGAGTGTATTTATATTTCTGTGTAAAATTCCAGAACAGTGTGGCAAAAGTTATTAGCAGATGACTTCTTTATCAGATGGAGTATCTGGGATACATGAAGCCTTTATACTCTGCTTTATGTCTTTCTGTCATTGTTGGAGCTTCAGTCCATTTTAGAAACCAGGACAGCAAAGATGTTTTTCATGTCTATTCAGAAATTAGCGTAAGATATGCAGTGGTACTTCTCCAAGAGCTCTCAATGTGCTAGCTGGAATTATGCAATTCGTGCTTCTCAAGTAGAGACTACATGTGCTGTTAAACCCCAATGTCAAAGTCCTTTCTGTGAGGCAATAGCAGAATGCGACTATCTGTTAGATGCACAATGAACAGAAACATTTGACTTAGGGTCTCCAGCCTGGAAAGTTCGGAGAGATGTTGTGACATTACTGCTGTGTGCTGTCACACTCATCTTTTTACATAGGTCCTCAGGTTCTCAGGCTTACATACATGTTCCTTACAACCGAGCCTGAACCCCAGGCCCCTGCTGCAGCTGGGATGTCATTTTCAACATGTTAAGTTTGGGGTCCACAGTCAAAACAGCACCCAGGAACATATTTCTCACTAACCTCTCTGTGAAGTCTCAAGTTTGCCAGTCAATATACATGTGACCCTCTACTTGGAAGTTGTAAAATTAATTTCTACTTTCCACTTTTAATGCAGTACTCTGGACTATGGACACTGGTAAGACCCAGTTTACAATGGCTCTGACAACGATTCCTCAGCTTTCTGAGGGTTTTTTGGGATATGGAATGCATTTTGAGCTTACAACACTTTTGTCCTGTGATGAACTTATCAGGATGTAGCCTCAATGCATGTAGAGAAGCATTGCCATCAGTCTTGCTACCAAATATTCCTTTTTGTTTCTATTTTAATTCTTTAATAGTTTTATACATGTACATTATGAATTATACTTGTTCTCACCCCATTAACCTCTCATAGTCTCCCTCTCCACTCATTGCAACCCTTTTTCCCAATAAGCCTACCTTCCTGCTTTCGTCTTGTGAGTGTAACCTGCATTGTGAGTTGCATGCATGAATGGTCATGTGATCAAACTGCCTTCTAAACTCTCCCGTGTATACCTGTGGGTCAATGCTGTTCCTGGTCTTCCTAGGGATGCTTCTTGCTGTATTGAGTGGCACTGAATGCAGAAGATTCTCTCTCTTTGATCTTTCTGATCTCCCACTTCCATATGCTTACTTTTGTAAATTGGCTTAATGCTGTGGATATCGATTGCTTTGTATGCTGTGAATGTGTTGCTCTGACTTGGTTGATAAATAAAATGCTGATTGGCCAATAGCCAGGCAGAATGTGTAGTATAGGCAGGATAAGCAGAGAGGAGAATTTTGGAAAGTGGAAGGCTGAGTCAGGAGATGCTGCCAGCTGCCACTGCCATGAGAAGTAAAATGTAAAGTACCGGTAAGCTACAAGCCACGTGGCAACTTATAGAGTAATAGAAGTGGATTAATTTAAGATATAAGAACTAGATAGCAAGAAGCCTGCCATGGCCATACAGTTTTGTAAGCGTCTGTGTGTTTATTTGGGTCTGAGCAGCAGCAGGCCTGGGTGGGACTGGAGAAAACTCCAGCTACAGCTTAAGATTGCTTTGGGGGATTGTTTTGTTTTGTTTTCCTGTATTTTCAAACTTGAGATGAAAGTTTTTCATACTAAAGAGTGTGCACTGCAGTTCATAACTAGAAAAAGTCAGTTTATGGGTGCTTGCATGTACATCTAAAATGCTGAGGAATCTACCTCTGGTTGAGACCTTTGTCTTCAGATACTAAATGTGATGTTTCTAATTCATTTTTACCATTAATAAGAGTCTTAGAAATCTGTCTCTTTTGTTTCTATAAATATAATAAAATTATATCCTCATACATCAGCTGGTCATTAGCTAAAAGAAATCCTTTACTTGGTCCTAAAATAAAGCTGGTGCGGCATTTAGATAGCCATGTTGAGATGAGTATAAGGAGAAATTGGATTGGCTGCTAAAGAAATTGAACAATAAAAATACAGCAACAAAATAGCAATAAAAGGGAAGAGTATAGTGTTTTCAGGGAAAGAATTAGTAGGAATACTGACAAAGCACTTCAAGTCAAAAGTCCTGCTAACTTTAGCAAATGCTAATTGTCATTCCCAAATTTAGTTCCCTTAACTATAAAACTAAAGGGTTAATAATAAAGACCTCATAGGAAGTTAATAACAAAAACTGAGATAATGTGTACATGGTAAGTGATTGACATGAGGTAGCCATTTTTGGTGTTATGTATCAGGAGCAGCAAATGATGCTGAGTCATCAATCTCCAGACATTGACTCAAGACAAATTCAGCAGACAAAAAAAAATGCCCCACTGTCTATTTCTATCTGCAAAGAGTTACATGAAATAAAGACACTGCTGCTTTTTCCTTTCAGGGTAATTCCATGACTCTTCCTACAAACTTCATTTTATGAACTTCAGTGTTTCTGGGCTTCTAAAAGGAGATAAACACAGAACAAACAAAAGACAAGAGCAACCCTGGGACTATTCAGTAAGTGTAGATGCTTCATGGCTTGGAATGGAAAATACTGCAAGAAGCAGGTCATTCTTTAAGGAAAAACATGAAGTTTCCACTCCACCTCCTGAACCAACTCTAGGATAATTGGTAAACACAAGCTTCACCAAACAGGGACTCCCTGGGCTGTGTCAGCCCATGTTCCTGTGAGACTTTTTCATTGACTCTTTTGTGGACTTCCAGGAAGGAAGTGAGCTTTCCAAACGGATGTTAAATAAACACTGTTGCTGGTCATCTGATCCCCACTGAAGGTTTTGTGATTTAAAGAAATAAGAATTTGGTATTCAAAATGATGGCACACTTCCTCATATCTTAACAAAACAGACTTTGAATAATATGCTGGATGCTGAGAAAATTTGCAGACATTCTTTAAAAAACCTTTTCTGAGGGCATCATTCTTAGGCAGACATCAGCATCATGTATCACAGCCTGGGGAGCTGGACCCAGAGCAGCAAAGCCAGCAGGAGATGCCTGAGAGCTGTCACTCCTGTGTTACATATCCCAATGCTGGATCAAAGCCAACTGACTCCGAGATAAGAATCAAATACATTTTCATAGTTTCAGTACCCAGAATTTCTAACTCTTTGGTTAAGTTTATTCCTAAGTATTTTATTACTTTTGATCCATCTGCAGTTAGGTCTATTTTTTAATTTCTTTTTCAAGTAGTTTATTGTTGGTGTAAATAGATGCTACTGAATTTTGTATGTTGAACTTGCTTATTAGTTCTAACACATCTCATGACACCATTAGGGTTCCATCCATGTCATTCACAAGTGGAGATAATTTTGCTTCATCTCTTCCATGGATAACTCCCCTTCTCCACTTTTGTTGTGGGTTTGCTTACATTTGTTTAAAGATTTTTTTCTGGTTTCTCTTTTTATTTCTTCTTTGGAACACTGATGACATAATTTTAAAAATAATTTAAAAAATACACAAACAATGAAAAAGATACCTGTGCTCTTGGACTGAAAGAATTAATTTTGTCCAAATGCCCACATTATTCAAAGTAATCTACAGATTCGATATCTTTCGTATCAAAATCCCAACAGCATTTTTACAGAAACAGGAAGGAAAGCTGGGTATGGTGGTGCACTCCTGTGATCCTAGCATTTAGAAGCTAAAGCAGGATTATGAGTTCCCAGTTCTTAGTCTGGGTTACAGAATAAGATCAGGTCAGAAGAAAAGAAAGAGGAAAAGAATCCTAAATCTATATGGTACGATGGGGAATCCACAACAGTCAAAACAATATTAGCAAGAGCAAAACAGAAACAGAAAGTAGCATATTTCGTGATGTCAAGACTTTATTACAAAGTCACAGTAACCAAAGGAGAATTATACTAAGATCACAATAGTGGCCAATGGAATAGCCTGGAGATCCCAGAATTTACCCACACATTTACAGTAAACTGACCTTTGATTACAAGAACAAAAATATATAATAGACCAAGGCTAATCTCTTCAGTAAATGGTGCTGAGAAGCTACGTATCCACTGGAAATAAATAAAACTGGACCCATATTTTACACCATACATTTAAAAGTAAACTTAGAATTGAACAAAGACAAATATAAAAAAATTAAAGCCGGCCGGGCATTGGTGGCGCACGCCTTTAATCCCAGCACTTGGGAGGCAGAGCCAGGCGGATCTCTGTGAGTTTGAGGCCAGCCTGGACTACCAAGTGAGTCCCAGGAAAGGCGCAAAGCTACACAGAGAAACCCTGTCTCGAAAAACCAAAAAAAAAAAAAAATTAAAGCCTTAAATACATACCATCTACAATACAACATGGAAAAATCTTAAGAGTGTCTTAGTAATGATTTCTGAGATACATCAAAACTACAGGCAGCAAAACTAAAAATAGGTAAATAGTACTACATCAACTAGAACCTTCCACATTAGCAAAAGCATTAAAGGAAACAATCCATGTGAATGTGAGAAAATATTTGCAAACCATACATTTGATAAGTAATTAACATCTAAAATATACAAAGAAGTCAAATGATTCAATAGCAAGAACAAAACTGAAAAAAAACAAAATATTAAATATACATTTCTCCGAAGAAGACACACAGACAGCCTTCAAGCATATGTAAAGGCACTCATGACTACTGATCATTATGGAAATGCAAATCAAAATTTCAGTAAGTAAAAAAAAAAAAAAATCAGTAAGTAATAATTTGTTAAGTTTATTTTTTAATTAATTTATTTTTTATTTTACAATTAATTTAATTTTACATATCAGCCACGGATTCCCCTGTCCTCCCTCCTCCCACCCCCCAGCCCTTTCCCCCAATCTGCCTCCCACTCCCACGCCCTCCAAGGCAAGGTCTCCCCTGGGGAGTCAGCCCAGCCTAGCAGACTCAGTTGAGGCAGGTCCAGTCCCCTCCTCCCTATACCAAGGCTGAGCAAAGTGTCACAGTATAGGCCCTAGGCTCTAAAAAGTCAGCTTATGCATCAAGGACAGGTCCAGGTCCCACTGCCTGGGGGCCTCCCAAACAGTTCAAGCCAATCAACTGTCTCACCCATCGAGAGGGTCTGGTCCAGTCGCGTGGGGGCTCCCCAGCTACTGACTCACAGTTCAAGTGTTTCTACTGTTTGGCTATTTGTCCCAGTGCTTTTTCCAATCATGGTCTTAATGCTCCTGGAGCTCCACCCAGGGCCTGGACATGGATCTCTGCATCTACTTCCATCAGTCACTGGATGAAAGTTCTATTATGACAGTTAGGGTGCTCGGCCACCCGACCGCCAGAGTAGGTCAGCCCAGGCATTCTCTCGACCATTGCCAGTAGTCTATCATGGAGGTGTCTTTGTGGATTTCTGGGGACCTCTCTAGTACTCTGCTTCTTCCTATTCCCATGCGGCCCTCATTTATCATGGCATCTCCCTCCCCATTCTCCCACTCTGTTCCAAATCCAGCCTGCAAATAGATCCATATCTGTCACCATGCACAAAACTTAAGTCCAAGTGGATCAAAGACCTCAACATAAATCCAGTTACTCTAAACCTGATAGAAGAGAAAATAGGAAGTAGTCTTGAACACATTGGCACCAGAGATCATTTCCTAAATATAACACGAGTAGCACAGACACTGAGAGAAACAATTATTAAATTGGACCTCTTGAAACTGAAAAGCTTTTGTAGGGCAAAGGACACAGTCAACGAGACAAAATGACACCCTACAGAATGGGAAAAGATCTTCACCAACCCCACATCTGACAGAGGGCTGATATCCAGAATATATAAAGAACTCAAGAAATTAGACAACAAAATACCCAACAGGTGAATTGAAAAATGAACTATAGAGCTAAACAGAGAATTCTCAACAGAAGAAGCTCAAATGGTTGAAAGACATTTAAGGAATTGCTCAACATCCTTAATCATCAGGGAAATGCAAATCAAAATGATACCCATCAGAATGGCTAAGATCAAAAACACTGAAGACAGCTTATGTTGGAGAGGATTCAGAGCAAGGGAAACACTGCTCCACTGTTGGTGGGAATGCAAACTTGTACAGCCACTTTGGAAATCAATATGGTGCTTTCTTAGAAAATTGAGAAGCAACCTCCCTCAAGACCCAGCTATACTACTCTTGGGCACATACCCAAGGAATGCTCAATCATACCACAAGGACACATGTTCAACTATGTTCATAGCAGCATTATTTGTAATAGCCAGAACCTGGAAACAACCTAGATGCCCGTCATCTGAAGAACGGATTAAGAAAATATGGTACATATACACAATGGAGTACTACTCAGCAGAGAAAAACAATGACATCATGAGGTTTGCAGGCAAATGGATGGAACTAGAAAATATCATCCTAAGTGAGGTAACCCAAACTCAGAAAGACAAACATGGTATGTACTCACTCATAAGTGGATACTAGATGTAAAGCAAAGGATAACCAGACTGCAACTCACAACTCCAGGGAGGCTACCGAGTAAAGAGGACCCTAAGAAAGACACAGGGATCACCCAACGACAGAGAAATGGATGAGATATACATGTTAAGTTAACTTTAAAAAAAATAATACAGGCTGGGTGGTGGTGGTGCACACCTTTAATCCCAGCACTCAGGAGGCAGAGGCAGGCGGATCTCCTTGAGTTCAAGGCCAGTCTGGTCTCCAAAGCAAGTTCCAAGAAAGCTACACAGAGAAACCCTGTCTTGAAAAACCAAAAAAAAAAAAAAAAAAAAAAAAAAAAGATGTAAATTGAAGAGCCATGATGAAGAACAACAGAGTGGTTACTCAGAACTTTAATAAAAGGGGATCCTGCCATCTATGACAACATGAAATGAACCTAAAAGACACCATTCTAATATAAAATTTGAATATTTCTGTCCAACAAAGCAGGTAAGTCATCTGAAGATCCTCACCTCTTCCTCTGCTTCCCTAAATTCAATCCTCCAGTTTCATCCCCTGCTTTGCAGTAGCCCACTTGCTGACCAGCCCTATCCCTTCTTCAGTGGATCAGACAGATCTTTGGCTCCAAACTTTCTTCCCCTGACTCATTGCTTTATCCCAAGCCCCAACTCCAGCAGGCACTCCCTGGGAACCTTCAGGCCATTCTATCCAGGGAAGCGAGTAGGCAAACAGTAAATATTTACCTCCCCCCACCATGCCTCAAGTCTAATGCCCCAGTCTCATCCCTAGCTCTGTAGCAGAGCATCTGCTGAAGTCACCCATTCTTCTCTGCCTCTGTGTCCAGGGGATCACCAGCAAGTACTCCCTGGGAATCCACAGGGCACTCTGACGGGGTTGGGGAGGAAGGTGGAGGGGACATTTGGCAAACTGCAGATCTTCACCTCTCCCTCTATTCCTCCAAGGCCAATCCCCCATTCTCATTCCCAGCTCTGCAGCAGACCACTTGCTAGAGCCTCTCCTCATTCTCTGGATGCACCAGCTGTTCTTGGTTCCTGGACCCTGGACACTGGAGGTAGACTGAGCAGAGTTCTCCAGAGAACACTGCCGGACTGTGCTACACCTTTCCCAGACCCTGTAACCTATTCCTTCACTTGTAAGTTACCCCACAAAATAAACCTTCCTTTTAACTATGTGGAGTTGCCTTAATATTTTAACTAATAATAGATTAATAGAAATGGGTTAATTTAAGATATAAGAGCTAAATAGCAAGAAGCCTGAGCCATTAGGCCAAACAGTTTAAATAATATAAACGTCTGTGTGTTTATTTGGGTCTGAGTGGCTGCCAGCCCGGGCAGGACTAGAGATAACTACAGCTACATATCACAAATTGCAAAACTGTCAAACCAACAGAAGTAATGATTGAAACATGTAGAGGCTGGGTGGGAGGATTTGAAGACTATGGTCAAAGGGCAGAAGGTTCCAGCTCTAGAAAAATAAATCGATTGATGTATTTTCAAGCATAATGTGGTCTTTTGTTATATGCTTAGAATTTTGTTATGGGGGTGGGTATTATGTAAGTGTTCTTATCACCAAAACAGAGGGAACTGAGAAAATTACAGAGAAGATGGTTCTGATTATGACAAAGTATATGCTAATCATTTTGCAGATTATATTTATCTTTAAACTCATCCAGATTTATACATTAAATATGTACACTTTTAAGTCAATGGTATTTCAATATGTAAAAATCAAATCCAATTATTTTCTTACACTCTTATTATTTACTCACTACTAACATCCAGCAACTTTCTCAAAGCCCGTCTTTTTCTCATTCCTGTGTCAACAATTGAGTCATAACCCTCATTCACATTTATCATTGCTGGAAATTCCTGCACTGAATGTGTGGGTTTTACTCGTTAGTTACTTTCTAGATACCATGTTTTGCTAATATTTTAATATGATATTCAGTTAAGAAGCTGTAGAAAGTCCCCCAGGAAGTTATATGGGACTAAGGAATTTTCTGGCTTCTTGTCCTATGTCTAACCCTCTTCCTGCACACTGGCATTTCAGGAAAAACCGGGTCACATGGACATTGTTGAAAAAAAAAGTTCAGAGGATTTGAAGCCTGGAGGAAGAAGAACATGTCTTGTCTTGGCCCACTAGCAGTGAATATCCCACTCTAAAGGTCGTGAGAGCAGTTTAGCACCAATCAATCAAAAGCTTACAGTTTTCCTCAGCACTGAATTTTTTCTTCTACTTTCATAAAATAATTCCTCTTTCTCCTCTTCATCTAGTGTCACCACTTGAACTCCTTTTGTTCTGATTTATGGCTTCCTGGATTAAACAATTTTGCCTTTCATCTTTCCCCCCTTTTTATCACTAATTTTGCTCTATATAAAAAGAAATCATCCCAAATACCTCATATACTTATTGTTAGTACATATTAGAATATAATTTTAAATCATGCTTTAATCTATTTGTTTCTTCTTTATTTTAAGTAATGCTGTCTAAAATATTTAAGTATTTCAATAGTAAGTTCAAATACTATTTTAAATAATATCTGTTTTCTCTGAGTATACAAGTGTATGCTTTAAGCATTCCTCTTCAATATTTCTTCTGGATCATTTTTTGTTGTTGTTTGTTTACTTGCTTGTTTGCTTTGAGACTAGGTTTCTTCGTGTAGTTTTGGTTCCTGTCCTGGATCTTGCTCTGTAGACCAGGCTGGCCTCAAACTCACAGAGATCCACCTGGCTCTGCCTCCCAAGTGCTGGGATTAAAGGTATATATCACTGCTGCCTGGCTGGATCACTTATTTTTAATATTTATCTTGTTTTTTTCTCTTTCAGCCTGTGGATTTTGTTCTATTTCTGATAGTTTTTTTTTTATTACTAATTCATGAAGAAAAACAAAAGGCCATCCTAGGTAAGGAGGTATAATTCCCCAGTGGTTTACTCTCCTCAACAGGAAGGCTGATTGGGAGCTCAGGATCATCCTTGGATCATTCCTGTGACTGGCTCATAATTTAGATATATGAGTGTAGAATCTAAAGAACCCTGAAGAAAGCTTTGGCTCATGTCTATACACCTGCACTAAAAACCCAGTTCTTCATCAGAAATACATTCAATTATCTAAAAAAGAATAGTTGATACCACCAATGTTCTGTGCACAGTGGGGATTGATATGGTATCACTGATGCTCTGTGCAGTGGTGGTTGATATGGTACCACTGATGCTCTGTGCAGTGGTGGTTGATATGGTATCACTGATGTTCTGTGCAGTGGTGGTTGATATGGTATCACTTATGTTCTATGTGCAGTGATGGTTGATATGGTACCACTGACGTTCTGTGCAGTAGTGGTTGATATGGTATCATCAATAGTTCTGCATGTGGTGATCAAGAGGTAGCTTTTAAGGAATCAATGATATCAGTATTACAGCACTCAGAGTCCTAGCCATGCTTCTAGTTTTGCATAATGTCTCACTATGCACAGCTAGGAACCCTGTATCAAAGTCCTCCATGCATCTACAGGCAGGTCAGCCACCATGGCCCCAGAAGCTCAGCAGGTGAACCTTCACACTATCTACTCCACTACATTCACACAGTGCTTTCACTGGTAATCCACAATCAAAACATAAAATTCACTTTCTGTTCTGTTCTTGGCTATCACCACTCGCTTCTTTTCATGATTGCAGAATATTTTTGTCTCCAGAGGAATCTCAGAGGAAAGAGAGAGAAAAGCATTACAGATTTCTATTAAGCAAGAACTTACTGTTTTATTTCAGAATCTTTCTCTTTGCTAGATAAAATGCTTCATCATAGGTAATCTTATATTACACAACTTTTCATTTTCGGTCAGCTAAGCTGGCATTCTTAAGGGAATCTGTGAACTGCGATATAACTCCATGGACAGCAGGCTATTTTGTTTCCATTTCATGCACTTTCTCACCTGTTAGGAAACCTGCTGGTTCCATTATGTTCTCCTTTGGAATAGTTTATCAATTTTTCAAATTGGTTATTCAGTGACAGTTCCGAATTTCCCATTCTTATTGGCAAAATTCCATTTCACAGAAAATTTCCTGAAAGCTCAAGTTTGTAGGAGCTGATTGTTGGGCTGAAAATGGGAGGTTTTCGTGATTCCAGATTTTATGTGTGAAGTCATTAGTTTCCAAATACCTTCCTGGTGTATCCATCTACACGGGGACCAATTTTGAGAATTGGACTAGAATTTGAAATAAAATTACCTGAAATGAAAGGCCAGAGAAGCAATGAGAAAAGATGAGATAGACCCTTGCCACTGATACCAGACTTGAGGATGAAATAAAATAAGACAGCTTATTAACGTATGGATAAAGGGGTTTACTGGGTGACTCACTATGTCACACTGCACTTCCATGGTGAAAATTTTCCTTCTCCCTTTTTTTTTTTTCTTTTTCCTTTTTTCTCCTAAATTTTATTTTGTTTTATTCTGAGGGGGGGAGAGATAGATGGGATCAGGAGGCATGACGTGAAAGATACAAAGAATAAATTTTAAAAAGTTTTAAAAAACGAGACAGTTTGGAAGAGATTTGCAAAATGCTTAAAATGCCTCCTGTAGGTCCCAGAAGCCTTTTTCTGTCTCCCTGACATCTCTCTCCAAGGCATCTTTCCATTCTAAGTGCTCATGTGCCCTCAAACCAGTGCCTTCCAAATTTGTGTCTGTCATACCTGTCTCCTGGTCTTTAATTGCTCTCTACCTTGCAGACAACCTTTTTATCATGAACCTTTTTATTGGGACCAAAAATTTCGCTAAATTAATCACTCCTTCTCTAACTATTCTCTGCCTTGAAATTGAAAGCTCTTTGAGTTCTAAGAACTATTATAGGTTGGCATCTGTGGCTGAGATGAAAAATAACCCCGCCAAACTGCTTATAAACTGTATTTTCATAAGGACATGCAGGCTTCAAGAATGCAAATAAGAGGCTGATCCAAGTGCTACCACACGCCAGAGGAAAATGCCATTTGCATCTGCACTTCAGATCCCCAAGAGCTGCAAATAAAGCAGTGTCTCCTTGAAACTAGAAGCCAGGCACAAGCAGGGAGCTTGAGTGGAGAAGGATTTGGAAAGAGAGACAGAGAGCACACAGCTTTGAAAGTTGGGATGAATGAATCTACATGACCATTCAAACAGAAGGGCGGGCAATGTAGTCACACGTACCTAACCCCACACTGGTTTCTAATTCTATCAATGGTAACTCCTTTCTTTTAAGCAAAAGTGAGAAATTCAAAGAACTGCACACCTAGCTTGTGGGATAACCTACCTCTGATTAATATCTCCTAAAGTTTCCCCTTTCTGCTAAACTATAAACCCTTCCCATCAAATGGATAGAAGAAAGACTTATGCTTGCTCTATTTTTTCTATACATTGCTCTATTTCTTCTAGTCAGCTGACCAGCTCTCCCACTCAAATGCTCTACTGGACTGGAAGTCACATCTAGCAGGTAGCCCTACTTCCTTTAAGGATCATTACTTATGCCACCACCACCATTCTTTCCTGAAACATAATGGTTTACCACTGTCGAAAGGTCAAAGCATACCAATAGAGAAAAAGTAAAGTGTGGAGACCAAAGTGTCAACCTGAATTTAGAACACAAACAAATGTGGGGGAAGAAGAGGGAAGAGGAGGAGACTGATTCTTTTTTGGAAATAGCAGGGCACTGTACTGGGAGCGTGTATGTCATAATGAAGGATAGGCATAGTCTAACGTATTGAGGTAGGATAGTTTTAAGGGAAAAAAATGATATTAGGAGACTGCTATTGGGCATTATTGCAATAATAATCCTTGACCATGTTGATTAATAATAAGAGTAGTATCAGTCTGAAGTTAAATGGTTGGACAAGTGTACCAGAAATGTACATTGAAGAAGTATGTTTGGAATAAGGCTTCTGTGACACTTGCATTATGTTGTAGTCTGGCAGGGTCTTTCATGATAGTTATAGTTCAGTTGTGTGTAGGAACACTTTCTTGGGGCTGAAGAGACAGCTCCACTGCTAAGAACATTTGTTTCCCTTGCAAAGGATCTGAGTCATTACTCAACACCCACAACAGGCTGCTCAAAACTTTCTGTAACTCCTGCTCCAAGGGCATCTTATACCCTCTTCTGGACTTCACGGGTATCTGTACTTGTGTGGATATACACACATAGAGACATATACATAATTAAAACTGAAATAACTCCCTCCCCTTTTCTTGAAATACGGTCTCACTGTGCGGCCTCTGCTGACCTGAAACTCACTATGCAGACCAAATGGGCCTTTCACTCACTACTTCTGCCTCCCAAGAGCTGGGTTTAAGGGCATGTACCACCATACCCTGCATAAATCTTTTAAAAAAATAAAATAAAGTAAAAACTCTCCCTTCACAACTTCTCAGCTTTATTTACTTTTTTTTTTTTCCTTTTAAGGTTGACACAAGTGACTACATTTTGGTTCGGCCAATTTTCACATTTCTTTTTTAAAAGGAAAGCAAATCATTCAAATATTTTTAGACATTTTAAATTCCATAAATATTGATCAATATCCACCTGTATATACACAAATGATAGATGATAGATTAGATAATAGATAGATAGATAGATAGATAGATAGATAGATAGATATAGATAGATATAGATTCTTTGCATTTTAATGTTCATGACTGCTGTCCATGTTAAAGCACCTTATTTATGATAGACTCATGTATACTATCATGCAAGTAATTTATGAAGAGAAAGCAAGACAGTAGCTTCTGAGAATCATACAACACAGAAACCGCATCATTTCTTCCAAACATGCAACTATGGAACAAAAGGCTGAAGCCACCAAACATGAGCTGAGAAGGAGGCCTCACCCTCTCAGAGGTATGGGGACAGAGGCCTTAGGGCAGGAACGAAATAAAAGAGGCAATGCCCAGGGGGAAACTAAGTGGTAGATTGGGGGGGTGGGCAGCAGGTAAAGAGAGTTTACATTACAAGGGTCCTGAGCTAAATGGTGGCCAAGAGGGCTGGTTACCCTTACTGGTGGAGTAATGGCTGTACTCCAGCACCACAATCCTGAAAGGTATCTACCATCAAAGTAGCTTCTCTGCTTTCTCAATCACAAACCAGGGCTTGAGATTCCACTCACAGACCCAACTGTCCTCTCCCCTCCTGCTTTCCCCACTTGGCATTCCCCTTCCCTCCTTCCTCCCTTCCTCTCTCCTCTCCTTCTTAACTTCTCTTCTTCCTTCCTCACATTCTTCCCTCTTTCTTTCCCACCTTCATTCCTTTCACAAAATATCAATAGATACACCTTCATTCTTAAAATAAGATGATTTTGAAGAAAAAGTTGGGGTCAGTGGGATGGCTCCAGTGGGCAAAGGCACTGAGTTCCATCATTGGACACCTCGTGGTGGGAAGGGACCCCTGTGAGTTGTCGTCTCGCCTCCGCATGCTGTGACACATGGAAGCACACATCTCACACACAATAAATAAGCTAAATGAATGCTTAAAGTAAAAGAAACTATTCCAAAGTAGATCGTAATGCATGAGTGCACTGAGCAAGGCAGACTCTAACTTCACTTAGGTACTCCAGCGCACCTGAACGAGCTATTTCTACCCATGCCCTTTCTTGGCCAGATAATCTGTGCAAGGCTCCAGAAATGAAGACAGCATGTGGCCACAGTTGTAAGCACAGAAGCACTGCCTTAATTCCAACCATCGCAGCACACCTGCATTGGCACTTTAAAGGCTTGTTGCTATTTCTGAACTAGAATCAGGTTAATCCTACTTAACTCTCTTTGCTCCCCCTAAAAACCTCGTCTCACTATACTTACCATGTAAGAACTGTTAATAGATTGGTATTAATAATAATAATAACTGTTAATAATGTCATTTTGATTCTTAAAATCACATATAGATATATCACATATAATAAAAACCACAGGCAAGTTGGTTTTAGTCTAATGATTGTCATATATCATTTTAGCCTTTGTGGATAAATTCCCCTAATATGTCCCTGGGTCCCAGTAGGACAGGATGAGGTTGGGGAGGAAAGAGCCTCATTTACCTATGAGGGGACAATATTGGGTTTATGTCTGATTAGTGTCCTCAAGAAACCCACAAAACTTTTCTGCTTTTATCTAGAGAGTCTAAGCAAGCTATCTCTTTATGCACTGGGAAGCATTTGGAGGCTCGGTTCTGAGCTGCCGAGCTTCAGCCTGTGCGTCTTCCCCTCAGTAGCCATATGCCCCAGCTTTTCCTGCCAGCATACATTTAAATCTTGTCTCCTTGTTCCTCCTTCCTGAGCGGGCTGGTCGTCACTAGTCCAGGCTTCCCATCCTTCTCCCCCTCCACCTTCCTTCCTCTTACCTCTTTTCTCAAATATCCAAATAACAGAAACATACCCTGTGTTTCTGTGGAAATAGGGAAAGCCAGAAGCTTCCCAGGTCCCTAGCAACCTCCCATTCTGTAAGAGGAACCATTCCAGTCTGTGGCTGGCTCAAGAATTTTGAAGTCCCCTTTGCTTCCAAAACAGCACACTCCAGGTTTATCAGAATACCTGGATTCCAGGGGGCATTATGAAGGGTAACTTTCTCTACACCATTGCCTTTGATTCACTCTCCAAGACTGCCTCTCTTCAGCTATGAGCAGGCAACCTGGCGGAGCCTATAGCTCTGGGACAAGTCAGGAATTAAGATACCATGGTTTTCAGGTTAGAAAAGTTTAGTCCTGTTTTAATTTTTTTAATGACTACTATCATCTAACTGAATGTTCTCTCCTGCTAGACCTGACCCACAGAACTCCATTCTACCCCTAAGAATAAGGAAGAGTGGAGTGGAGTCTGTTTTTCCAGTTCTCCTTGCTCAAATCCACCAGTCTCTTTGAGGAGGCAGGGTAGAGAAGAAAGAAAGAACCTCAAGGACTTACCTAACTACACCATGGCTGCTCAATACTGACTGGTGATAGACAATGTAATGTCCCCAATGATGGCAGCCTTCTAATGTGTGACACACGTGGCTATGTCCACAGACATGGTGAAGGGGGATTTGCTGTTGTGACTAAATAGAGAACTGTGCAATGAAAAACCAGCCCCAGATCGTGGAAGTGAGCCTAATATTACCCAAAGCCTTTTTAAAAGTGGAGAGAGGCAGAAGGGTCAGCATCCAAAAGGGAATGTGACAATACAATCAAGGGTCAGAGTCATGCCACTGTTGGCTGAGAGCTAAACTAAGACGTGAGGGCAGTCTTGGGAAGCCAGAAAGGGCAAGCAAAGGGATTCTCTGGACAGCATATCCAAAAGAAGACAGCATCTCCTGACTTCCAAAATGATATGTTATAATAAATTAGCAATGCTTTATGCTGCCAAAATCTGTTACTTGATTATAAATACCAAGGCAAACGAAAGCACTTACTCCCTTGTGTGATACTTGATGGGTTTTCCAGACCCCACAGCAAAACTTTTGATGGAGCAGCTTTCTCAAAAGCAGAGTTTCTCAAGCATGGGTGCTGTATGACACCCCAACGGAGCATTTCTAATGCATGAAGGCATTCAAGGTAATCGTGACTTGGGCAATGCTTCTTGAATCAAGTGGATGCACACAAAGCTGCTGTTGAACACCCTGCAATGCACAGGAAGCCCCAGAGCGAAGAACTGTCTGGTCCAAGACTCCAGGGCTGCCGAGATTGAAAAAATCTTAACTAAATCAGGAAAGAAACCTCTTGACCTCTTATAAATCTCCTTCCTCTTCAACACAAAGCTCCATTAAAGTCTGTCACAAAACAACCTGAACCTAGTTTAGAATGCAGCTCAGTTGGTAGAGCGCTTGCCTAATATGAATGGAGAATCCCTGGATTCAAGCCTCAGCACCATTTAAAACTGGACATGGTGGAACACATGTGTAATCCAGAATTTAGGACATAGAGGCATCATTATCAGAAATTCACAATAAGCTGAACCTGGTTACTTGGAGAGGAAAGCATTACTCACACATTCCAGACAACAAAAGTGCAGAAAACCTGCTGTTTCTCTCTCCCTCTCCCTGTCTATCCCCCCTCTCTTTTTTTTCTGAGGATTATATGAAAATTACATTATTATTGAGGTTGGACAAATGGCTCAGTGGTTAAGAACACTTGTTGCATTTACAGAGGACCAGAGTTCTATTTCCAGTACCCATGTCATCAGGTGGCTCCCAATTGCCTGTAACCCCAACCCAAGGAGATCTGACACCCTCTTCTACCTTCCATAGGCACTAGCATGCATGCATACACACACACACACACACACACACACACACACACACACACACACACACTTCTTAAGACTTTGATTCTCTATTTCAAAATTTGGAGTTTGGGATGTCATTATGTTACTGTATTTTAGGCATACTCTATGGTATGAAACATTTGCAATTTACAAAGCTCTGCTCATCACAGGAAATGACGAATGTGGCAATGGACATGATACCAGCTGATCTACATAGTGCCACGTGCATATGTGCCAGGGTGTACACTGCATTCTGTTCTCCATGCCATCATAGGCAGCTGAGGAACCTCTTCTGTGAAGATTCACCAAACTAGTAAGGCATCAACCTCTATATGGATATCACCCTCAAAAACAAGGCAGTGCTCCTCAAACAGGGCACTTTGTTACCCAATGGATATTTGGCACTGTCTGAAAACATTTTGGCATTCTATAGTTTGACCAGGAGAAGTTATCTCTAGAAATTCTGGTAAAAGAGAAAGTAAGAATTTAAAAAAAAAAATGGACTCTATTCCAATGAAAGGGAAGAAAAAGGAGAACTTCAGAAAGTTGCAAAGCTATTGAAAAGGTAGCTTAAAGGTGTGGAGGAAAAAGAATGGGTACTGTACTAATAAGAAGTGAGCTGAACACAGCTGTAGGCATGAGGCTCCTTGGTTGGAGTGGAGGACAGAGCAGAAGCTACATCCAGAAGGTATGTGAGAAGTGACAAGACCTTCCCTCAAGACAAACTCTCACAAGCTTCAGGTCCAGTATCAGGTGTGGTGAGAGAGTGATTCCTACAGGACATGGGTCAGAGTGAATAAGAATCAAACCTATCATCTATATGACCCTAAGGCCAGCAGCCAGGTCCCATCTTAAGAGAGAAGCTATTGTTAGCTAGGGGTGGCATCGCATACCAATAATTGCAGCTCCTGGGAGTAGAGAGAGGAGAAGCAGGAGTTCAAGGTCATCCTTAGCTCCATAGTAAATCTGAGGCTAGCTGTCAAAAACTAACCTACCATGGGGCCTTAAAACAAAGAACACACACAGATCTGGGGGCTCAGTGTAGCCTGGCACAGGCCCCAAATAAGTGAAGGCCCATGAAGGCAGCTGTGGAGTGCAGGAGGACCAGAGGTCAATGAGCCAAACTGCAGGTGGCAGAAAGCTTGGCTCAGGCAGGAAACTGCATAGAGACAGATAGTTCCATACTCTGCGCCCAGAAGCAGTTCTCATTATCTGAGAATGGACTGGAGTTTGACAGCTCTTAGCCTGAGCAAAGGAGGTGACTCCACCCCTGAAGACACCGATGTGTCATTCACAGCTACAAATCCTGAGAACTCTGAAATCACAGCAGTGTACTTGATATTCATGGCCGCATCATTAATACTCAGGGGGTCTGGAGAAGTGAAGACAGGTTCTCTGCCTGTACAGATCTTGTTTCACACATGCCCAGCACACTTGGGAGATGCTCCAGGCTAGAATGTTAGTCGGCTTGGAAGAGGAGAGAACCTGCCCAGCCCATGGACTGCAACACCAAGTGTGGCCAGCAGAGGCTCCTGGTACACAAGAAAGGGACATGACAATGGGAAGATAACTGATCCACATCAGACATGTGTACCCCAGCCTCAGTCACGAGGAAGATGAGAGTCCATGAGCTCAATTCATCAGTCCACATATATAACTGATACTGTCCATTTTCTAAGGACCCAAGAAGGAAACACTTAGACATGCCATCTTTTGCTTTCTGACTTCTGTGCTTCCTTTTATCCTTTTTACTGAACTTTAGCAACATTTTTACTATATTGTATTTGGGGAAATGTTGTGCTTCCACATTTTTGTTTTGTTTTGTTTTGTTTTTTCGAGACAGGGTTTCTCCATGTAGTTTTGGTGCCTGTCCTGGAGCTCGCTCTGTAGACCAGGCTGGCCTCGAACTCACAGAGATCCACCTGGCTCTGCCTCCTGAGTGCTGGGATTAAAGGCGTGCGCCACCACCGCTGTCCGGCTTGCTTCCACTTTCTTATTCACTATACAGTGCTGTGATATTACTTATATATTATTTTCACTACTCTTTTCATAATAGTTTTTTAGTTTTTCTTCTTTTTTGCTTTATTACCTCCTTTTATTTTTTCTACATATCTTTTTAAAATACACCTTTCTAATATTTTTATTTCTTTTAGTGTAATTATCTTCTCTTGCCTTTGCTATCTTTTCCTTAACATGTTCTCTATTTCTCCCCCTCTTTTCTTCCTTCATTTATCTCATTCATAAATAATTTATTTATAAATGATTTATCACTCCATAGCACACTCTACAGCAGTGTTTGCATTTTGTAATTCATGATGTTCAGGACTTTAATCCATTTTAAGTGTATCCGTGTACACCATGATATTGGTGCTGTCACAGTAGTTCCTTTTTCTCCTGAGTTGTCCTGGGATTAAGTTGTCAGGAATCGATTCCTCAGTAAAAAGCTTCACAATAAACTAAAGCTAAATCCAAAGCAGCAGGAAACCCAGTTATAACACAGAAACTCTGGGCACATGGAAAAGCAAGACTGCATGACTGCTCTGTAAACCATAGCTCCTGAACTTCTGAACTCAAGCATGTTGAAATAAGTAAATTGCCACATGGATGTTTCAGAATTTTCCTGTTAAAAACAATGGATGACCTTAAAGAGGAATAAATAAGAAGCTTGATGTAGTGGGTAGCCATTCCAGCTTGGATCTGGAAGTTCCAACCCCCATTGAGACTCTGGCAACTGTCACGCCTACGAAGCAGGGCGAGGGGAGGCGCCTGGGGACCCGAGAGCTGGATGGGCCAGCGCTCTCTCTGTGCGCTCTCTCGGTGCCGGGACGCTGAATGGTGAAGGTGGACTGTGCAGAGCTCCGGAGAACACCGCTGGACTGCGTTACACCTTCCCCAGACCTTGCGACCTACCCATTACTTAATTTGTGAGTTACGCCATTAAATAAATATCCTTTTAACTACGTGGAGTGGCCAAAATAATTTTTCCAATAGCTTGTTGCAAGGTAAGCCCACCAGAGAACACTACATGGACACTCTTAAAGCCAAGAAGAAAGTACTGCCAGCCAGAGGCTGCAAGGGGAACTTGTCCAAATCATGCATCCCCAAGTATTATATCCCTTTGTCTTTTATTCACAGAAACCACATCCTAGTTGTCATACTTCAGTTAGCCAGAAGCAGAAGTACAGCAGCCCAAAAGCATTGCTAGTACATTTAGGGATTGTGCTGGAACCATGGGCTGAGTCTTTGATGGATTAGGTCTTTGTTCCTGCTTTGGCAAATGTTGGGCCCTATGTAAGGGGTCTTAAGGTCAGAATGGTGCCTCCAACATAGCATCAGTTGAGCTAAGGTCTGGGAGCCTGTTATAAACTAAATTCCATTCAGGACCCAGAGTTAACAATATAGAGGGAGATCTCATCAAAATGGATGAAAAATCAGCAATAAGCATGCAAATGTCAGCAACATAGAAGGGAAAGATCTCCAAGGAAGTTAGGATTTAAAAAATAAAAAAGTTGAAGATGAAAAACTCAATGAATCAAAAAACACAGTGAAAAGACTCACAAGTAGACTTTATAGAGCAGAAGAGAGAGTGTAGGGATGTAGGGAAGGTTGATTAAACACTATATTCACACATCAACAAAGAAAACAAAGAAGCAAAAGAACTCTGGGATACAGTCAAAGGATAGAGCAAGGAACTGAGACAAATGGTAATGGGAAATGAAATCTCTTCTATGAAACTATACAAGAGAACTTTCCAATTTGGGGGGAAGAAAATATCCAAACCCAACAGGTGTTAAGAATCCCAAATAGGCATAAACAGAGAATAATTTCTCTCTCCAAGGCATGGTAGAGACAAGCATGGTGTGTTAATCAAAATTCTCTAGAGGAACAGAACATATAGAATGAATTTGAGGGTGTGGTATTACAATGCCTTACAGGCTGCTTATCCAACAATGGCTTTCTACCACAAGAAACCCCAAGAATCCAGTAGCTGTTCAGTCCATGGGGCTGGATGTCTCAGTCAATCTTTATGCCCTAGAATACCAAAGAAGTAAACTCTAATACCAGTGGGGGAATGAACTTGCCAGCTAGAGCAAGAACAAGCAGGCAAAGAGCAAATGCTTACTTCTTCCATATCCTTTATATAGGCTACCAGCAGAAGGTGTGGCCCAGATTACAGGTGAATCTTCCCATCTCAAAAGATAAGGATTAAAGGTGGGCCTTCCTACTTTAAATATCCAGATGTGTAGTCAAGTTGATAACCTAGAATGGCCATGACAGTGCCCTACCAAGATCCAATGGATGGTTGCAATCCAATGCTCACTCAGATGATAACAAAACCACACCAAAAGTTGTGACTCTGGGAAAGGGACAGGAAGAGAGAAAGAGGAAAGTGACAGGGTGGGAACAGATAAGAGAAGGTGAGAGAGAAAGTAATCAGGATGCATCATATACACATATGAAATTATAAAATAATAATTAATAAAAGCAAAAGGAAGAATTGCATAGCAAATAAGAGTATAATGTCAGAAGAAAATGCCACCTCACCTACAAAGGCAGACATAAGGAATACCAGTAGAATTCTCATCAGTAACCCTGAAAGCCAAGAAAAATGAAAAGACATGTTTATTTCAAGCCCAGAAGGAAATAATCTAGATCTATATCTCTCCTCCTCAACAAAAATCAATTTAAAAATGGCCTTAATGGAAGACTTGGACCTTTGAAACTTCTCTAGGAAAAGACAGAGAAAATACTTCAAGACATAGGTTAGGTATGAATGATGACTTTCTGGAAAGAGTGCTGATAGCTCAAGAAACAATCCCCAAAACTGACAAATGAAATTAAAAGGCTCCTACACAGCAAAGGAAACAATCATCAAAGTGAAGAGACATCTATGGAATGGGAAAAAAATCTTTGCCAACTACACAGAAAACAGGGGATTAATATCTAGAATATAGAAAAGAACTGTGAAAACAGAACATCAACAACCATGCAGTCTATGAATGAGCTAATAAAATGAACTGACAGTTCTCAAAGAGAGAAATACAAATGGCCAATAACTATTTTGGAAAGTGTTCAACATCCTTATCTATCAAGGAAATGTAAATTAGTACTGCTTTGAAATTCATGCTCATACAAGTCGTGTTGCCTATCAATAAGGAAAAAATTGATAACAAATACTGGTGGGTATGTGAAGAAAGAAGAACCCTTTAAACTGTTGATGGGAGCATAAACCCTCCAGTCACTACAGAAATTAATACAGAGATTTCTCAAGAACCTAAAGACAGGCTCTTCCCACATCACCCAGCTACACCATTCCTGGACATATATCCAAAGGACTCTTAAGTCAACATATCACAGAGATTCTTACACATCTGTATTTATTGTTTCACTGTTTACTATAAGTGGGGAAAGGACACAGCCTAGATGTCCATCAACAGGTAGGGTAGATTAAAAAAAAAGTGTGGTACATACACACAACGAAATTTTTTCAGCTGTAAAGATAAAGAAATCATGGCATTTGTAGAAAAATAAATGGAACTAGAAATCATTGTAAGCAAAATGAATCATAGTAGTAAAGACAAATGTTACATATGTGGTAGGTACCATGATGTCAAACTGCCTTCTAAATGTGTTTTTGCTCATAGATTTGTGCTGCTCTCCACCTTGGTCAAAGAAGAGTCACTTTTCAGTGGGCACTGGCTAATGCAGATTCACAATTGGCTGGAGTACAGAATATTAGTAACTGTGGAGTGCTCAGCCACAAATGTCACATTTGCATCTGTATCAAAACACACACACACACACACACACACACACACACACACACACACACACACACCATGGCTCAGGGACCATGATGGAAGAGAAGGCAGGAAGATTATAAGAACCAGAACCAGAGGTCAGGGAGGATCAGAACAGAGCAGTGTCTTCCATACACGACAGGATGGCTGCACTCATAAACTCACAGGAGCTGTGGCTGCTGGCACGAGACCTTCACGGGATCAAGGCATTCAGCATCCCAGTATGGAGTGTGAAGGGGCTCAGGAGGCCTCAACCCTACCTGAGGAGGTAGGGGAAGTTAACAACTTCTGGAAAAGAGAGCTGGGTTTATTAAGGGTGTGGTTCCTGGTAGGTCTACCATGCTTCAGTGGATGCCAGAAGTATATTGAAAGCACAGATTGGAGGCAATAGGTATCAAATTTTAAGAAAATAAAAAGAGGACACAAAGCTAAGTGGGAACAGAGGTGATGGGTAGGTCTGGGAGGAGTTAAAGGGAAGAGTTGGAGGTGAATGTGATCAAAATACATTGTATGAAATTCTTAAAAGATTAATTTAAATTTTTCAATTTTTAAAGCTTTTTTTTTTAAGATTGACTTATTTATCATGTATACAGTGTTCCACCTGCATGTCTGCCTACACACCAGAAGAGGACACCAGATCTCATTATAGATGGTTATGAGCCACCATGTGGTTGCTGGGAATTGAACTCAGGATCTCTGGAAGAAAAGCCAGGGCTCTTAACAGCTAAGTCATCTCTCCAGCCCAAATTAAAAAAAAAAAAAAAAAAAAAAAAAAAAAAAAATTAAAAGTAAGAGGGGGGCTGGTTTGGAGACAAAGGCTTTCAGGGGACGTTGGAGGAAGACGAGAGAGAGAGAGAGAGAGAGAGAGAGAGAGAGAGAGAGAGAGAGAGAGAGAGAGAGAGAATCCATCATGGATTGAGAGGGCTCCCCTTGTTCCTACCACCCCTACCTGAAACAGCATGGGCAGCTGAGGGAGAGTGTGTCACTTTTTCTTTCAGGGTGTGATCACTAGTTTGTTACCCGTGCCCCAGTGGGTAGCCTCCTCATGTGCGTATGGCAGCATTAATTTGACTCCGTGGATTACAAAAAAAAAAAAAAAACCTGGACATGAATCTGTCAAATTTGTTGTGAGGCGGTTAGTTCAGGGAGTCAGGAGTGGATACGATCAAGATACACTGGTTACATCGTGAAATTTTCAAAGAATACATTTAAAATATCCTTTACAATGAAATTTTGTTTATGTCATGTATGTGTGTAGATGTGTCTGTGTTTCTCTATGTGAAGGTCATGAAATCAGAAATAAGGTCACGAGGGAGGAGGAAGAGGTCTTGAGAAGAGGGGAGAGGTAATGCATGTGATATGAAAGCAAAATGAGAGAGTGCCTAGTTGAAGGAAAAGAATCAGCAAAAGCAGCATGGGGGGAGGGGGTCAACTGGGAAATGGGTCAAATTGGAACATCGTGAGACAACATGTGTGTGTGTGTGTGTGTGTGTGTGTGTGTGTGTGTGTCTGTGTGTCTGCCATAATGAAACTCTTTGTATTGTATGCTAACTTAAAAATTAGTAACAACAAGTAACAGAAATACTGAAGAAATTGGCCAGACATAAAAGAAGGGTAGTGGCTTCTGGCACTTAGAATGTCAGGGCTGTACTTAAAGGAAGGGGACATAAAGAGCCCTTTGGGGGCCTACAATCAGAGGGCCCAACTTTAAAAAAAAAAAAGTGAGAGACAGGAGAACACGTGTAGTGAAAAAAGAGGGAGGAATGCTGAGGGTTTAGAGATCAGCTAGGGAGGGGGCAGTGGGGTGGGGAGGAGGCAGTAGTGGATGACTTAACCAAAACAAGGGATGTGTGAAAAGGGCCTCACAGAGACCCACAGGTCAGCACATTGCTCTCTGCTTACAGCAAATCCTTTTGAAGACTCTTCTCAGTTTGGAGGTGAGAGACAACTACAGGAACATTTCTTTAGTTCTGGGTCCACCTGTCATCCTAGATGCTGCTCAGAGAGCTCAGCTGAAGTTCAAGACCCCCTAATTAGCAAACTGTTGCATACCTTCCCTGTTGGATAGTGGAGATTTCCCTGTGAACTTTCAGGGAAACATTGAGAGCCAGCATTTCCATTCTGTGCATCTTCCACAGAAATATGCAGAACTAGAGTAGGAAGGGCACACTGATGCATGTACCAGAGGAAGGACATACATAGAGGACGAGAGAGGAGGAAGGAGATCGGCGCTCATGTGCTTCATGCAATATTTATTTCAGTAAGTACCAAGTGTTGCCTTCTTGCCAAAACTTTGCTTCGCCACACATTTTTAAATAATGCCACCACCAGAAACTATTTTGAAGTGGCCATATAGTCTAGAGAAAGGACCCTATATCTTCTCTCCCCCTCTAACCCTTCACCCTATTTTTCTTCTTTTCGTTTTTCTTTTTCAGAAACTGGTAAGTTCTTTCGCAAAGTGACTGCATCATTCACTGCCACCAGCAGTGGACAAGGGTTCTCCTTTCTCAACATCGCTGCCAACACTTTGCATCATCTTTTCATTTTACCACCCTAAGAGGTGTGGGATAACAGCAGCATGGGGTAACAGCTCCTTGGTTTTTGTTTGTTTGGTTGGTTGGTTGATTGGTTGGTTGGTTGGTTGGTTGGTTGGTTGGTTGGTTGGTTGGTTTGGGGTTTTGTTTCTTTATTTTGTTTTGTTTTGTATTGTGACAGGGTTTCTCTGTGTGCCTCCGGCTGTCCTAGAACTCATCCTGTAGTCCAGAGATTCATGTGCCTCTACCTTCCAAGTGCTGGGATTAAAGGTGTGTGCCACCATCACCCACTGTATGGGTTGTTTTGTTGTTGTTTATGTACATTTCTCCATGGGTAGAGAGACTTGGCATTTTTTTTTCACATGACTTTTTTACTATTTCTCTGTTTGGAAAAAAATATCCAAATCCTTTGCTCATTTTTAATTGACTTTTTCTTATTCATTAGTAAAAGTTTTCACATAATATCTTTATATAAAAGCCTCTTATATAAAGATAATGTTGATTTGCAAATATTTTTCTTCCACTCTGTACACAATTCTTCCATTTTCGTGTGTATTTTCATTGTCCTTTGAAGCAAAAAAGTCCTGTTTCTAATAAAAGTTTAACTTATTTTTTCTTTGTTTATTTGTGTTTTAGGTCTCATCTCTAAGAAACCATTGTCATTGCCATAATCCAGAGCCAAGACAATTTCTACGAATGTCTTCTTATATTTAAGTCTTCAATCCGTTTCTGTTAATTTTGCATGGAATAGAGTACTTGACTGGATATTTGGTTGTTCCACCATTTATAACCACTGTCCTTTCTCCCCTTGCCTAGCTGTCACACGCCTGTGGAAAATCAATTATTTGATTGCCATAAGTTGCCAACTGAAATTATATCATTTTTTTTTTACCTATCATGTGTCTTTTCCAAACTCCTTGATTCTCTTTCCTCCCACCATGTCCCCATCCCCCACACAAAGTAGATGGTTCTATTCATGAAGACAGTTACATCTCACTTAATATTTATTTCCAGTGAAATAAGGGGTCCTTACTGCATATTCATGTTAGGAAGGAGACAAGTTCTGCTGAGAAATAATGGTCATTTTGTCCATCTACACCTAAATGAAGTACACAACTAATTCTCAGATTAAATAAAAGGAGCCTACTTAGGCAAGTAACTACCCATTGGTAAAGAAGCCACAGAAATTTTAATAGAAACCAAGTACAAATATGAAAACACCAGTCAAAGCTCATTCCTTGATATTCCAAACAGGATCTCAATCGGTGTACAGCCTTAGGTGACTCACTTCTTAGTTTACTTGCTATGAATGGAGTGCTCTAGGGTTATACCTGTACTCACAAGCCATTATTCTATCATTCTGACTCCTATTTTCTTTAGAAATAGACTCTGTAGTTGCCTGAAATTCACTTTAGAAATTAGAATTTTTACTTGCAATTTACTTTTCAAAAGTAAGTATGGCCATTCTGTTTTAAAAGATAATACTTAATGAAAAGATATAACACTGACCATGATAACAAAAAATGAGAAATCTCCCTAAAAGGTTGGGCTGGTAAAGCTCTTAGCCAACTGCCTAAAATAAAGAAGGTTTTCTTGAAGGCTCCCACTAAGAAAGACAGAACGTGATTGCTCACCAGTGGATGAAGTAAGGAATTGCTTCACTTAAGAAAGCTTCATTCCTCAGCTCCATCTCGTGGTGAAAAGGGCTAAGTATTACGTAACTCCTTGAAGCTGCCAGACTTGCATTGATGGGATTCACCGAAGACTTCTGAATCTACAGGAACCAAAGGCATAAAGATGTATGGCTGACACAAGAAAATTCAAATTAGCTACCTAGAAAATAACTACTTTAGCTTGCCAAACTATGTATAAGTATGATGACTGTCATAAGTTCATTACTTAGAGAAAGCTGAAAGAAATATCTTATGTCAACATTTCTCTCACAATATATTATGTTTCGTTTTAACACAGAAATTTTTGACTTTCCTTTGACACCAAAACTACATTGAATATGTCACGTTGCAACATAAACACAGAATCCAGCCTTCGTTAGAAACCATTCACCATGGCAAATACTCAGCTCTATGTAGTTTAACAATGGAAAAGAACTGTTCACAACGCTACTTATTGGGCTTTATTTTAAGCATGTTTTGGGAGAGGCTATCTGGTCCCATTCTTAGCTCAGGGGTTATTGGCAGTTAATGGATGCTGGGGGAAGGACAGTCACTTTCCTTTTAAATTCTGGCTACTGATATGTTGCCCACTTCCCAGTGGATGGCCCCCACACTCATGCACATGTGGGCAGTGATACCTGGTCTCAAAGGAAAATAAGTGAATAAATCTGAAATTAGGAGGGAAAAGTGTTGGGTGGGCCTAAGTGTAGCATAAATCTTAAAAAGTTCTTATTAATAAGATCAAACCTGGACCAGGTATTGGGGTAAATTCTGGAAGATCAGAGAGACAGAACAAGCCACAGCTAACCTCACCTGGCCATCTTCTCAGCTGGTCTTGTTTCCTCAGACTGGATGCTTCTGTGTCCTCATCCCAATGGCTCTCAGCTGAACTGCTGCTAGAAGCCTGAAAGCTTAACCAGGCCAAATGCTTAACCAGCCAAATGCCGCTAGTTTCTGGTCCTCACACCTTATATACCTTTCTGCTTTATACTACCACTCCCTGGGATTAAAGGCTCGCTTTCTGGGATTAAAGGCATGAGTCACCACGCCTGTCTGTATCCTTGAACACATGGATTTCTGCCTCTGGAATGCTAGGATTAAAGGTGTGTGCTACCACTACCTATACTCATGTTTAATATTGTGGCTTCTCTGTCTCTGACCCCAGATAAGTTTATAAGCATGCACAATATTTGGGGGAATACAATACCACACCTAAGGGAGTTGGAGAGTGAAAGGTGGATACATTCTAGATATGTTGTACACATGCATGAAAGTTTCAAAGAGTAAATAAAAACATTATTTAAGAAATAATTGGTAAAAAGGTAAGTATTTTCATATTAGTTATTTTTCTTACCACTGTGACAAAATGTCTGGCCAGACAACTTAAGGAAGGGAAGCTTTCTTTACACTTTGACAAGAGGGAAATACAGTCCACTGAAGAAAGAGGGGCCAGGCAGTGGGGTGTGCGGACTGGTCACATTGGGTCCACAGTCAGGATGCAGGGAAAGCAAATGTTGGTACCCCCACTGCCTTTCTCCTCTTGGTTCATTCCAGAATCTCCATCCATGGAACTGCCCACAGTTAAAGAGAGTCTTCCCACCCCAGTTAATCTAATTAGAAACTCCCTGACAAACATGCTCAGATTTGCTCCTAGAAAGTTCTAGATCTTGCCAGGTTGGCGATTGGCACTAACTATCACAATTTTCCAAAGTGAGTCTTCACATGATTGTTAAAAGCGTTTGTAGGCATTTAGCCTTCCATCGTCACATCATCTATGACACCAGCGATTAGCCATCACTGCACAGGTATGACTTTGTGGCTCCCTAAACTGCAGGAGAATGCCTCAACGAATCTTAACTCAATAACCATTTGGAGAGAATAACACAGGTTTCATCATGCCCTCCATAGCATTCCTAAGAACTAATATACACAAAAAAGGTCTTAGAGATGAAATGCCTGATGCATCTCCACATAGTGTCTTATAACCACTATGGTTGCCTTTAAGGGAAACATTCACAGGGTTTGTTCACTCAAAAGACCAATTGTGTGATAACAATCTTTAGTGCTCAGCATAAGCACATTTTTTTCCCATCAGATGATGTAAGTTGATTTCTTTCAACAGACCAACAACAGTTCTTTTGTTCTGCTGTGGCTGAGCCTCCTGCCCTATGTGCTGTGAGTGGACTATGCACTTGCTCTGTATCTGATTGTCAAGTCTGTGTCTCCAGCTTGGCCAGGAAACTCAGTGCAAGTGGTGAGCAATGTCTGTGGCATCTTCCATTTTTAACTTCTAGCAAAAAGCAATGCCTGTTGAATAATGCAAATGAGCATATGCAAAGCTTGTGTCCTTACATAACTTGCCACATAAAACTCAAGTTTCAGTGCAAGTCCAGTATTAACTCCATACATCCCAGAAATGGCATCACACAGGCACACAGATACATATCCAATTGTTCAAAAGCTTCCCTTTTCACAAAAGCTAATTTCTGAATTGCTTCTCATTATTGCAGTACTTCACACTGTCCAAAATATTTCCAGTCGTAAAAATTTGCAGTCCCATGGTAAAGAAATAAAGTTAATTATTACATTAACATATTTTAAATATGAATTGGATAACATGCAAAAGCAAACTTTTTTACATAAATTATCTTTCAATTTCTTAGCATGCCCATTAGAGCAGCTAATGAAATAGACACTCTCTCTTGTCTCCCACACCAGCTAGGACTTGAAAAGAGAAAGATGGATGTCCAAGAGCCCATCCCATGGCAGCCAATCCAGGCAGACAGAGTCTGAGCTACAGCTAAGTAAAAGAAAGGGGGAAGATAAGATTTAAGCCAAATACGAAAATAAACTGAACTGTTAATAATTTTATTAGAAAATATAAAAACTGACCAATATATCATTGTGGGATGACAAAGGGGGAATTCAACAGCACTCAAAGCCCATGTTGACTTACTTAATCCCCTTATATGAGTTGACAGTACCCATAGGGTAATTATATTTTAGTGTTTTCTTAGTTATATCAGCCATATTATACATGTCCTTACTGGATTTTCTCAAGAGTTATCCTTCCTGCTCTTGCTGAGATGAAATCCATACCCTTAAGTGTCATACTCACATGGCATGGTAGAGGTTATAGGTAGAGGGATGGAGTCTGTCCCACAGTCTTCCATTGACTTTAACTGAATGGTTGACATCTTGTCAGAACCACTTTTTAAGTTTCCTGGATACGGCCTCTTGCTTCTTTGGGATTCACCAGTTTCTTCAATGGATTTCCAACTCTTTCCTGTGGGTGCTACGAGGGTTTAGCAGTCTTCCTAAGGGGTGTTTCTGCAGCCCCGTCCACCTTTGACACTCCCATGAAGTCTTAAGGAGGTGATCAGGGCACAGGTCTCTATCATAGAGCTCCTCCTTCCTCTTCTTCCTCCTCTTGTTCTTTCCTCTTGAACTCAAAAAGACATTTTCTATCTATGTGTTGATGGAGAGAAAAATATTTCCCCTAATTAAATACTCTTCCAAATCCAACGAAATTTTTCAACCTAATAGCCATGGTTCATTGTAGGATCTTCCCTGAAATACAGATCCCTCCTCTCTTGGTCAATAATATGCTATCATAATAGAATTCCACCAGTAAGGGAATTTATTAAGATTAGAATTTTTCTTGTTGTTTGTTTTGTTTTGTTTTTTCTTTTTTCTTTTTCAAGACAAAGTTTCTCTGTGTCACCCTGGCTGTCCTGGAACTTGCTCTGCAGACCAGGCTGGCCTCAAAGCCAGAGATCTGTCTGCCTCTGCCTCCTAAGTCTGGGATTAAAGACGTGCACCAACATTGTCCAGCTAGAAATTTATTAAAGTTCTAGAATCCAAGAATTACAAGGCCAGGTATTCTTCATGTGGCAAAGATCTTTTTGCTGCATTCTTCCAAGGAAGAAGGCAGAAAGAAAAAAAAAAGTCAGCAGGAAGTGGCTGAACCAATTTCTACAATAAACACACTGCTTGAAATAATATCAATCTATTCATGAGGGCAGAACTCCTATGACCAATCACCTCTTAAAATTCCCTCTCAAGTGTTCAAACTAGATGAGACAACTATATCACACCTCCTCCCCACAGGCTCTTCTGGCAACATCTTGGAAGAGAGGATAGAGAGATTGTAAGAGTCAGGGGTTGGAGAGGAGTGCTGGGAAACAGCGTCTTCTAGTCAAGCTAGCACTACGGATGGCACTCACTCTCATAGCATCTGTGGTAGATGCACAAGACTAAGTCACTCACAATTCCAGCACGTGTGAGAGAGGACCTCACAGTGCCCCACCCTCAGCTGAGGAAATATTGGTGGCTGATAGGTACTGGGGAATGAAAAGTCAGTTTTCTTTGGTTGTATGGCCCCTGATAGGCTGGTCCACACTCCAGAGGATGACACTCCACTCGTACATAAATTCACATAGCACTAGTTAGACTCAGAATGTCATTAAAAAGGACATAACGTTGGGTGTGGGAAATGCGTTGGGGACATCTGGGAGGAGTTTGGGAGGATGGATGTGGTCAAATTACATCATATAGAGTTATGAAATTCTCTAAGAATAAATAAATTTTTTTTAAATACCACCTCTCAATATTGTTGCATTTGGGGAAAAGGTTTCCAACATATGGACATCAGGAATCACATTCAAGCCATTGTTCCTCCATTCTAGCTCTCCAGACTTAAAAAAAAAAAAAAAAAAAAAAAAAAATGGGTTGGCACCACTACAAAGAGAACACTTTGAGTGGTTTGGATTTGGTAACCTTAGACTTGCAGCCTGTGTAGATACTGAGCACCCACCCCCAGAACCACTGCCTGCTGTCCACCCTCTTGCTCAAGTCTCTGTGGCTGCAGACAGATCCTGCCTAGCATGCCCTTTGGCTCTCACATCCTAAGAGGAAAGAAAGGCATGACTGAAAACCAACAGAAATGGTACCAGACAGATAGAAATCAACAGCTACATGTGAGATTTATTGCAAACTTTCATAGGTTGAGACAAAATAAAAAGATAAAGGTTGATGCTCTCTAATATGTAAAAGCTGCTGACAATCACCCTGTTCCTCTCCTAGGAGAAGTAACTGAAGCCAGTGAGCCTCTTACAGGAAATGTGAGACTGGTCAAGAAATACTATTTCCTGTTGCTGTCTGTGATGACTAAAGCAGCTATGAATTTTCTTGTGTAAGTCTCTATGTTGACATTCGGGTTTCTTTTCTCTGTGGAATACTTTAGTCATTTTGTGATATCCACCTTTGTCTAGTAGTATTTTTATGCAAACATGATCAAGTAACACAATATGATTTGGCTGGGTTTCATTTTTGTTTTGTTTGTTTGGGACACAGTCTTGCTGTATGTAACTTGATGTATCCTCAGACTTGCTATTCTCTTGTTTGAGCATCTTGAATACTGAAATAATAAGCAAATTACACTGCATCAGCTATACAACTCAGTTTCATAGTAATAAACTTTTAACTTCTTTATTTTAAATCAAATTAATTTGGGGTTGTGTAAAGTCATGATTTATCATCCTTTTCACCTAATAGGACAAACTCATAAGCAAATGGTAGCTGACACCAAATCTGGATGTCAACGGGTGTTGAGAACTGGGCCATATACTGTTCTACTGAAAAGCATATTCCTTGTTTAAAACAAGCAATCTGTCTTAATTAGAGTTACTATTGCTATGATGAAATATGAGGACCAAAAGCAACTTGGGGAGGAGAGGGTTTATTTCATTCACAGTTCATACAGCTGCCCATCTACAAAATGCAGGAATTCAAGCAGGGCAAGAAGCTGAAGGCAGGAGCTGATGCAGAGGCTGTGGGGGAGTGCTGCTTACTGGCTTGCTCCTTGTGGCTTGCTCAGACTGCTTTCTTATAGAAACCAGGACCACCAGCTCAAAGATGCCCCCACCCACAATGGGCTGTGCCCTCCCCCACCCATTAATCATTTATAAAGAAAATGCTCTACAGGCTGGCTTACAACTAAATCTTAAATTTTTTGGTTGTGAGCTGTGAGCCTAGCCTTGAATGTTTGAGCCAGCTCTCCAGCTCTGCCTACAACCCAATTTTAGGGAAGCATTTTCTCAATTGAGGCTCCCTTCTCACTGATGACTCTAACTTGTGACAAGCTGACAAGACAATGGCACAAAACCATTGACCAGATTCAATCAAATCACCATGCAAACTCAAAAACAAAGTAAAAATCTTCTGGCTGCCTTGAAGGGTGCTGGTGCTGCTGGGGGGACCAGGCAACCAGGTGCACGCACCCACACCAAGCAGCCTGCTGGTCCTCACAGGACAGATAGGTTCCTCCACACACCTACATCTATCCAATGACCAGAGATAGACAAAGCCATCTTCTCAGAAGACTGTGTCGTCATCGCACTTAGTCTTTACTGCTTGGGGCCTTTCCAGAAGAAGCTTCATTCTAAGTGAAGGATATTCATGTGTGTGCTAAAATGAGTTTGTCCTGTGCTTGCATGGTATCTTCTTGCAAAACAAAGGCAATAGGAAAGAAAGCAAGAAGACTGAGCACAGTGGTTGCATGCCTATCATCCCTGCTATTTAGGCAGCAGTAGCAAGAGAATCATAAGCTAGCCTGGGCAACATAGAAAGGAAACATGAGACGGCAGTATGTTTTTACAAATAACAACAAGTAATCCTAGTTTTGTGAGATAAGTTTTAAAAAATACACGGGACACTGAGATTCCTAACTTGGAATTCTAGTGAATATGGACTAAAATAAATGAAATGGGAAGATGCTGTACTAGACATTCATTGTAAATTCGGTTTAATAAGCTTCTGGGACCACCCCCCCTCCGCCAAACAAATGGGTGTTTATGAAATGGAGTCAGAGCCAGTAACCAAATCCTTTCATAATTTGCATGTCAAGCCTCTTACTTGTGGTCATATGACAAGCAAATGAAGAAAAACAGGACATGGCTGTCAACTAAGAGGGGGAGTTTTGCCATGATGTTGACTGTGGGGAGGATTATACAATAGCTATCACTTCTCGGTGAGGAACCTGAAAGTCAGAGTCAGACAGAATGGCAACAGTAACCACAATTGCTACTGACAATCATGATTCCAGGTATAAAATCTTTATCACTTTTGTGGTCTCTACAATAGACTGTGTCATTGGCATCACTGGCAATGGCTTCATCACAGTCATCTATGGGACTGAATGGGTCAGGAGCAAAAGATTCCCGACTGGTGACCAACTTATGTTGATGCTGAGTTTTTCTAGGCTCTTGTTTCAGATTTGGCTAATGGTAGATGTTACTTATAGTCTATTCTTCAGGATCATTTATAACCAAAATTTTGTATATAGACTCTTCAAAGCCACCACCGTGTTTCTGAGCTATTGTAACCTCTGGGTTGCTGCCTGGCTCAATGTCTTCTATTGTCTTAAAATTGCAAACTTCACTAACCCTTTGTTCCTTATGATGAAGCGGAAAATCATAGTGCTGATGCCTCAGCTCACGAGTCTGTCAGTGTTGGTTTCCTTCAGCTTGAGCTCCTTCTTCTCAAAAGACATCTTCAATGTGTATGTGAACAATTCTGTTCCCATCCCTTCCTCCAACTCTACAAGGAAGGAGTACTTCTCTGAGACCAATGTGCTCAGCCTGGCTTTTTTATATTATATGGGGATCTTCATTCCATTGATCATGTTCATCATGGCAGCCACTCTGCTGATTGTCTCACTCAAGAGGCACACCCTGAACATGGAAAACAGCACCACAGGCTCCAGGGACTCCAGCATGGAGGCTCACTTGGATGCCATCAAGTCAACCACCTACTCTCTCATTCTCTATATTATCAACGCACTGGCTCTATTTATTTCCATGTTAAGCATCTTTGATACCTACAGTTTCTGGAACACTCTGTGCAACTTCATCCTAACTGGTTACCCAGCTGGCCAGTCAGTGTATCTGATATTGAGAAACCCAGGGCTGAGAAGAACCTGGAGGCGGTTTCAGCACCATGTCCATCTTTACTTTAAAAGGTAGACCCAGTGACTGGGACCCAGGGAGTTTTACAAGACCTAGTCCAACCAGTTCTGCCTTTTCCTCACAGACCTCTTCATTTACTTTTCCTATACACAAAACCTGCTCTGACACTAACTACTCCTTGGGTAACTGGATCCTTACATGAATTTAAAGTTGGATTAACTTGAGAATCTAAGCAGGAATAGCTAAACAACTTGAAGATTGACTTTTTAAAAAAAAAAAAAAGTTTCTTGACCCATTCATTCAACACAGATTCATTCATGTCTCGGCCCAAACTCTTCTCTGCTCTCTATGAAGCCCTAAGGCTTGGAGGAAGATCTCAGTTTAGCCCAGAGAAGCTCTGATTGCTGTCTGTTATTTATTGACCACTCTTTGATCCTTGACGATATCTTGGTCTAGACAGAAAATTATTTGGTCAGTCTACTTTTGACACCCTGATAGCCCCAGAGTACAAAGAGGACTGCATCAGGCACAACATCCAGGCCTAAAAGGAGAAGGGAAACCAGAATTCCTACAGAGAAAGGAATTTAGGAAAGAACAGCTGACCACAGCTATTAAGGTGTAAGATATTAGGTCTTCCTAAGGAGTGAAACATGAAGACGCTTTGGATTGGATAGAGTGGAGGCCATGCTTACTACTAGTGGAGTGGTAAGGTTACATCCAACTTCCAGAAGTTTCCCAAGAGGGAGATGAAAAGGTAAGAGTATGTAAAGAGAGAGTTTGTAAAGACCAGTAACACAAGGAGTTTCTCTGGATTAAATGATGAAGCAGAAGGTAGAAGATAGAACCATATAAAGCCAATTGAATGATTTGTTTTTTCCAAATGGGAGGGGATGAAGAAAGAAGAGAGAAAAACAAAAATGGAGGGGAAGTGCCAAGTGAGCAGAAAAGCCAGACAAAATGTCTATGATGCTTACTAACCTACTTACTGGCAACAGAGGGGCCACCACTGGTTTACCTATTCCAGGCTACCTTGAAGAATCTAACGGGGAAGGGGTGGGTTATACGGGAGTGGCTGTGGAGAAAGAAGGCATTCCTCTTCACTGTCACTCTTCAGAATGACATTGGCAGCATGGTTTCACATGATTGTTTACAGCATGGGAACCTGAATATTTCTTCTAGTGTGTACTTTGTAAATTAAAATCACTGAAGAAAATACTGATGTACATAGGAATCTTAGGGAGCTCCCAAATAAAACCCAAGATTGACAGCAAAGATAAAGACTAATAATTCTGCATTTCTTGCCTCTCAGGTTTATGTGATGGAGTACATTACACCTAGAAACAGCAGATGAGAAAAACAAATCACACACACACACACACACACACACACACACACACACACACGGTGGTATTGTGTTCCCCAAAATATTGTGCACCCTAATAAACTTATCTGGGGTCAGAGACAGAACAGCCACTAGATACAAAGGCTAGAAAATGGTGCCACTCACACCTTTAATTCTAGCATTTCAGAGATTTCTACCTCTGGATCTCTGTGAGTTCAAGGCCACATTAGAAACAGCCAGGCAAGGTGACACACGCCTTTAATCCCAGAAAGTGAGCCTTTAATCCCAGGGAGTGATGGTAGAAAGGAAAGATATATAAGGTGTGAAAACCAGAAACAAGAAGCATTTGGCTGGTTAAGCTTTTAGCTGGTTAAGCTTCAGGCTTTTGAGCAGCAGTTCAGCTGAGAGCCATTGGGATAAGGACATAGTCTGAGGAATCAAGACCAGCTGAGAAGTTGGCCAGGTGAGGTTAGCTGTGGCTTGTTCTCTCTGATCTCCCAGAATTCACCCCAATACCTCGTCCGGGTTTGATTTTATTAATAAGAACTTTTTAAGATTCATGCTGTACACACACACACACACACACACACACACACACACACACACACACACATCCACTCACTCAAATATGTTACCTGGTGTTAATATTCTGACCTGCCCCTTGCCGCTGCCCTGTGTCCTGACATAAAAGTCTCTTTTTAAGGAAAAATTCCACCTCTTCCTCACTCTCTCCTTCCACTTTTCCTCCCACAAAGTGTGAACCCCCCCTCTTTCTCCCTCCCTCTGTCTCTCTGCCCCATCTCTCTATTATAATAAACTCTCCACATTGATGAAACATCTGGGTTGTGTATTACTAACTGCCACTGCCATGCCCACATGGCATGCATCTGCCAGCATGTTTCCTAGTACTATCGGGATACCCCAGGAGGATGGTGCATAATAAATCCTAACATCAGCCCCCAGCATTGCCGGGCAATCTCATTGCTTTCTCCTGCCAGCTAGCAGTCTGAGGAGCTTTTGGGACCCTGTACCACCCATCATTTTTCTGGCTGGAGGACCATGGGAAACTCTTCACCCTATCAGATCAGTAAGATTCTTCCCTTCCCTTTTGGCCATTTTCCCACAACTGAGGATTCGTCTCTCTCGACTGTGGGGCTGGTACCACTTATCTTTTGGGTTCTAAGCCCATCAGGCCTATGCCCTCCGTGGCCAATAGCCATTGTGACAATGGTCCATTAGCTATCTTGCAACATTCGTTCTCACTGACTCTCTGGGACACTGGAGGTCAGTCTCATTTCACTCGCTGGCACCACTTGTCTTTCGGGCTCACAGTCCCTTGGCTCCCACCCCAAAGTGACGGCTAATGGAGGCAGCCTGTTCCCTCTGAATTCCACAGCCCATAACCTCTGTGGCGATGGTCCGTTGCCTATCTTGCGTCATTATACCTCATTCTGGAAAAATGTGCCTACCCTATCCCAGCCCCTTCCTCATTGCCAACTCCCCGAGCTCCTCCAGCCTCCGCTAGGCAGTTACATCATCACCTGTCACCAGGCTCCTTTCCAGGACATGTAAAATTGCCCGCCAGGCAAAAAGCTCGCTGTCTTTGCCTGTCCCTTGCTCCTAATTCCCATCCTTGTCTGTTCTGTCTCTTAAATCTTTTCTCTCTGTTGCTTTGACTCTGCTGCCAGGACCGCCTGTTCCACCCTCAGGACTTGGGTGCGCAACCCTGAGCCCCACCCCACCGGCCGCCGAGCCCCTTCTTCCTCCCTCCTGCAGCCCTTGGACAGCTGCACAAATATTTGATCACTTCACCGTATTTCTGCCCCCACCGCCACCGCGCGGGCTGAGCCGTGGGAAGCCAAGCCCCTCCAACAACCTGTCTTCTTGCTGCCCTGTGATTGGGGCTCCACTCGCTGCTCGGCCACCACTTGGAGTCCCACCCTTCCCTCCTCCAGCACCCCACCTTTCCTCTGCTGCTGCTGCCGCTACTGGGGCATGAGAGATGGCCACGTTAACTTGTTTCTGATTGACTTTTGGATGCTTCACTTCGCCTGTTTATCTGTTCAATTTGTCTTGATAAGAAAAAATAAAATAAAATAAAATCACATGACCACATGCTCGCCACCATATTTCATAGGGACAACCATGTGACCAGGTGGTGCCATCTTAAATATGGACAACCATGTGATCAAGCCACCATCTTATATAAGGGCAACCACATGGTCTAGCTGCCATCTCAGCTAAGGTCAAAACAGCAGGTCATATGACCTCATCGTCAAAAGGCAGCTTGGGCAGGGCACCCAGCGCTGAGGCCATTGGTGTGGAAGGAGGTGAGCGAATTGCCTCCCATCACTCATTGTTTCACCCTTGTTTTATGGACTGAGGAAAAGTCCTCCGGTCTCGGCCTGGTGCTCCCCAGTTGCCTCTCTCAGGCTCCAGATGTCTGGACAGAGGAAATTTCAGTTGCAGCCTGGGCAGCCATTCAAGTGAGTGGGGACAGCACGCTCCTATGCCAGGATAGGGTAGCAGCACTAATGCTTAAGATTTTAAATTTCAGATTTTAACATTAATACAACTCTGATACTATTTGGGTCACAAGCTCGGGATTTTAAATCTATAGGTATGAGTCTACTGCTGCTTTTCAGATGTCCCATCCCTGCTCCAGTTCAGGAGTCTTTTCACATGTCTATTCCTAAGGATGGTAATATCTCTCTCTCTCTCTCTCTCTCTCTCTCTCTCTCTCTCTCTCTCTCTCTCTCTCTCTCTCTCTCTCTCCTGGTCTTGGGGCTCCTGCTCTTCCCAATTACTAAGACCATGGGGCCAAAAAGGCTCCAGATAAATTCATAAATTTTAACCCTTGTCTCCAGCCTGCATCTGTTTCAGTGGGTTGAAACTGGCTGACTGACATATTCAGGCATCGGCTACTGACTTCAACCTATGAGACATGGACCTGCTGAAGGTTGATGGTGGATCAGGTCAGCAAAACATAATTATTTTCTTTCTCTACTACTAGGTCATATGATAAATACCCCATTGCCTGGGTCCTGAACACCTGCACCCCAGTTCAGCTTGAAGCAGCTACGTTGCCCTGTGCTCCCTGTTCCCAAGACAGGATGGAGGGCAGGTTAGGGGTGGAAACCCTGGTGTAGAGGCCAAGAGGATCCTTTTCATCTTCTCAGAGAGTCCTCTTCTCAGAGTTGGGCTGCACCCTGACTCACCAGCTCCTTTTCTCCTGTTCTCATTTGGCCGTGGGACCTTTTCCTATCAATCTTCTTTGCCTTCTCAGGAGACAGCTTAAGAAATAATTATTTCTATATAATTTATTCAAGATTATAATCTGGCTATACTCAAAGGTTAGCCCCCCTGTCCTTGCTAACTTCATTAAGCTGTAACTAAACTGGAAACCTGTATATTCAGATTTAAGTCATATATATGCGCTCAAAGTTATAAAAAACATCTAACAGATTTTGTCCCCCAGTCCTCAAACACCTGTAGAGATCTGAGAATATGGCTTTTAATATAAAAGCTTTTTATGGTAAAGAGACATGGCAGCTCCTGGCAGCAGCATCCTGTATCTTCTCCAAGGAAGATAGATGGCCAAAGAACCTTCACCTGGAAGCTTATGGGAAGGCCAGCCATGCAGCAAAGTGCTGAGATACTGTCCAGACCATGAATAAAGAGGAGCAACGGGAATAGATTATCCTCTCTGCCAAGACAGGTAGGACGACCTTCCCAAATTCCTACTCCACAGAAAAATCTGTCAGATCTTCTGGGCCTATCAGCTGAACAAATGCTTCCTTTGGGGCTTCTGCCACCCCAACCCCCACACCTCCCCACACTCCCACACACCCCACCTCCCTATCCCCCCACCCCCCTACCCCCACAATGACCACAGAGAGACTTGGAATTGCTGCCTAGGTAGCTGGAAAGCTGTCTCACTTCTTAAATTTATCTTTCTCAGATATGGCAATGTTTGATGACTAGGGTGTATCAGTTTGACAGTCCTAATCCCAAGATTACTGACAGTTCATTAATAAGTTTCCAATTAAAATTACAGACAGCTATGCCTCATTCACAGACTTCATAGTACAGGATAGACTGGTATCAGATATAACTCCAGAGGTTCAAAACTTCAATACTGATAAATGCAGCTTTGATAAACTGATACAACATTGACTACAAATAGTTCTTAAAAGAATTTAAATGTCTATGGATTTTCAACCCTTTGGCTATGATGTAAATCTATTCCAGCTGTCTTACAGATACCTACAGGTTCCTGGGGAAAGTTCTGTTACTACATCAAAATATCTCCTCTGATAAAAATTAACAGTCTCCAGATCCCATTTTGACGTCATCCATTTTCAAGAATATTTTGCAGTTTCCCTCCTCCTGCCTGGGCCAAGGGCTCTCCAGCTACACCAGCCCCTGCACCAGCTGGCACCAGTTCTGGGGATGCCAAGCGCCAACCGAGGATGCCAACTGGGATGGAAGCACCCCCACCTCCAGAGAAATGACAGATGTGATGGCTCCTACAGTCTTGAAGAACACATCCTTGAATTCACTGCTGGTGCCACCTCTCCAGGCTCAGGCGGGCACCTGCCCAGCAACTGGAACCTGGCTTCCAAGATGTCGCAATGAAGGGCATATCTGCTCTCGTGTCTCACTCATTCACCCTTGCCTCTTCTGTACAACTGGACACTTCCCTGTCCCATTCTTTTTGGCAGTTATCACTCTATCCATGGCTAACACAGCTCCTAAAGCCAGTGATAACAATCTATTTTTTTCTCCTAGCAACCTCAAGGAACAGATGCCTGAGATCTCCACGTCAGAGATTTCCACGATGATAGCTAACAATGCTTCTTCACTCCTGCCTCCTGCCATGTGTGACTCCCAGCATACCCCCCTCCCCACTTCACCTCTTGTCAGCTTGAAGTAGCCTCGAGAATTCAACGCCCTTGTTCCCCCACTTGCTCCCATAACTCACCTCTCTTTATGATAATTCAAAACAGAGAAATGTCAATATTTTGACCTGCCCCTTGGTGTCGCCCTGTGTCCTGACATAAAGGTCTCTCTTTAAGGAAAAATTCCACCCCTTCCTTGCTCTCTCCTTCCTCTTCCTCCACGAGGTGTGCACCCCTCTTTCTTTCTCTCCCTTCCTCTCTCTCTCTCCCCCACTCTCTGTTTCTCTGCCTCTTTATCTCTCTATTATAATAAACGCTCCACATGGATGCAGTGTCTGCGTTGTGTGTTACTGGCTGCCACCACCACCACCGCTGCATCTGCCCAGCATGTTTCCCTGCACTCTCAGATACCCTAGCCCTCACCCCCAGCCCATGTAATAAATCAGAACACCTGGGAATTGTGAAAATGCATTGTTTGATTTTTTAAGTGATACCTTATTTATTTAAGTGATCATTCCCTTCTTACAGTTGTTATAGTAGAGATAAATATTAGATTGCAAAAATTCATTCCAATTCCTATGGAACAGAGAAGGAAAAAAAAAAACATTTTACAAGTAGCGGATGCTGACAAAGATCTTCCACACCCGCTGTATGTATGCTAACACATCACAAAAGAAGCAGGAAACTAACTTGGAGTTGATAGTACATTAGCATGGCTCCTGACAAGATGCTAACCTGGATCGTCCCTCTCTGGGCATGTTCTGAAGAAAGGGCACCGCCTTGTTTGCAGGCACCTACAGCAGTAGGCAGGGGTCTGAGTAGTTCCACGGTGGCTTCTATGTGTCTTTAAGTTTACAGGTAATTTCACTTTTCATTCCCTCCTGTGTCCTCTGACTTGGGTCCCTGGATAAAAGGCTCTCTGCCTCCTTTTCTAAATAGGCCAGGAGCTGCCAGCTGCAGAAGAAGCAACGGATTCAGGGAAATGCTCACCTCCTGTGTCCTCTGGCAAGAGGTAGTAGAAGTTTCTACTGATAAAAAGAAGATGGAAATATTCTATGGCTGAGAGCAGACAGGTCTGGGTAGGAATGAAGTGAGAAGAGGAGCTTGGGGAGAAGAAACTGTGAAAGAAAGGGTAAAGGGTGCTAAGAGCTCAAAGTCTGTCTTGGCCGGGTTGAGGTTGGAAGAAGTTTTCTTCCAACAGCTCTGGCTCAGTACTTCACATCCAGCAAAATAAGGATTTCTGAATAGCATGATTCCTGGTTAAGGGTGAGTAGAGCAGAGGTGCTCTATGTAGGTATGTTCAGCCTCCATTGAGAAAATAAAATGCACTGGTTCATCTTTCATTTATATATAAAAGACATAATTTATGTATATATTTATTTATGTTTACACATGATGTATGTATGTTATTTATACATACATATGAGAGACCATAGTAGCACCATGGTGGGCTTCTCCCAGCCCTAGAGGCCTGAGTTTCAGTTAAGTTTCAGTTTTTGTTTAGGTCTCAATTTCTGTTTCAGTGCCTGTTTCTGATTAGGCAGGTGAGGATGAAATTGCATACCAGGCATGATTCAACACTTACAGCCCCAGCCAATCAGAAACATGTTCATGTGGCTGCTGCTTGCTTGGCCAATCGTGTTTAAAATGACCTAGTCCTCTCCCAGCTGTCTATAAAAGGAGCCTGTGAGCTGCTTGGGGGGTTGTCACCATTTTGTTGTGTGACTGACCCCTGCATGCAGGAATTCTTCTCTCAAGAAATAAACACTCTTGCTTTTGCATACGTGAGTGGTGATCTTTTGTGGGATGATCTGCCTACCCTAACACATACATAATGTTTTATGAGTGCTCACTCTCTCAAGTTACATCAGGAGAGAGAGAGAGAGAGAGAGAGAGAGAGAGAGAGAGAGAGAGAGAGAGAGAATTTAAGTGATACAAAAAAGGGATGGAGAGAAGAGTTTCAGTAGTTAAGAGCAATTGCTGTTCTTGCAGAGGACCCAAGTTCAGTTCTCACAACCCTCTGTAACTCTGGTCCCAGAGAATCTGAAACCCTCTTCTGGCCTCTCTGGACATCAGGTACACACATGATACACATACATCCATGCAGGCAAACATTCATACACATAAAAATAATAAAACTTTTTCAAAAAAGTGATATAAAGCGAAGAGAGTCTATGGTTCTCTGCGCTTGGGTGTGACTCGGCAGTAAGCCAGGTTGCAGAGAAGAACCCCAGAGTGGAAAGTCAATAGGAAATCTTCTGGGACCTCTTGGACTGTGGCACACCCACCCTTTGTAGCCACTACAGGCAGGAAACCATGTTCATTCAAGTCCTGGCTCTGCTCTTATTAGTGTGGGATATTGGCTTGTGACTGTATCTCTGAGCCTCTATAAATCATAACACCCACCTCTAGACTCACAATGTCCAGAGCCCACTCAGACCCAGTTGGACACAGGGAGCACCGGGCCTGGACACTTCTCAGACTTGGGGACTGAATGTGAGCACAAGTTCAGTAGTAGTTTGTTCTATTTGAGTGGAAAGTGAAAAATGGAAGGCAGATGCCCTGAAGCCTTCAACCCCTGCATCTCCACTGGGCAAGAAGAGAAATGGTTGCCAGGCAGCAAGCATTCCAGTTTTAACTGCCTAGGAACTGTTTCCGTGTTGATTTGAACAAAATAGGGCACTAGGTCAGGGGTCAGCAAGCTTTTCTGCCAAAAGCCAAACAGTAGATGCTTTAATTTCTGTGAGGCACAAAAAAAAAAAATCTGTCACAGGGACTCGACTCATGAGAGAGTGAAAAAAAACTGTCAGAGACAATGTTTAAGAGAATGGGTGTGGCTATGCTCCAACACAATTTTATTTATGGACACTAAAATTTGAATTTCATATCCTTTTCAAATGTCAGGAAATACTATCCTGCTCTTGAGTTTGTTTAACCATTAAGAATGTAAAGCAATGCCAGGCATGATGGTACATGCCTTTAAAGTCATCACTGGGGCGGCAGAGATAGGCGGATTTCTGAATTTGAGGCTAGACTAGTCTATTACAGGACAGCCCAGGGCTACTCAGAGAAACATTGTCTTCGAAAAAAAAAATGTAAAATATATTCTTAGTGCCTGGCCTGTACAAAGAGGAGGGGGAGGAGAGGAGGAGTTCGGATTTTTCCCAAGCCGCAGCTGTAGATCCTGCGTGGCAGCCTGTTTGCACTGCAAATCACCAATGCACAGAGTAACAACCTTTGCCATTCAGTTTTTCCAGTACTTTATCGCTTTTTATTTCTCCAGCTCTTTCCCACGCCTTTTTAAACCTTTCAGACACAACCCTACAGAGAGAACCAACTCCCAAGCTGTCCTCCGACCTCCACACATGCTCTGTGACATACTTACATTTGGGCACACATACATACACACACACACTGCACCACACCCATACACATACAATCAATCAATCAATCAATGTGAAAAATAAAATTAGGGTCGGTGAGGTGGCTCATCAGGCATCAGGTAAAGAATGACCTAAATTCAATTCCTGGGATTCACATAGTGAAAGGAGAGAACCACACTCTAGCATGCATAAACCAGGCGTGTGGCCCAAGTCTGTAATCCCATCACTTGAAAGCAACAGGCTGGAGGACCAGAAGCTCAAGGTCATCCTCAGCTAAACAGCAAGTATGAAGCCTGAAGAGGATACAAAAGATTGTCTTTTAAAAAACCTAGCCCTCCAGTTCTTTGTAAGAATAAAACATCTAGTTTCAGTTTCCACTATGAAGGGTGTTAAGGGCCAGCACAGGGCCTAATGCTTTGAAAGACACTCTGAAGCCACTCACTCAACAGTAACAAACAAGAAGAGGTCCACAGCTTCAGTCTCAGAGTATCTGAAGGCATCGTCTGCAACTTTCAAATTATCACATCTTTGCCAACCATCCACACTACACTGAACCTCAGGCCAGACAATTTCTCTTCCTGTGTCTGACCCTGCATGGCAAAGCTTTTGTTTTGTGTTCTTTCCATGAGGAAGTAACAGGCTAGTGTATTATATAATGATGTGTGAGGTTGAGAGTCCTAGTGGACTATGTGGAAAACATACTCTTTGATGTCAAAGCTTTAGACTTGGATTTCTGCTATGGTGATCATGGATACTCTGAACCTGTTTCTCTGTCTGGAAAATAGAATCATAATATCCACTTCCAGAGCTGTGAGGCTCAAAGGTAATTGTAAGTGTATAATATACTAGAAAGCAACATATAAGACTGATGCATGTATTCATTCAAATGAATATATGTTCAGAAATTCAAAGATTAAGCTAATAAAACTTGATTCCTATATGAGTGAACTGTCTGAGATGGGAAGACTGACTAAATTATATCTGGAAAATACTCTGTGTGTGGGTAGGGTAGGGAGAGTCTGTACACTGTGGGTGGAGTCAGAAATGTAAAGTAAGCCTCAAATGACCACAATTAAAACTTCTACCCTGCAAAATATAAATGTTTTCTAAATCTTCGCCTTCCTCCCTTTTGCTCTTTTACCAGAGGAAGGGGAGAACATGGAGAAAATCTCTTGATCTCAATAAGTCAGCAGAGATCAAGGCTGGAAGACATGGGAATTTTCCACTGAGCATTTTCAAAGACCCACATTAGAGAAGATGCTGCAAATCAGAAAAGGGTCCTCTTACACCCTGCCCTCCCTAGGGAAAGCGACTATTTGCATCTTTTGTTTAGAGCCTTTGAATGAAAATGAATCTTTGGTTTATTCAAACCATTTTGTGGATGATACATTGAGGTCCCGATTGCAGCAGGGATCACAAGTGACAGAAATGTTCACAGGAAAAAAGGCAGCAATATTTCTCTTAGAAAAGACCAAGAACCACACAAGCCCCCTTTCTTTCTCATTGTGCTCCATAGTGGAGGACCACCACACACACCATACTTGCTCATTCAGTGGGAAAAAAAAGTGTGTTTGTCTTTGCATTCAAAGGCCCAGAAAAATACCTCAGAAACCAATAAGTAATAGACAGAGTCCAAGGGAAGCACAGACTACAAAGTGTTTAGTCACAAGAGATAAGCCAGATGGCTTTTCATGTCTCTAAGTATCTGTAATAGGGCAACCCTCTAGAGCCCAGGAAATCAGTCCCCACATATCAATAAATGAGCTCCAAAGTCCAAGCTGAAAACACAGGTGATTATGTGGGCTAGAACTATTCTCTATGCCACCTCATGCAGTCTCTGACCAAAGGAAATCATTCACTTTCTCCTTGGAAGATTAGGTCATCTTTCATTTACCCAGACTTAACCCAGGGCCTCAGTCATTGCACAGTTCAGCCACGCCTAAGGGCATTCATCAGAAAACCCTTCCCCTAGACAAACTAAGAGAGTTGGTCACCCTAGCACCACCCAAACCACTGAAGCACGGCTTTCAATAACGACCTTTGAACTACAGCTACGTTGTTTATTCTAACGCCATTACTTTGTGAGCAAGAGACATGTGAAACCTTGTGCCCTTGAACTACATATGCCCGAGCACACACATGCTTACACACACACTCATACCACCTACTTAAAATCCTCCAGAGACTTCTGATTGCCATAGATGTGTCCGTGGCATGAGGGGGGTAAAGCCCCTTGTTGCGTCTCAGGTCAGTCTTTTCTTGACAGATCTGGGTGTTTTCTTCATGCACCGTAGCAAATATAATCACTTAAAGAGTTTGATGGATTGGCTCCCTTTATAGTTTTGATTTTGGAAATTTTCAGTCTCACAGAAGAGTAGAAGAGATATGACATCATCCCTGTGTAGCCACTACTTAGCCTTGATAAGGGTCGTTTGGGGTCTGAAGGGTCCCATGGAAGGCTTAGGTCTTAACAGCTTTATTCCCAGATCATGGCAGAACTGAGAGGTTATTGGCTCAATGGATGAATGCACTGCTAAGTTCATTGCTGAATGGATCAGAAGGACCTTGGCTGGAAGAAGTACATCCATAGATGGGGAAGTTATGTTCTTGAAGGGTATGTGGGACCCTGGTCTCTCCCACACTCCTTTTCCACTCTTCTAAATCTCCCTCCTAGTAATCACAATGTACTGAGGAGCTCTTCTCCACGAGTCCCTCCCGACCACAACACTCTGCCACCACACAGGCCCACAGTGATGGATCCAAGTGACCATCAACAGAAGCTGCTGAAATTGTACACCAAAATAATTCTCTCCTCCCTTACATTGTCAAGTCTCGGGTATTTTGTTACAGCTCTCATCAAACATTTTGCCAGAACTGACCAGTGAAGGTTTTTGAGAGAGGTAACTATACTTTTCAAATATTTCTTGGGTCTCTAACGCTAAAAGTTTTTATGGGTTCTTTGACTTCACATAAATTTCTACTTCCTATAAAAATGAGTGGGGACCCAAAATCAGTCTTTGATGTGTAGGATGAACTGCACCAAAATGTGGCAGGATTCAAACTACCAACAGGATGGCTCTGGAAGATGATCTTCCTTGCAAATGTTGCAACAGAAACTCCAGAGATGCAGTTTTATTGAGTACAGCATTATATTTGTGGTGTTGGCAAAGTGCTCAGCTCCCGTAAGACTCCGTTTCCTCATCGTTAAATAGAGTGATAACTCATTTTAGGGATGAGTATTGATTTTACTTGGAAGCTTTCTCACAATGCCTAACATGGTGACTTTTGGGTGTCGGGCCACTAGATGGCGACCGAGTCATTTCTTTAGCATAAATCTTTTTTTCTATACCTGTTTCCAATTCAACATTCAACAAACCACAATTCAAATATATGAATTAAATTGACGGAGTTTATTTTCCTCTCTGTAAACTTTTTGTTATGAAAATTTTCATGTTTTCCCTTGAAATTCTCCTGGAGACTGGAGATACCGGCCCTTGTGTGCGGCCATCTCTCAAGCCCCATGCAGAAGCTAGTTCCCATTGGGAGTGACCATTCCCCAGTGAGCTGTAGGAAGAGCTCTATCTAACCAAAGCCACAGCAGTCTCTGAAGGGATCAACTTCATGGCCTTTGCTGTCCCTCTCCCTCAAGAGAAGACAAGGTGGCTTAAATTCTGACCTCCATTATTACATTTCCCACCTAATCAATGAAAGGGGATCATTAATCAATTCAAATAGTTTTATGGATACTGGTAGAGCAATATCGTGAACCAGATGTAGTATCAGACACAGGCCAGGCATCCCACAGACAGAGGAGGTAAAAGCAATCAAATATCATGGAGAAACAAGGAATTTACATCGACAAATCCTCCTCCAGTGCTGAGAGGGGAAGTGGACATAAGCGCCCATTCCTAACCAAGAAGCTATGTCCAAATGACAACCACTTACAAAGGAAAAATTAGTTTTCTCCAACAAAGTCTCACTGTGTATACAAACCACACTTAAGGAAGGCCTCATACCCATTAATAGATGGCCAATATGAAATGCACAAATGTTTTTGTGAAAAGGTTTTTGGTCTCATATTTCTTTGTTTAGGTTTTTTGTTTTTTGTTTGTTTGTTTGTTTGTTTTGTCTTACTGGCCTTTTGCTTGTATATTATGGTTTTTGATTTTGTGTTTTTATGGGTTATTTTTTTCCTGTGTGTGTTTCTTGGGTTTTTTTTTTCTTTTCTTTCTTTCTTTTTTTTTTAAATTGGGACTTGTTTGTTTTTGTTTGTTTTCTAAAGGGAAAGAAAGATAATCGAGTTGGGTGAGTGGGAAAGTAGGGAGGATCTGGGAGGGGTTGAGGGAGGGAAAACTGATCAGAATATAGAGTATGAAAAGTGTTTTCAATTTAAGAAAAAAAAGTAGTAAAGATAGAAAGGAAAAGATACCTCTAGCAGACACTGAGGCAAACTAAGTTACAAAGTAAGCATCAGAAATTACAGCAAAAGCAGATTCATTTACTCTTGGAAACATGACAAATGTGAATGATGTCTAAAGGCAGGTTATTAAAGGTACTCTACAAGAAAGTCAGAGTTTGTAGAGAGACAAAGTATGGCCTGGTGCTTTGATTTCATTCACAGGCAAGTTCACATGGATAGAAAATCCCAAAGAAAGCATTTAAAGCTATAAAACCAAACTGAGGCTACAGCTCCATCGGAAGAGTGCTTGACTATGAAGAAGGCTTTGTATTTATTGCCCAGCATTGCATAAAACTAGGCATGGAGGGGCAGACCTGTAAGCCCAGCACTCGTGAAGTGGAGACAGGAGGATCATCTTCAGCTACATAGTGAGTTTGAAGCCAGCCAGGATTACATGAGACTCTGCCTCAAAAAATATTAGAATTAATTAGAAATAATAATAAAGTTATAAAACAACTCGATAATAACAATAACCTTATGGCCAAAGAGTTGGGGGTGGCTTTTTAAAGAACATTCCAAAAGCTATGATCACAAGGCAAAGACTGATTGGATGTCCTTTCAGTAAGACACGAGTGACAGCCAGGTTCACCAGCTATATTTTTAAAAACAAGAAACAATTGGCTAGGTTGTACAAGGGAATGCACATGTATATGTGTGCACTCACACACAACACCAACAGACAGTGTGACTCCTACAGACTGGTGTATAGAAGAGGCATCCGTGCTTACTAATAACTAGATATATACCTATAAAACAGCAATAATCTGAGCAGTGGTGGTACACACCTTAATCCCAGCACTTGGGAGGCAGAGGCAGATCTCTGTGAGTTCGAGGCCAGCCTGGTCTACAAAGTGAGTTCCAAGACAACCAAGACTGACTACTACACAGCCTCCTGAGTGCTGGGATTAAAGGCGTGTGCCACCACTGCCCGGCTTCTGTCTCAAAAAGAAAAAGGAAAAAATCAACAACAGTAAGATTTAGCTGCCTCCATGTATCCAGAGCTTCAGTTACCCACAGTCAACAAGAAGAAAGGTGAGTGCTGGACCATAAGATTTTTAAGAGAGACCACATTCACATAACTTATATCACATCACAGTTACAATTCTCCTTATTTCATCATTAATAGTTGTTAACCTCTTACTGTGCCACATTTACATATTAAACTTTACCATAGGAAAAATATAGTATGTAGAAAGTTCGGCACCATCTTTAGTGGCAAAGATCCCCAAGGGGTCTTCAAAAGTATCTTCAATGGATAAGGGGTTGGGAGTCTGTCACAGCATTCAACATTCCTCAAAACAATAAAAAATTATGTGAGAGGGGGGTTTCTTCCTGCTGCTGGCTGGAGTGCCAAACTGCACTGTCATTCTGGATAGACCTTGCACACCTGCTGAAATAAAGTACTCGCACGCCCTTTGACTCAGAGATACACCCCTGAGAACGTTTCCAGGAGAAGTGTTGGCACCGGTTCCTAAAGACATACAGATAAGATCTTGTGTCGTTGATGTCATGAGTCGAAACCTCCCAATGGGAGAATGGGTCAATGGGGCGTGGTGGATAGCCAGGGTAAAGTGTGTAGGAGTCAGAAACAATTAACTTGGTGGGTTGATAGCCACGTAGACAGCACTGAGAGAGGGACGTAAGAGGACAATCAAGACCTGGAGTACAATGCCATTTACAGTTATGAAAAAACATATCACATGCAAAATGATACCATACATTAAAAAAGGTAATACTTATGCCCAAGGTTAACAGCAACCATAACAGCTTGTGCATCTAGACACACACACACACACACACACACACACACACACACACACACACACAAGCACGCAGAGCATAGGATAACACAGCATGGCTCTTAGAGCAGGGCACACTTGAGTTCAAGCTCTGCCTCGGCCACCAACTTGCTCTGTCACCTAGGGGGTGAAAAATCTGTAACTTTTTCCTAAATCTGTTTCTTTAACTTAAAAAAAAGGGGGGAGCTTATCACTGTAACTCTTCTGGGGAACTGCAGTAAGGCACAATTGAGTTACTGTAAAGTAATCAAGAAGTGCCTAGCCACTGGGGGGGGGGGGCAGGGGGTGTTGGCAATTGTTAGCTGCTGGGAGAAGGAAAGCGTTTTCTATAAGAGTATATTGCAGCCCCTGGTAAGTTGACTATGAATGGAAGGAGGACCACAAAGACAAGAACATTTGGGCAGCACAAGGGTGCCTTGAAGGTTTTGTTTTTCTTTTTTAAGGACACAAAGTTGGATGGATAAGGAAGGGAGTATGGATCTGAGAAAAGTTAGGGAGAAGATGAATATGATCAAAGCATATGGTACCAAACTCCCAAAGAACTAATTTTTAAAGGTGTCTGGCTGTAATGTGCCAAGTTTTATTACAATAATATAAGCAGGGGGATCAAGAATGAAGAGAAAAATAAGATCTTTATTTAAAAAAAAGGGTTGGTGGGAGGAGGATGGCCAAATGTGACAGTACCCTGTGTAATCCCAGAACTCATCCAACATCATCAGATTATTAATATGAAGCCAAGCTAGGCTATACAGTCTGAGAGAAGCCAGTCTCACGTTATAACATAGTAAGGCCTGTGGTAAGAGAATGCAAAGATAACACAACACCTGTGCTTAGTCTGGAGGTTTGCAACAGCATTCTGGAAAACAAGGGTCTTCGGAAAGGCGTGATTCAAGGCCTAAGATTTGGGAAGCAAGTCAGGATCATGGCTATGTCTGTATTTTCAGTAAATTACATTTCCAGGGCAGCATCACCTAGAAGACAACCAGGCCCTGTGAATGTAGCACTAGAACTCAGAGAGTCCTGTAAAGCCTCACCACAGCCTCAGTTCTGGTCAGCCTCAGCTCTGGTCAGCCTTCTCTAAAGGTAGTCATAGCCTGAGGAACCACACCCAGCATGCCTTCAACCAATCATGAATATGTTCACCTATAGTCCTGATGACACTTCTTCCCACTCTAATCAGAATATGGAGAAGGTGGCTCTCTACATTCTTTCATAATCCTCAACGAAGTGAAAATGCAGAGCATGGTGGTCATACCAAATTGCGAAAGCGGTAGAGGCAGACGATGATGGCAACCTTTAAAATCAGAAGGAAGCAACTAATAGCCAGAGGCAAAAAGGGTCCTTTGAGCAATTGGCTCCTGAGTCCCTGGCAGCCCACACACCATCATTGGCGTGTGTACTGCAGGCTACCAGCTGCTGTGTTAGAAAGAAATCCAGCAGGCACAAAGACTAAATCAGTAGCTTGGATGTTATTTCATCCTAAGAAGATGGATCTTGTTCCAAGAACAGGGATTTATTCACTGATGGGGGGCGGGGTGGGGAGGGGGCTTACAAATCCCAGCTGAAAACACTACCAAGGCTCTTTCACATTTCTCATGGAAAGAGCACAAAAACGAAAACGCTTCAGCCTCCTGTAATTTACTTATGGATCACCTTACAAGCAAAGATGAAAAATAACATCACAGGGATTCTGTTCACTCCCTATGGATAGAACCGAACAGCATATTCTCTAACATTGCTGAGACGAAGTACAGACAGGGGGTGTAGGCAAGGTTTATTCTTGAAAACTTTCAGCAGCTCCAGAGGCAGTCATCACCAATGTTCTGTGCAGAGTCTGCAGAGGCAGGCTCGGGATGGCAAAGCTGCAGCTGCCATCTCCAGCTCCTACAGGATTTATGGTCGTGTATAAATTTCTGCACACACTAATACAATAGAGATGACGGTAGTGATAATACTCCCCTGTTTTTGGAGTTTGTGTTGGTTTGTTTTTGTGTTTTTTATTGCTCTGATAAAACACCATGACCAAAGCAATGCTTAGAAGGAAGGAGCTATTGGGGCTTGTGGTTCCAGAGGGACAGCATCATGGCAAGGAGAATGGCAGCGAGCAGGTAGGCATGGTGATGTAGCAGCAGTTGGGAGCTCACATCTTGAAGCACAAACAGGAAGCAGAGAGAGCACAGTGGAGATGATAGGAGGCATTTGAAGCCTCATTAACACACCTCCTTCAATAGACCACACCTCTTAATCCTTCCCAGATAGTTCTGGTAACTGGGGACCAAAGATTTAAACACACAAGCTTATGGGGATCATTCTCATTAAAACCACCACACTACCTGAACAGCTGTTTTAGAAGTTTGTTGGTTTCTTAAAAATTTAAACGCACTTATCATTGGACTTCATGATTACACTTTTAGATATCCACTCAGAAGAAATACAAATGTATGACTCCACCAAGGCTGGATCCAAATATTCACAGCAGCATTATTCCTAATGTCCAGTATCTGGACACAACCCAGTCACTGAAAATAAGCAAAATGTGAGACATCCATACAACATTTTTGACAGTAGAGAGTAAAACACTACTGACACATGCTACAACATGATCACACCTCAACAGCATGCCAACTAAGCAAACGAAGCCAAGTATAAAAGACTATATATGATATGACATCTGTGTGCAAAGTCACAAAGACAAATCTATACTGACAGAAAGCAGAGAGCAGCTTGCTGAGGTGGAGCTGGGAGTGCGACTGAATACAAACTAGCACAGAGTAAGTTTGGGGGATGGTAGTAATGTTCTAGAACTGGATCCGGGTGATGCTTGTAAAGTGCACCTGGCAGAGGTATGGGTGAGCCAGCCCCGATGTACTGAGCACAGGAGAACTGTCCCCATCCCCCATCTGTTTTGTGATAGCATAGGTCAGGGAGAGTTGCTCTCCTTCCTCTTTCACTTCATCCCCCACCCATCAAACCCTGAGGCAGGTAGGAGAACTGGCCCTGAGGTTTCAAGAGTGGGAGAGCTGTCCCTGCCCCACATCAGCTGCAACACTTGGGAGAGCAGGCCCTGCACCTCACCTGGGTAACATAAACGAGCTGACCTTGTTGGCAAAGGTGTGGGTGAGCCAGCCCCAAAGTTGTGAACATGGGAGAGCTGCCCCCACTACTAGTCTGTCATGAGGTGGTCTGGGTGGGGGAGAGATGCCCCCCCTTACCCCTGACTGCCTACAACAGACCCTCCCCCTCACCAGCTGCAGCACTCAGGTAAGTGGGCCCTGCTCCTCACCTAGACAGCACAGCAGAGCTGGTTGGGCAGTTGCAGGTAAGGGTGACCCAGTCCCGAGGTTGTAAGCAAAGGAGGACTGTCCCCATTACTCATCTGCTATGTGGCAGCATGGGTGGAGGAAAGATACCCTCCTTCCCAACCCCCACCCATCAACACCTGAGACAGGTGAAAGAGCTGGCCATGGGGTCATAGAATGGGAGAGCTGTCCCTGACCCTCACCAGCTGCAGTACTTGGGAGAGTGTCCCCTGTACCTCATAGGGTAACACAATAGAGAGGGCCCAATGATGTAGGTGTGGGAGGGCAGACCCCGAGGGCATGACAGCAAGAGAACTGACCTCACCCCTCACCCACTGCTGCAAGAGGTTAATTAGCCCAGGGCAATGCTAGAGAGCTCACTCTGGAGGTGAGGACAGGGGAGAAACTGTCAGGTAAACCAACCCTGCAGTGGACTAGGCCCAGAACCAGGGTTATGACTTGACCTGCTCCAACATCCACCCTATCTATGATCTGCTGGAGCACATGAAGGGACCTGACCTGCAGACCCAAAGCTACAGGATCTCCATAACACAGACAACAATAGGATATCCAAGAAGAGGCCTAGTGAGAGCCTGGCCTGGATAGTGTAACCGAAACCAGAGGCCTCGAACCACACCAATGACTCTGCAATGAACACTTGCAAGTAAAGATACATGAACAAAGGGGTTTACTGAGTGACTCTCTGTGTCACACTGCAGCTTCCATGATGAGATTTTTTTTTAACTTTTCCCCCTTTTTATTTTCTTTTCCTTTTCTTCTCTTAAATTTTGTGTTATTTGGGGGAGGGGTGCAGGGGTGGAGAGCAGATACGAAGGGACAGGGAAATGAATGGGACCAAGATATGTGATGTAAAAGATACACAGAATACATAAAGAGAAAAAAAGAAATTTACATGTAGAGTAAACTACCATAAATAAAAACAGATTGGTGTGGGGAGGGGAAGCAGGAAGGGATGGAGGGCACGATTGCAAAGGATCCTAAGAGAACTTTGTGGGAGGGTCAAATGGTCACTGTCCTGATGGCAGGAAGAGTTTCATAGATGTACACACATGTGGAAACTTAGAAGGTACATGCTTAAACATGTGTAGCTTCCATATGTCGGCTATAATGCAATAAAGCTATTTAACAAAAGAGAAAGGGAGAGAAGGAGGGAAAAATTAGAAGAAAAGAGGAAAGGAAGAAGGGGTGAGGAAGGTATTTTTTAAAAGTTTAATTAATAAATTAAGAAAATTCTACATGCTCCCTAACACAGCTAGTTTCTTTTTCCTGTCTTTGTCCATGTGAACACATGTTTTACAAAGGCACGTCAGCATATACTTGCTATTCTCAGCTTTGGTGTTAGCACCTTGGTGTGTCCTGATGAGCTCTGAGATGGGGATGCCTGTTATTAATCATATCCAACGTTCCCTACATTGCCAGAGTTTCTGTCTTTGACTGCAGAGTGTGGTATATACCAGGGTAGAGCTGTAACAACATCAGCTCACTGTCTCACATTCTGGTGTGGCTGCAAAGTGAGAAAGCCAGCACACGGAATACTGCCGCACCCTCGCTAAGTCCCTAGGAAAATGTCAGGCTTCAAGAACCCGTGATGTAAATACTCAGCTGCATCTTGGCAAACATTACATCCCAACGCTGTTTCCCACATGTTGCTGCACAGCTTTCATCGGTGGAATTTTCCTTAAACCAAAGTAAAATATATAAGCTGTGCTATGCCCCATCAATGATAACTGTCTCCTAGCTCCCTGTGCTACTTACATGAGTTTCTAAGGACGAGCCTTTCTTTATTCATTTTTCTTTCTTTCTTCTACTTCAGTCCTTTTTTTTTGTTAGACCTCCACTCCTCTCTGCTTCCTTCCTTTAACCTTGGCTTTCTTTCTGGGTGTATTACATACTCTCATTTTTTTAAAAAAGCACACAAATATTAAGTGTTATACACAGCAACAGCTCTCTCCTACCCTGTCAGCTAGATAGCTGCGCTCCTCAAAAACCGATGATTTTCTCAGTTTTCTGTGTCTTTACTCAGCAGCATGAAGAAGCATATGTATAGAAGTGATGACTTACAAACCTGCCAGTCCCCAAGTGTAGCCACTGATAAGCTTCATGTTGCTGAGCAATTCCTGAGGGTGAAGGAGAATAAAAGCATCTACAGCTCGGCTGGATGCAACATACCTGGAAACACAGTGCTTGAGTGGTTGAGGCAGAAAAATCGTGAGTCCAACATAGCCTGAGCTACATAGCCAATTTGAGGCTATAGTAGCACTTATATGTATTTGTCTATTCACACAGAGTGTGTCAGTATTTTAAAATGATAATATATACTGCTTGATACTTCAACCTTTTCACAGATTAATATAACAGATTTGTGTGCATGACTTAGTCCCAAAGCTATATAAAAAGATCTTCTAGGCGCTGGGGAAATAGCCCAGTAGTTAAGAGCATTTGCAGGAAACCTGGCTTCAGTTCTCAGTGCCCATGTGGCAGCTCATAATCATCCATAACTCTAGTTTCAGGGCATCCAGTGCCCTCTTCTGGTCTCCTAGAGCATGAGGCATGGCAAACACTCATATACACAAAATATGTACTTTAAAAATCTTAAAAAGAGCTTCTAAATTATTTTCAAACTTTCAAAATATTTTAAATGTTGATCATTAAATTGAAACCATACTAATGAGCATTTTGACAGTTCACAATATGCTGCTATTACAACAAACAGTACTATAATAAATAACCTCAGAGGGGAGATAAGTTCATGTCTTTAGCAAAGAATCTGGCTCCGTATATTCCTAATGTTCATCAAGCACTGACTGTGCCCAGCTCCAGAGTCTAGCCTGAGGTGCTTCCCATGCTGGACAGGGGGCAAACCATAGCTGTGAATGTCTATAGAGCATCATCTTTGATCTGACCAATCACAAGTGCCCAAACAGCATCTTAACAAACATTACTCAGTCTGCCCCAGTGGCCCAGACTGACTAGCTCAGCTACCACCCAGGTCCAAAGCCAAGCCTTGGGTTGGACACCCTAACATCTACCCCATCTAGGACCTGATGGAGCTTGGGAAGGGACTGGTCCTGTAGAAGGATATCTGCAGATCTCTATGACTCCAGGCAGCTGCAGGATATCCCAGAGGAGTTTCAGTGAGGATCCAGTGATGATGGTGTACCAGAATCCAGAGGCCTTGAACCAGACCAGTGACTGACTCACTGCAATGAAGCTGACTGAACAAAAGGGTATATACTATGTGACACACAGCAATGCCACCAGGACAAATGAAGTGGTGTTGGAGAGGCAGGAAAGATGGAGAAGCTAAAGTTTTTTATTTGGTTTGCTTTCTGGGTTTTTTTTTGTTGTTGTTGTTGTTGTTCCTGTTTTTGTTTGCTTGCTTGCTTTGTTTTGTTTTGTTTTGGTGAGTGCTGCAGTGGTGAGGGGAGGATATGGGGGGGACTGGAAGATGAGCAGAATTAGGATGCACACACAGACATACACACACACATATGGCATACAACACAGATACAGAAATAAAAAGAAATGGAGAAAAATTGTTTTTTCAAAACAAGGTTTCTCTGTGTAGCCCTAGCCATCTTGGAACTCACTTTGTAGACCAGGCTCACCTTAAACTCAGAGATCTACCGGCCTCTGCCTCACCAGTATGAAGATTAAAGACATACACCACCATGACTAGACAAAAATAATAAGTGCACACATAAATAACCTTATACCACATCATATTGCATGTACAATGTCATGTTTTATCATAAAGTCTCAAAACTACTGAAGTCAAAGGGTCTGTGCTTTTGTAAGTCAGAAAGATGGTGCTAAATTGCCTTCCACAAAGCTTTACCAAAGTGCACTCCCACTTATTACATAAGAACATGCCTTTTCATGAATCCTTGCCAAGAGTGAGTCATCAAACATTGGTCTTTGCCAGCTACACAGCAAAAAATATTGTAGTGTAGCTTTAAATGGAAATTTTGGTATGTATGTGTAAGCAGGATTTTTTTTTAATATTTGAAAGTCATCTAATGTCCATTTCTATGAATATTTTATTCTCTTCACTTTTACATTTTCCCACTAAGGTTTTTTTTTTGTATTTAAAGAACTGAACTTTGGTTCTTTCTATACTAGGATAACTAAAATTAACTATCGAGTATGAAATAAACACAGATTATATTTACTCATTTTTCCCACCCACTAGGTTTTGCCAGACATATTTTTAATTGTATTCATCTGAATGTGTCAGTCTTTTGAGGCTTCTTCATTTGGTATGACAGCCAGCCATGCTGTCTATCATTCCAGATATGTATCAGATGTTTTTCCGTAACTATCTCAGGCATGTCGCTCATTCCTCTTAAACAATTCATTATTTGATGCTCCAAGTTTAACTGTAGTATATGTATCCAACTATATTTTACTAAAAATCTCTCAGGCTAAAATCATTATTAAATAATCCATCTTTTACTAAATTGAAAAGGTACCTTATTGAAAGCTTTTCCAGAGTTAATTCACAGCTCTCTTTATTGAAGGTTCAACTATAACCAGTGTCTCTGAGTTACATATGGAAGACGAGAATCTAGTTTATAAACACCACCCTTTCTTTCCCTCCTCCAATGTCTAGTGACTGTTGTTATATTTAGTCCTTCTACTGAGTCCTTTGGGCCATTTTATATAGTTTTCTTTGTCTCTTCGTTTCAACAGTTCTTATCAGTATCTGTGGTTCAACTGAGTAAGCACATAGCCAATGGCTCCAGTAGCGTAAGACTGTCTCTGTACCTTGAGTTTCTATTAAAAGGAGCTGCAGTCCAATTTATTAAAGAAATAAACTGAGACTTAGGAGTCTGAGTTTCCCAGCACGTAGCTGGGTTTCATGCAATTATTATTATTATTATTATTATTATTATTATTTTTTTTTTTTTTTTTTTTTTTTTTTTTTTTTTTTTTTTTTGGTTTTTCGAGACAGGGTTTCTCTGTGTAGCTTTGCGCCTTTCCTGGAACTCACTTGGTAGGCCAGGCTGGCCTCGAACTCACAAAGATCCGCCTGGCTCTGCCTCCCGAGTGCTGGGATTAAAGGCGTGCGCCACCACCGCCCGGCGGTTTCATGCAATTATAAGCAGCCGAGTTCAATGAAGCACAGGTAGTCAACCATTAAGATAATGTCCAAGTAGAGCCAACTCCTCATGATGACTAGCTATTTCTGAACCTTAATCGCTTTTTCCGTCTGTAAATATTGGCTGCCCATATTGCAGAGTGGAGCTCTTTGAACTTCTCCAGATGCTAAGAACTACCTGGAGCATTCTTTGCTCAAAAGTGCTCCAAGGTGTCTAAAGATTTCTTTTAATACCAGGTGCTGCTCTCAGCAATGTAAAGATGATGGAATATAGAAGCAAATATATTTTTAATCTGTGTGTGTGAGAGAGTGGGAATGTGGGCACCTCACATTGTTGTGCCTGTGTTGTGAGACCCCCCCTCCCCGAGCAAGCCCACCACAGAGCTGATATCTGATGCAAAACACATAGTGATTTATTGATAACAAGCAAGCCCAGGCTTGGTCTGTGTCTAACACTCCAATACAGTGGGCGGAGGAGAATGGCCCTGAGCTCTCAGAGTGAGGGTTTTTTAAAGGGAAAAACTGCAGACAGGGTGGTACAAGCCTTTGCATTATATGATTGTGTGAGTGTGTAGCCTTTGAATTTACTGATTGAGGGTTACAGTTATCCTTTTTGGGCAGGCCTGGACAAGTCCCAGGCAATGTCCTTGAGCTGCCATCGAGGCTGGCTAGCCTAGCATGTACTAACTGTGGGGGCTAACTCAGTGACCCAGGTTCTGTCCTTGACTCATGCACATAGCTCTAAGTTGGTGAGGGGTCCCAGACAGTAAACAACTGGCTGAACCTTGAGCAGTCAGAGTACGTGCAGAAAGGGAGCTGCTGCAAGGACTATGTCTTTTGTTCATGGCCCTCCCAGAAACTGCTTGCTCAAGTCTCAGGAAACTGAAATTGAGGGCTGATCTCCAAGAGAAGACTGAGCAGCCTGTTATGGCATCTGCTTGGTCCTTTCAACATGAGGAGGTCACTCTTTGCCTTCTACCTTGTTTAAACAAGGTTTTTTGATATTCAACAGTATGTATGCCAAGCTAGCAGGCCAGGGAGCTTCCAGTGATTCTGTCTCTGCCTCCAATCTTGCAGTGGGGTCACAGATGAATGCTACTAAGCACAGCACTGTATGTATTCTGGAGATCAAAATTCAGGACAATACAATTGCACAGCAAGAACTATAACCACTGAGTCACCTCTACAGACCAGAAGTGAATATATTTTTGTTGTCCCCACCACTGCCCCGTATCATCTATAATGTCCAAACTTTAATAATAACTAATAACAATAGTATATGAAGAGAGACTAGGGAAACTTAGGTTAATGTTTAATAATTACATTATGTTTAAAATATTAGTTTACACTGATATGAATACATATTTAATAAATAACAGATGGGAAGAAGGAACAACCCTTGTTTCAGAAGAATTCCCATTAATAAACGTAAAAGAAATGAGGGAAACAAAAACACATTATTTAAACACCATAGTCATAATTGCTATAGGCAATTGACAGATGTTAAAATTGGTGGCAAAAGTTTAATGAGCCATGAGGTAGTTGCATGGCTTCAGTACCGCTCCCCAAACAGTGGTTCTCAACCTATAGGTCATGACAAACCTCTATCTCCAAACATATTTACATCATGATTCACAGCAGTAGAAAAGTTACACTTAGGAAATAACAACAAAAATAATTTTATGGTTAAGGATAACCACACATGAGGAACTGTATTAAAGGGTCACAGCATTAGGAAGGTTCAGAATCACTGCCCCAAAATATCTATTTGTTGCAGTAGTGATTTTAATGTAAATGCTCAAATTCTCATGCTTCCCACTGTGGGGTGGACTTAATGCATTTAACCCTCTCCTCAAGAGTGAGCAACACTGACTGATTGCTTCCCAGACTAATGGTCATGAAATATGGAACAGGGAGGGGTGCAGTTGGTTGTTTTTTTACTCTTTACACTTCTTTTGCTCTTTTGGAGGCCTGCCACCCAGCTCCCAAATAAATCATATGTAGGCTTATCCTTTTTTATGAATGTCAGACCTTAGCTTGGCTTGTTTCTTGCCAGCTTTTCTTATCTTAACTATCCCATCTACCTTTTGCCTCTGGGATTTTATCTTTCTCTAATATATATATATTTACTTCTTACTCTGTGACTGTCTGTGTAGCTGAGTGGCTGGCCCCTGATGTCGTCCTCTCCTTCCTTTTTTGCTCCTTCATCTTTTCCTCCCATATTTCTCCTCCTATTTATTCTCTCTGCCTGCCAGCCCCACCTATCCTTTCTCCTGCCTTGCTATTGGCCATCAGCTCTTTATTAGACCCAACAGGTGTTCTAGACCAGCAAAGCAACACAACTTTGCAGAGTTAAACAAATGCAACATAAAAGAATGCAACACAACTGTGCATCATTAAAGAAATGTTCCTTGCCCGGCGTTGGTGGCGCACGCCTTTAATCCCAGCACTCGGGAGGCAGAGCCAGGCGGATCGCTGTGAGTTCGAGGCCAGTCTGGGCTACCAAGTGAGCTCCAGGAAAGGCGCAAAACTACCCAGAGAAACCCTGTCTCGAAAAACCAAAAAAAAAAAAAAAAAAAAAAGAAAGAAAGAAAGAAAGAAAGGAAAGAAAAGAAAAGAAAAGAAATGTTCCACAGCATAAACAAATGTAACACATCTTTAACTAATATTCTACAACCAAGGGGGTGCTGTAACAGCAGTTTCACCTTAGCCAAATGATCAAGGCTGGTGCTACTGTGATGCTAACATCATGTACTCCTTGGTGAGATACAGGGAGAAGGGCATCTCAGTTCTGTATTACCCTTCCCCAAAAACAAGACTCCCAGTATAATCTCGAAAAAACACCAGATAAACATTAAAGCAGAGATACTTCTACAAAATAGCCGGCCAGTACTTTATAACAGAATAAACATTGTGGAACACAAAAAAAAATCAAGAAGCTTTCATAGGTAGGGGTATGAAGAGACATGACAGCTAAATCTCATGGTGTGAGCTGAAATGCTCTGAAGAAACCACATCTGCATTGAATACCTGAAGACTGGCTGCCTAGGACTTCATGCTTTTAGAGAGTCAGAATGCTACAGATGTAGAGCCAAAATTTTACTAAGCTATCGTTATTCCTTGTGATAAAAAAAATTTATTACCAATCTTAATATCTGTCTCAACATGTTTGTGATTATAAGGAAAAACTTATAGAAAAGTGTTATCAGACTCCTAGCTTCCACCAGCCTTAATGTTAACAATGTTATGAGCTAATATCTGAAATCTTACTAAAGAAATTTCTCCCCTCTTCTCTAACTTTGAATGTGTTGATGGTGGCTGGGGAGAGAACACAGTTAGTAAAGAGCTTGCTGTAGAAGCATAAGAACCTGTATCTGATCCGTAGCACTCAGAAAAGCTGGGACCAGTCGTGCACACCTGCAGTCCCAGTGCTGGGCAGACAGGGACAGAAGGATCCCTGGGGCTTGCTGACCAGCCAGTCCAGCCCATCATCAGTGAGCACCAGGCTCTCTGAAAGACTCGATTGAAAAATAAGATCAGGAAGGTCTGGAGAGAAGACTCAGAGGTTAACAGAGTGCACTACTCTCCCAAAAGACCCAAATTCAGTTCTAGTACCAATACTGGGAGACTGCCTTTAACGCCAGCTTCAGGAGGAACCAATGCTTCTGACCTCAGAGGGCATTTGCACTCATGTGCACAAGCACACGCATATGCATACAGTTAAAAATAAATAAAACAAAAATTTTTAGAGGTGGAAAACGAATAAGGAAGGTACCTGATATTGACCCCTGATTTCCACAAGTACCCACATGTGTGCAGTACACAGGCACATGAATAAGTAAAGACGTAAATGTGAGCGCTTATGAATTTCTTTTATTCTGCTACTATGAAAGTTCATGTAATCTCTTCCACAGTGGAACATATCATTTACAGAAAACCTAAATCCATGTTCCTAGGCTGTGGCAACTCATATTTGTCTCAGAACAAACATCCCTAAATCTCTTCTGAACAAGAGTTGTATTTTATTATGTCAGCAGTGGCAGTCTTGGTTGAATCCTGGAACAAAGACAAAAGAATGTCTGTAGGGAAACTGGTGAAATGCACATAAGGTCTATCTTTTGGTTAGCAGTAATGGGCCAATGTTAGTTTCCTGGTTTTAATCATTAGGCTCTATTTATGTGAAATATTCCTCCTGTTCAGGGAAGCTGGAGCAAAGGGTATTCAGAAATTTATACTATATTGACAACTTTTCTTAATCCAAATTATTTTTAAAATACATAAATAAGTAATGATCAAATTTTAAAATATTATATTTCTATGCTTTAAAATAATATCATACATTTAAAATAATACCAGTGTTAAATATAATTGCTCAATTTCAGTGCTTTTGATCAACTGGCTTAATCTACATGTGGGTAGAAATAACATCATTTCTCATTTTATTTTGTATATTCCTTTTTATGTTAATCAACTTTCCACTAATGTAACAAATGCCTAAGACAATCCACTCATAAAAAGAAAAGGTTTATTTTGGCTCACAGTTTGGGGGGTTCAATTCATGTTTGACCCATTGCTTTTGGACCTAGATGAAAGCAATACATCGTGGAAGTAGCCTTAGACAGAGCAAAGTCATTCACTTAATAATCAAGATTCTCAAATAGGACAAAAAGGTAGAAATTGTGTGTCCTAAAGTCTCCTTCAAGGGCATGTGCCCTGTTCTAGCTACTTTCCTGTTGCTAGGATAAATACCATGACCAAAAGCAACTTGGGGAGGAAAGGGTTTATTTCAGCTTACAAGTTATAAGTCCATTATCAAGGGAAGCCAAGGATAGGAGCTCAAGGCAGGAACTGAAGCAGAGGCCCTGGAACACTGCTTCCTGGCTTGCTTTCAGGCTCCCTTCCAGATGTCTTTGTTATACAGCCCAGGCAGGTCTGGAGTCCAATGAAGGCAATCCTTTAATGGAGATTCCCTCTTCCCATATGTGCCAAGTTGACAGCTGAAGCTTATCATGGCAGTCCCGTGAGCTGAAGATCCCAGGCCCCACCTCTTGATGTTTCCACTGCATCATAATAGCACAAACCTTGGAACTGAGAGCATTTAGCCAGTGGGCCCCTGGGAGGCAATCCAGTCTAAACTTAGCATTTTCCCGGCCAGGGAGAGATTTGCTTTTTGTACTGAGATCACTAGCATGTGACTGTTTCCTTTTGTGAACACACAAATAAGAAATGAAATGTCTTATGTGCTTCTCCACTAACAAAACACATACTTTTCAAGATAATTTCATTAAATGAGATTTAAAATATATACATCTCACTGTAGTAAATAATATCCCAATTTACTATCACCTATTTGCAAACTAAAATTCCCGAGCAATCATTGCAGCAGTGAGGTCCCTAGTCCTATTAACACTGTCTCAAGAATGTCATTAAAATTTCCTCCATTTTTAAAAGTTTTGCTGCTTGTTCTCAGTGACCTTAGGATCAGACATACCAAGTACTTGACACACCAGGTATTAACTCTATAAGTTGTACTATCTTGCTGTAAAGCTGTCTTTGTGTATATCCTCCCCTAGGCCATGATAGGTGCGCTGTTTGGACTACAATAGTACCTCCCTTATCTAAAGTTTCCCTTCCTATGATTTTACTTCCCTGCAGTAAACAGGGTCTAACAATGGCAAATGGAAACAAGACAATACATTTTTGATTGTTTGCCTCAAGAATAGTGTGGGGAGAGCTAGTGAGATGACCCAACAGGTAAAGGTGCTTGCTTCCAGACTGCGTAAGCCTGGCCACCTAAGTTTAGTTCTGGTCACCTATGTAAAGATTCTGATCCCCATATGTGTGCTGGAGCGTATGTGTGCTGGAGCGTACGTGCGCGCGCGCATGCGCGCGCGCGCAGCACACACACACACACTATACAAACATACAGTAATAAATGACAATGGAGCCAGGCATGGTGTTGCATGCCTTTAATCCCATCACTTGGGAGGTAGAAGCAAGTGAATCTCTGTGAACTCAAGGCCAATCTGGTCTACATAGGGAGTTCCAGGATAGATAAGGCTACATAAATAAATAAATAAATAAATAAATAAATAAATAAATAAATAAATAAATAAATAAATAAAAGTAGCTGATGAACTGCTGTGTCTTCTGTCTTGGGATGTAACTCATCCTTTTGTTCAGTGTGTCCACACTGTAGACACTACCAACCTCCTTTCAGTAGTCACCTCCATTATCAGACCAAGTGTTGTAGTACTGAAATACTTGTGTTCAAGTAACACTTTTATTGTAACAAGCACAAATTTTTAGTATGGTATGTTCTGGCTATTCTATTACTCATCAGTAATGTGTCAATTTTATAAGTTAAACCTCATAGATATCTATGTATAGACAAAAACATAGTATGTAGTGTTGGATATTATCTTCAATTTCAGACATCCCTAGGTGTGTCGTAATGTAGAGGATGAACTTAAGGAAAGGCCACTACGTGGACTGTCAGATTTGTTCCGGCCACTGTGCTAATCCCTGAGAAAGTGAATGCAAGAAAAGATGTAATTCAGAACTTCCACCCTGCCTCGGTCTTTAAAACGCCATGCACCCAACAAGAAATAATAATTATAGTTACATCATTATAGTCCCTTCATTCCTCCGAACTCATATCCTTGTGCATTGCCTCTTTGCTTGAGAGCTTAAGTTCCAGAGCCGCCCAGAGACCTCACACACCTGAGAGCCTCTTCTAAGTCCCATCTTCCGCTTCAACTCAGACTCCGCCCTTGTCGCCCTTGCGCCCTCATTGGTCGACCAGGCTACACCCCCTGGGCCCGCGCGGGGCGGGGTCTCCCGGAGGCTGCGCACTAGGCCTTCAGGGTTCCCCACCTGCAGTTTGCAGACTGGAATTGGCTCTTCTGCTGACAGCAGCTTCTCGTTCGTTTTCGCCCTCCGCTGCAGTATGGGGCCGGCGCCGCGCACCCTGGAACTGTTCTACGACGTTCTGTCCCCCTACTCGTGGCTGTGCTTTGAGGTGACGCGGGGAAGCCGCCACGGCTGTGGCCTGCGGGGAGAGTGCAGAGCGGGGCACTGGGCGCCGGGTTGCAGAAATTCCTGGCGGTGCCCTCAAGGTTAGGACTAGCACAGACTGTTCCTGGGCCGAAGTTCACTTCGTGCCTTTAAACGGACTGTGGCTCTAAGTAGGGTCCTGATTTCCTAGGGTCAAACATTCTCTTCCTACGGGCCCTAGGAAGAACAGTGGCAACTCAAAAGAAACAAGTCAAGTTCAGAGGGGGGAATTAGGGGCGCTAGGATGCTCTACAGTGGCGGTTCTCAACCTTCCTCATGCTGCGACCCTTTAATACAGTTCCTCATGAAATTTTTTTCGTTGCTACTTCATAACTGTGATTTTGCTACTGCTGTGAATCATAATGCAAATATCTGATATGCAGTATATCTGATGTGCAACCCCTGGGAAAGGGTCGTTTGACACCCCCACCCCCACCCCACCCCCGCCACCAAGGGTCACGCAGGAAACCACACACTAGAATAAGAATTGTGGTATCTGTTTCAAAGAGCTGAGAGTTTTTTTCCTTTTAAAGCAAGCAGCTCAGTGTGGACTACAGGAGACAGTCCTGTAGGCCACTTGAGCCATCTGTCCTCTCCAAATGCCACACAAGCTCCCTTTCTTCTTATCCCTGCACCGGCAGGTCCTATGTAGGTACCAACACCTCTGGAACATCAACCTGAAGTTGCGCCCAGCTTTCATCGCTGGGATCATGAAGGACAGTGGTAAGCAGGGAGACGTCCTCCCAACTGGGCAAGGAGGGCTGTTTTCTGTGGCCTGAGGGCCCTGTCCTACACTGAGTATGCAGACCTCAGCCCTCCTAAGCTAATAGTTTGCCCTTTACAGGAGGGGTTCCCCAAGCCTGAGACCCTCATGTCCTCTCTCACAGTTGTCTGACTCTCCACTGCCAGGAAACAAACCACCAGCTATGGTTCCCCGAAAAGGCCAGTACATGAACAAAGAGATTCCCCTCCTGAGGCAACACTTCCAGGTTCCCATCAGCATACCCAAGGATTTCTTCAATGTGATTCTCAAGAAAGGTACGGAGGGGTTTGGAGCTCAGCAGTTAAGAGCACTGGCTGCTCTTCCAGAGGACCCAATTTGGTTCCCAGCAACCACACAGTGGCTCACAACTCTCTTTAACTCCAGTATCAGAAGAAATAGAAATAAAATAAATAAGTAAGTAAATAATAGAGGTCAGAAGAGGTTGGTGAATCTAGTGGGGAACAGAACAGTTGGGACTTTCTTAGGCGATCAATAAGTAAATTGTGTGGGGGACCCAGAACCAGCTACCCAAAAGTGGGGGATGGGCAGAAACAAGGGCTGAGCATAGTGAGTCCATAATGAGAGACTGGGATTAAAGACTGCAGGTGATTGAGCCTGGGGGAGGAGGTGCAAGGGGGGTGGTGTCAGAAGTAAGGATGAGCTGGTCCTCTATCAGGACACAAGAAATAGGAATCTTAGCTTTATGTGCCTCTGCCCCACAGGGAGTTTAAATGCCATGCGCTTCCTCACCTCCGTGAAAATGGAGCAACCAGAGATGCTGGAGAAGGTGTCCAGAGAGCTATGGATGCGTGTTTGGTCTCGAGTAAGGGCTGGACTCTGAATCCTGGAGGGAAGGGACGGGCAGCTAGGTGACATTCTGACCCTTCCCAGGGCAATTTCCAGAGATAGAATCTTCCTGTCATACCCCTCTCTCTGCTAGCTCCTTCCTGCTAAGTGTTCTCTTCTCCTTAGGATGAAGACATCACGGAGTCCCAGAGCATCCTGGCTGTGAGTGTCCGAACTGGACCCCACCCCCTACTAAGGTTACAGGAAATCTGAGAACATAAAAGATTCTTAATGACTTAGAAAGAAATGTCTGTGTCTGGGGGGACAAATGACTATCAAGTTGGATGGAACTGAGAAGGTTCTTTAAAGAATGTTCCATGGGCTAGGGTTGTAACTCAGTTGTAGAGTGCATACTTAATCTGCTTGAGGCCTGAGTTCAATCCCTGGCCTCCAGAAACTTCTAACACAAACGTCTCTAATATATTCCTATTACCAGGCAGGAGACTTTCCGCAGACAAAAAAGATAACTGACAAGTGAGAATTAAACAGATGCTCAGTGAGGAATAAATGGAAGTGCATGCCAGACAGGGATGGGCCTTTAAAAGTCACATGTTCTTTGGGATGAAGTTAAGAAACTCAAAATAATCTTTCCCTCCTGTATATGTATGATAGTTGACACATAGTCTCTTAATATATGAGAATCAAATCAATCCTAAGCTAGATATGCAAAGAATGGCTAGTTTATCCTCTAGTGTCTATATCTAGTTCCTAAAAACATTTGTGTGTATACATAATTTTAGCCTGCTTTTACTTAATATTTAACAAATCTTTCTAATAACCCACTTCTCTCAGTGGCTTATCCATCCCCCTGTTGTTCAACAGCTCTCATTTAACTGTCAGAGACAGCGACTTATAGGTCAAGTTGTAGCTTCTCAACCTGGGCTGTACACTGACATCACCAGGAGTGCCAGTGTCACCCCCAGAAAATCTGATGTCATCATCTAAGGAACGGTCTTCATACTGGGGCTTTAAAAGCTCCCCAGGAGATTCCAGGTAGACAGCCACTAATTCTAAACTTTAAGAAGCATCCTAATCAGAAGCCCTCTCACTGTCTGGAAGCCACGCTGGTAGCTGTACCGATGACGTCATTCCAAGCATCTTCAGGAAGTTCTACAGGACTCAAAACCCAGCCTGAGACCGTTAGGAATTCTAAGACACAGGGAAGAAGGCACTTTGGACTTGAATTCCGGTGGTGCGGCATTTAATCTGCTACTGACAAACTCTGTGCCTCTAAGCAAGTAATAAATGGCCGTTGACTGCTGTGCCCTCATTGTGAAATGGAGAAGTGGGGCTAGCTGGTTTCTGTGATGCCCTCCAGTGCTGTTTCTGTGACTATGACATCTTTTTGCCCTCTACCTTTCCCACTTATCTCAAGACACTGGGAAAAGTAGACAATTTGTCTTGACTAGGATAGGTAACCTGTTGCTTGCAAAGGTCTTCCCAAGAAAGCTTGAGGGCAGAGAAGGACAAGAATAGCCTTTTCTCCCGCTCCCATAAATGCAGACACAGCTGCATGCTCTTCTTGTCTCCCCAGGCTGCAGAGAAGGCAGGAATGTCCACAGAGCAAGCGCAAGGCCTTCTGGGGAAAATTGCCACAGCACAGGTGAAGAGCAAGCTCCAGGAGACCACTGAGGAAGCCTGCAAATACGGGGTGAGCAACTCCATGTGTATCCCCATTCCCAGCCTGCGGGTAGAGAAGGAATATCACCATGGGTGCTCATGTTCCTTTTCAACTGCCTTCTCCCCAGCTCTCCCGAAGCACTTCATCTGCTTCCTTCCTCCCCCTAAGCCTAGTCAAGAAAGGCAAGGAGGCAGATGATGGTTTCTAAAACTGTGAAGCTATGTGGCACAGAGGTAGAGCAGAGAAGATGCCTCTCAGCCAACGTTTTGTCTGCTTGTTCTGTGTCACCCGAGCACACTCTGCCTCAGCCTGATGAGCTCCTGCTCTATCACCTTTCTTCCCACTCTGTTTTCCCTAGGCCTTTGGGCTGCCTGCCACTGTCGCCCACGTGGACGGTAAAACCTACATGTTATTTGGCTCCGATCGCATGGAACTGCTAGCTTACCTCCTGGGTAAGTTCGGGTTTCCATTCTCTTGAGCTTTTGACCCCGGTTCAATATCCATTATATCAGATGACCAGAAGAACAACAATAACAGACGTTCCTGGTATTTCCAACAAGGAAGCCTTATATAGATGGTGCTGATCCATGGTGAATGGGGGTGGGAAGTCTTCCCCATAGGGGAGAAGGAAGCCTTCTACGCCTTGAAGGCAAGCAGGTCCTGGAAGGTCCTATGGCTCTTTGAGACCATCTCCTGCTGCTAACATGTCTGAGAACCATGTATAGACATCTGTGGTTTTCTTTATCTAGGAGAGAAGTGGATGGGCCCTGTGCCCCCAACCCAGTGTTCCAGACTTTAAGATTGCCTTAGAAAGTAAACTTCGATTTCTCAATTTGACCAAGCTGACTTCCGCCGTGGCCCTATGGACTGAAGCAGCAGTCCGCCTTAGCGGTGGCTGCCTTTACTTCTGTGCCTCACAAGTGCCTTTTGGAAAGCCTTAAGTTCTGCATTCCCAGACAATAAACCTGACGCCACTAGACAAAACATTTCTGGGTCTGAGTCTGCCTGGCTGGTGTTGGTGTACCACTGTCTGCAGGTCGGGCAAGAAGAACTCTTTCTGGATTCTCAGCCCTGACTCCCCAGTGCACTGTGGGGCCACTGTGGGGCAGGGGCAGGAGATAGTCTCCCTTTCTTCCTACTAAAAAAACCTACTTGTCTATCAAAGACAGAAAACTAAGTTGGGGGAGGGGAGAGCTAGAGAGATGGCTCAGTGGTTAAGAGCACTGACTGCTCTTCCAGAGATCCTGAGTTTAATTCCCAGCAACCACATGATGGCTCACAACCATCTAGAGTGAGATCTGATACTCTCTTCTGTAATACATGCATACATGCAGACAGAGCACTCGTACATTTAAATAAATAAACAAACAAATAAAAAGAAAACTAAGCCCAGTAGACTTAGCAACAAATCATCTTGGCATTAACTGTCTCTGACCAGCCAGGGACATTGGGAGAAGAGTATGGCCAGGGACCCTGTAACAGTGGGCACTGGAGGGAAGCAGCAAACAGTCCAGCTGTGCTCAGCTATTTAATGTGAGTCCAGCTACACAGGCCAGCAGAACCAGAGCAAGGCAGTCTCTGGCCTTATGCTGTGACCTGGAGATGTTGTTTAATCTTTCTATTTTCTTCTTCTTCTTCTTCTTCTTCTTCTTCTTCTTCTTCTTCTTCTTCTTCTTCTTCTTCTTCTTCTTCTTCTTCTTCTTCTCCTCCTCCTCTCCTCCTCCTCCTCCTCCTCCTCCTCCTCCTCCTCCTCCTCCTCCTCTCCTTTCCATTGTTGTTAGGTTGTTAGTTAGACAGGGTTTCTCTGTGTAGCCCTGGAACTTCCTCTGTACAGCAGGCTGACCTCAAACTCAGAGATCCACCTGCCTCTGCCTCCTGAGTGCTGGAATTAAAGGTGTGCGCCACCGTGGGCTGGCTCAAGCTGTTTAATTATTCATAACTCCCTGAGATCCTGAGAACACACTGAGCCTCTGTGCCCAGTCTGCTGTAATACCTGTTCCCTCCTAAGCATCTTCAGCTTTTCCATTCCTCTCTCCCTCTGGCCAACTACTTACCTAAATCTCCACTTGTGTTTATTCCCTACTGTTCAATAATCAGAAACTTCTGCATTTTGATGCCATATTAACTTACATGGTAAGACTGTTCTGATGCTGGGTCCACTCTTGGGACACCTGATGGGAACCAGGGAGAGCTTTAAGTCAGGCTAAGCCTTTTTGCCAGCTTCTCATAGCTGTCATTTTATATCCCATTTCCCCCTGGATACCATATTACTTTCATCTTCCCTTCTCTTCTGTGATCCCTGCATCTTCTGGGATCTAAAATCATCTTTACCCAGGTTCACTATGATGTAAAGCCAGAAGTACATCTCAAATGGACTATTCTCTTCTGCAAAGGAGTCTTATAGTACATGCAGCTCACATAAAATAAAAAGTATGAAGACTCCCAATGTTTACAAATATAAGGCCAAGCTAAAACAATGAGTAGCTTTGTGTATTTAGAGTTACCCTGGCAATAGTGAGTATAGAGTTTTGGAGATAAAGATGAAGTGTCTCTGCACTGTCTTCTCATTCATACACTGTGGCTTGGCCCGAGAGATGGCCCAGGGGGTAAAAGCACTAACTGCCAAGCCTGATGACCTGAGCTGAACTTAGTGTTCATAGTGAAAAGAGAAAATTGACTCTTGAAAGTTGTCTCTGAACCACTCCACACCACACACACACACAACATGCACCGTGGCACACACATGCCCGCACACATACAAACACAAATAAATGTAATTAGTTACTTATTTTAAAAGCATGCTTTATGCATAGCAGAGGTTTACATATTATATACCACAATAGAATAATTTAATATTGTCTTAGAAGAAAAAAAATCAAGAAATTTCAGTTTATAAAATCCTCATTGTATGATTACTTACCAGGCTATTTCCTGATATGCCTGCAAGAAATTAAACCAGGTTCAGGTTGGAGAGGTCACATCAAGACTCAGGCTGTGACAATTTTTATTGAGAGAAATCAGACTTTTTATTCCCTTATCAGAAATAGAGTATAGTGGCAATTACAATACAGCTGTTGCCAGGATTGGAGGGGGGATCGCCCCCACTTTTTCCTCAGGGTACCCTTGAGTAGGAACAGATAAGAGATTTAGATAAAAAAAATATAGAGGAGAGAGAGACAGATAGAACACAGGATAGCCTTGGGAGGGCCTGAATCCTTATCCATGGGGCCCCTTCTGTCTCTTCTAAAGGACTTTTTATAGAAATGCCAAGGGGTGGAGCAAAAGACCTCCTCCTAGCACAGCCAAGTGTAGACCCTTTCCAAACACCTGGTAACCATGCACGTGATCAACCCATCCCCTTACGCAGCCCTGCTGGGTAAAGCAAGCTCAGATCTCACTAGAAAACCTTTGTGGGCTCCCACACAGGATACAATGACTATACAGGGTACACAAGATTAATGCCTAAGACCAGTTGTCCTGTCAGGCTTCCATGCCTCCTTGACTTCTGAGGGAATATACAGAGAAACACAAAGCAGCCTGAATGCTTCACTACCTGAGGGAGTGCCTAGCTTTCTCAGGAGCTGAAAGGCTCACAGTGTTCCAGGAGCTATGAACTCTAACCTGAAAAACCTATGATGCATGCCTCTCAAGGCAGCTAGGCTAAGCCAACTTCATGATTTCCTGCACCTCACCTCAAAACATCTTTTAATCACTTGTCCTACGTGAATCAGTGTGACAAATGTGTTCGGTGTCCAGTCACGTCTTATTCCTATTGCACTAATGGTCAATTGAATTAAAAAGAAAGCCCAACTTTCACAATTACTGTCTCAAAGGAGCAACACACATTGGATTCCTATGAAATGTAAAAATAGGTCTGGGTACTTTAATAGACAGTTGATAGTGCATGAAAAAAAAAAAAAACTATGAAAGAACTGAAACTAGAAAACAAATACCTTTATAGCCTGTCATGGCTCACGTGTCCTTTTGTCTGCATTCCATCCTCCCTCATTACCTAATAATAGCCTCTCCTTTCCAAGTTTTAGACTGTGTTAGTTACTTTGCTGTTTGATAAATACAATGACCAAGAGCAGCTTCTAGAAGAAAGAGCTCATTTTGGCTTATGGTTGCAGAGAGAGAGAGAGAGTCCATAATGGAAAGGGAGATGTAGCAGCGGGCAGCTAGAGCAGGAAACTGTGAGCCTATCCAGTAGCACACAGGAAGCAGAGGGTGCAAGCAAGAAATGGGGTGAGGTTGTAAGCCCTCAAAGCTCAACGGCTGTGATGTATTTCAGCAGGCAAGGCTGCATCCCCTCCAACAGTGCCGCCAACTGGGGAACAAGTGTTCAGATACATGAGCCCATGGGGGACATTTTTCATTCAAACCACAATATCCACTACTAACTGTTCATACATATTTACATCATTTGCTGGGATCTATATATGAGGGAGAACATGTGGTTCATTCTGAATTTGGATCATACATTTTCAGAGTCCTTCTGTTTTCCTGAAATTTTCATGATTTCATTTTTTCTTTATTTCTAAATAATATTCTATATGGTATATACATTTTCATTGTTCATTTATTGATGGACGTTTAGGATGGTTCCATTTCCTGTCTATTGTGAATATAACATCAATAAACATGGATACAGTGTCTCTGCAGTAGGATATGGAGTACTTTGGGTATATGCCCAGGAGTGGTGTATCTAGATCTTATGGCAGTTCTATTTTTAGTTTTTTGAGGAATCGCCAAACTGATTTTCATAATGGTGTATTAATCTGCACTCTCCCCAGGCAAGAATAAGGGTTCCTAGTTCCCCACATCCTCTCCAACATTAGTCAGATTTTTGTTTTGTTTTGGTTTTTGGTTTTTGTTTTTCCGAGACAGGGTTTCTCTGTGTAGCTTTGCGCCTTTCCTGGAACTCACTCTGTAGCCCAGGCCAGTCTTGAACTCACAGAGATCTGCCTGCCTCTGCCTCCCGAGTGCTGGGATTGCCACCACCACCACCACCACCACCACCACCACCACCACTCAGATTTCTTGATGACAGTGGTGGTGCAGTATTCTAGAGTAGTCTTAATTTACATATCCCTGATGACTAGGGGTATTGAACACTTGAATATAGTTATTGGCCACTTGTGCTTCTTTTGAGAACCTTCCACTTCATTAGCCCATTTCTTGATTGGCAGCTTTATTGGTGTTTAATTTTGGAAATTCATTGTAAAAATTCTGGTTATTACCTCCCAGTCTGAAGTAAAGATTTTTCTCCCATTCTGTAGGCTGTTTATTTTGCTCTGCTGATAATTTCTTTTGTTCTACAGAAATTTCTAAATTTCATATAGTGCCATATGTTGATCCCTGGGCTAAGGTATTTCCTGTGCTGCTGAAATTCTGTTCAGAAAGCTCCTGCCTACTCCAATATATTGAGTATTCACTATGTTTTTCTCTAGAAGTTTCTGTGTTTCATGGGAGAAGGAAAGAGTTTACAAACACTGAACTCTATTTTGTTCATGCTGAAGTATTTAGGCAGAGGAGTATTGTCTGCAGACCCCTTTGAAATATACCAAAAATTAAGATTCATTGAAAAAATGAATAAAATGATAAAATAATGGATATTCATGTAACAAAGCAAGTATAGTATAGTGTTGATTGTAAAAACATGTGGTGAGTGCTGTGGAATAATCATCTTGTACACTTGTAAAGATTTTTCACTCAAATTGGTTTACTAAAACGCTGATTGGCCAGCAGCCAGGCAGGAAATATAGGCGGGGTGGCCAAACAAAGAATGCTGGGAAGAAGAACGGCAGAGTCAGGAGTAGCCAGCCAAATGCAGAGGGAACAGGAGATGAACGATTAATGTGCCATATTAATAAAGGTACCGCCATGTGGCAGAATATAAATAAGGAAAATGGATTAACTTAAAATGTAAGAGCTAGTTAGTAATAAGCCTTAGCTATTGGCCAAGCATTTATAATTTATATTAAGCCTCCAAGTCAATTATTTGGATTGACTGCCCAGTACTTGGGAACAGGCAGGCAGGAGAGAAACATCCATTTACAGGTGAGTATGTGTATTTATTATAAAATTATTTTCTCTATTTCTAAAAATGATAAAATGGTGTATTTATACTAAAAAGGAATAATCTACAATGTATAGTTACATGAAAAAGCAAAATATAAATCAATATTAATGAAATGCTCCCGAACACATTCAGAAAGGTTGTATCAGTTTTTGTCTGTTCATGCTCTTTGTTTGGGCAAATTGATGACCTTTAGGGAGAGGTACTGAGGTTGGAGATAGAAAGGTTTTTTTTTACATAATTCTCTAAACTATTATATGTATACCATAAATATAGATTGTTTTAATGAAATGGAACAATTATATTTTAGTGAAAGGGACTTTTGATTCGTTAATATACAACATTGATACTTTCTCAGACCATCATTTACCATTATTTAAATTTTATGAGTGTCTTATCATTCTGCCTACATCACAAAACCCTGGAGACCAAAATCAAATGTGCTACTTCTCTGGGTAGGTCCCCTAGGAGGTTAGCATAAAGCTCTGTAACAGTGTAAACAAGTGCTCTTCAATGACATCAGGTTCCAGTGCAAGATGGTGCCCTCTGCTGGCCTCACCAGACACACCCATTACACTCAAATCTGGCTTTAGCTGCAGTTCCAAGTCAGAAAGAGGCACAGGGTGGGAAATCATTGGTAAGGGGAGGCTGTTTATTTTCACAAGTTTATAGACTAGAAGTTGATGCTCAGAAAACCCACCCAGAGTCCTGCAAGCATCTGCCAGTGGCAGAATTGAAACTGAAACCAGGTTTGTCAGTCTCTATCCTGCATGCCCAACCCTGAGGCCTTCTGCTTGTTCGTATTTCGGGATGCATGTATACACAACTCGATTATCTGTCTGCTCCTTACTTGTTTGTTTACTTACGTTTTTCAGAACAATGGCTCACTGAGTCACTTAGGCTGGCCTAGAACTCATGAATCTCCTACTTTAGCCTGTGGAGTACTAGCGATTGCAGGCTTGTGCCTCCACTCCTGGCTACGTATGGGTCTCTCTCTACCACCTGTTGACATTTGTAACCCTGGACTAAAACTTCTGTTGTTGTTACTGGGCACCAACCATGGTCAAGTTCTCAGATTTCGTTAAAGCTTTTGGTGGCTTGGTGAATACCTGAGTCAGACTGGCTACCTACACCCCCCTGTCTGTGCCACTCCTTCCCAATGAGTGGTGTGCAATCTTAAGCCTTGCTTTTGAGGGTGAGATCACATATTTACACTTCCATATTGGAGAATTTACAGCTTTCGGGAAGCAATAAGGGATTAACAAAGAAGAAAGCACTGCTGAAGTAAAAGGTCAAGGTGTGTCTGGTCCTAACTCATTCACGTTATCTGAACTGGCTGGATCCTTCAGAGACTGAAAACGACAATGAACCTTACCCAACAAGCTTGTGCCCAAGGACCAAACAAGACCTTTTAAAAAAACAAACAAACAAACAAAAAACCAGAGTCTCATGTAGGCTCAATCAATCATTTCTGTTCATAGATATATCTATCTATGATGTGTGAGTCAGCCTTCTCACACTGTAACAAAATATGCAAAGAGAAATTAACTTAAAGAAGGTTTGTTTAGGCTCATGGTTTCTAAAGGCTCAGGTCAGCTGGATCCATTACTTTAGGCTGAGAAAAGGTGGCCAAAGTGTCAGGCAGAGGAGGCTGCTCACCTCACAGTGGTCAAGAAGCAGAAAGAAAGATAAAGGCAGGGTCTAGGGCTAAAATACATCCTTCAAAGTAATTCTCCCATGACCTACTTCCTTCAACAAGACCCTTCCTCCTACTTTATTCAGCTATGAACTCATCAATGGATCAATCTCCTAATAGAGACAGCATCCTCCTGGTCTACTTACCCCTCAATGACCATTCGGGGTGCTGCTTTATGTCCAAACTGCACCATGCTTTAAGAAGAACCATCAGCATCGAGTCCATGCCTATTCGGTCTTAATTAGGTGATGGGAAGTTAGCATCTTGATGGAGTACTGCACTCATTACTTCCTCACTCTGCCTCATATGGTAATACCTCAGTACCAGCCTTCTCTCATGGTGCCAAACAGGAGGAAATATTTCAACTAACCATTCCTTGGGCAAGAGCAGAGTAATAATTGTAGAATGTCAGAGGCATTTTTATGAAGTTATCATTACAAGTGTCCCCCAAAAGTATTTGATGAAGTATACAGTGATTAAGAATTGGGGTTCTAATTGACCTGAACCCTAAAATTTGTGTTCCCTGTTTTATTTGAAATAGGGTCTCATTTAGCCCAAGCTAGTGGCCTTGAATTCTCTATATTTGAAAATGACCTTGAATTCTTGCTTCTCCTGCTTCTATCCTGAGTGCTATAACTAAGACATGTACTACCACTACATTGAGTTCACGGCCTACTAAAGATAACCTAGGGTCTCATACACATTAGGCAAAAACACTCTACCAATTGAACTACATCCCCAGCTCTATATTCATTAAGTTTCTGACCTCATCCATAAAGTGAAAATTATCACAGTAACTCTTTCATATTATACACATTATAAGTTTTTTATTTTGTGTTTTCAGCACAGTGAGGTATACACACTAAACACTCTACACATTAGCCACAGTTATAAAGGACATCCAGATTCACAACCACAACACTGCAGAACTAAGAGGCCACAGAGATAAACACACAGCAGAGGACAGCTGCATCTCCCTGACTGGCAATCACATCAAGAATCTATTACCTTATCTGCCTATCACTCCATCATCCCTATCTTGGTTGTTTTTTGTTTGTTGGTTGGTTTTGGATTTTTTGGTGATGGTGTTTTTGTTTGTTTGTTTGTTTGTTCTCCTTCTCAACTTGACACAGTCTAGGATCATCTGGGAAGAGGAAACCTCAATAAGAAAATGCCTCCTTCATGTTGGCCAGTAGGCAAGTCTGTGAGAGCATTTTTCTTGATTAATGATTGATGTAGGAAGTGCCATCCTTGGGCAGGGGGTTCTGGCTGTATAAGAAAGTAAGGTGAGTAATCCACAAGGAGCAAGCCAGTAAGCAGCACTCCTTCATGGTTCTGTTTCAGTTCCTGCCTCCCGGTTCCTGTGTGGAGATTCTGTCCTGACTTGCTTCACTGATGGAGTATGTCCTTGGAGTTGTAAGATAAAATAAACCCTTTCCTCCCCTAGTTCCTTGTGATTATGGTATTTATCACAGGAATAGAATCCTAAGACAGTCCCCTAAGATGAAGTGAGAATAATGGGCACAGGAAGTTACTGGAACTCAGTAGGATTTGTCAAAGGCTAAATAAAGATAATGTGATGAGCTGGGCGGTGGTGGCGCAGGTCTGTAATCCCAGCACTCAGGAGGCAGAGGCAGGTGAATCTTTGTGAGTTTGAGGCCAGCCTGGTCTACAGAGCTAGTCCAGGATAGACTCCAAAGCTACAGAGAAACCCTGTCTCGGAAAAACCAAAAAAAAAAAAAAAAAAAAAGATACTGTGATGGTAAATGGTAAATGTTGTCAACTTGATTGGATTTCGAAACAAAAGAAAACTCTTTGGATATTAGTGGGTGTGTCTAAGGATGTTTCCAGAGAGCATTAGCTGAGGGGGAATACCTGCCCTGACTGCAGGCAATCCCATCATCACATGAGCTGGAGTTCCAGACAGAATAAAAATGGGAGGAGGATAAGCAGAAAGGTAGATGAACACCAGCACTCTCCATTCTCTGCTTCCTGATCCACTCAGCTAGGAGCAAGCCCCCGATGCCACATCTTTCCCATTACAAAAGACTTCACACCCCTAAACCCTTAGTCAAAATAAACCTCTCCTCCCTTCAATGGCTTTAGCCTGTATCCCATCAGAGCCACAGGAAAATAACTGATATAGCTACTAAGCTGACGAGAAAGAAAAGGGAAGCGCAGCCTTAGAGAACACTTTGGCCATTTGTATTCAGGGCAATAAAACTTTCGTTATCTATTTGTCTCTCAATAAAAACTTACATTAGATTTTATTCCCCTCTCAGAATTCATCACTCAATCCATAAAAAACAGGAGAAAGTACGTGTGCAATGTTCATTGCACTGAGCGGTCTTTGAAGGGCAGGAGTCCCCACCACCATCTAATGCGAGAATGTCTGTCACTGCATAGGAACCCCATTAACAACCGCTCCTCTGCTCCTCCCCTGCTCTGGTCCTGGCACTCTCTAGCCTCACTGCTATCTCCTCTAGCACCATTTTTAATGATAAAGTGAATTTTAAGAAAAGCTGGTTGTTATTGAGTAAAACTTCAAGATGGTATGTTAACAGAATTATGGCATATCCATTCAATAAACTGTTTCATGGATTTTAGAGCTAACTTCATGGGATATATCGTTCAGAGTGTTTGCTTAGTCTATGAAAGGCCCTGAGTTTGATCCCTAAACAGAAATTACTCTAGTAGAGGCTTTATCATCAGGTGAAATACATGCCGCCTAATTTCTAAAACATTTTACAGTTGCACAGTCATTAGTGTACACTAGCATGAACCAGAGTATGGTCTGTCTTGTGAACAGCCTAGAATTACCAAACTTTTAAAGGGTATCAAGATAACTACTAATCTTCATTTTCCCTTTCTCTTTTAAATATTTTGTAACTTTTTGAAAGTAATGCAATTGGTTTCAAATTTCTGGGTTAGGGAATTAAAGAACACAGACTGAGACAGTCCAGACTCTCTGACTTACATCTAGTGCTTACCACAGTTATCAGATCTCAACGTTACAGCCTCCGCTGGCAACCAAGAGCCTTAAGCTACAAAGGTCCCAGCTCTCCCCTCAGGAGCGCAGCCAGGTCCTCCTGCTGTAGACAGCTCCTACCCACACCCTCTGGCCTTTTGCCTCTTACCCCATTCCGCTCCCTCCCCAACTCACACCTTGAGAAAACTTACAATGCATACCAAGGACTTCCTCAGCAACTTCCTCCTATTGGAGTATTAACTGAGGGTTTAATTCTGGATTCCAGTTATACTTTCTCCATATGAGCTGAACAGTAAGGGAACTGGTACCAAATACTCTGGTACAAGTGGCCCTCCTCCCTGTCCCCATTCCATACTTTATATAGAGATACACCTCACATGGGCACTACAGCCTGCCATGCCCCCGCTTTCCTCCAAAGCAAGCTCGGACAGAGGTTCATTCAGAAGTCCCACCACAACCCACAGATACTACTCAGATATATTCATTTTTCAAATCCAGTCTCTCTGTCTCTCTCTCCGTCGATCTCTCTGTCTGTGTCTCTCTCTGTCTCTTTCTCTCTGTCTCTGTCTGTCTGTCTCTCTGTCTCTCTCTCTGTCCCTCTCTCTCTATCTGTGTCTCTCTGTCTGTGTCTCTGTCTCTCTCTCTCCAACCTCCCCCCATCAGTCTTGTCTATGGCCCCCACAACTGTTCCTGGAGACCCTGGATTATATTTGTATTCTAGTCTCTCTTGGGTTTGCCCAATGCTAACGTGGTGAAGGAACAGAGTCCACTCTTCTGTTCTGGCTCTAGGACACAGCAGGGCCCCAGCCACCTCCTTCCCTCCCTCATTCTCACAGCCAGACCCACATCCAGAGCACTAGAGTGGGTACAGCCCCTGGTCAGGGCATAAACTCAACAGCACAAAGTTCCCCAGTGTCAAGAGTCCACTTACTTTCGGGGATTCAAAGAACATTGAAAGAAATCACTTCTCTTGAGAAACTCAAAGTAGAACAGGAAAGAAACAGAAGATACTATATAACCAGGCAAAAGCTGGAGCAGAGAAGAAGGGTGTGGTTACGCAGTGTAGACTCCAAAGCAGGCTTCAGCTAGGAGCTGGGTTTGTAAGAAGCCAGTTAATTGAGCGGGGAAGCAAGAGCACACCTCCGACTCTCCCCGAGACAAAGAATCCACAGACACAGCAGCAGAGGCAGGATGCACCACTCCGATTTCGACCATGGCTCCCTCTGTACCCAGCATTCTAAATACGCCACGGTCTCTGCTCCAGTCATTCAGGAAAGACAAGTACAAAACGAACCTGAAGGTACTTTGTGCTTAGGATTGTGATCAGCACCCAAGATGCCTTGAGTAAAAGGACGGAAAGACTAATTCCGATTCCAGTCCTAAGTACAAAGACCATTGAGAGGGAGGGGGCAGGACTTTGGTGGTGGGTGAAGGGAAAGGTAAGGTGGAGCAGTAACAGGACAGTCTTGGGAGAACGGGGTGGAGAAAAACTAGGCCCGAAGGAAGGATTGGGGCAGAGGAGAGGGTGGGGCAAGTGGGCTCCTCCTTCTGTCCCTGATTTCCAGGTCTGAGACCGGTTTTCTGCGTCCTTCCGAAAGAGACAGGTGAGCCAGAGCTCCTGGGGCCTCCTGAAGGGGCGGGGCGCGGCGCAGGCGGCTGGCGTCTGGCTGGTGTGGGCGGAGAGGGTCTGCGAGTTCTTGCTACACCGAACTCAGGACACTGGGAGTTTGCCCGGTGGGAGCTGTCTTGAGATTGACTGTTGGCTTTTTTCTCAGAGAAAAGGTGTCCCCTTCCTACACACCTCCCAGTCTCTGTGCTGACAGGAAACTTGAAATCAGAGCTTAATGACTTGGGGGAAGAGGCTTGGGTCGGGACTACGTGGGGTGCAGAAAGTCATTAGGTCTTTCTAAGATTCTTTCTCCCTTAGTTGGTGTCCCTGGGGCCTTGTGTGTGGCCTTGTGTCTGGGTTCACATTCTCCTCCATCCAGAGCATGGGTTGACTCAGCTGTAGCAGACAGCAGAAGTCTGGCTGACAGGTAAGTGATGGGCCCTCTCCCTGTGTCCAGCAGGGCCATACTGGGGGGGCCTCTAACTGGGAGGAGAAGAATGAAGGTCTGACCAGAACAGGAAAAGGGAAAGGCCTGACCCATCACCTGGATTCCAGAGATGCCTGTGTGCAGAGGCCACAGGCAAGGTAACTGGCCCTGGATCCTGCATGGTGTTCGTGGGAGCTGGAAGGGGGACTGCAGGGGGGGGGGCAGAAAGCAAGGAACACAGCAGGCAGTGCCATGGTGACCGTAGTAAAGTCACATGAGGCTGAGAGTCCGAAGTGGACTAGTTTCCCAGCTTCCCACACCGATAACCTAGAGAGAATAATGGAGGCCTCTCCCCCTTCCCCCGAGGCCCTGAAGATCATTTCTTTCAGACTGAAAACCAACCGGGAACCTACACAGAGGAGCATATTTTTACTTTGGGGTCTGGCACTGCTGGGGTGCCAATGGCTAGCTAACACACAGCTGCGTGTCTTCCTGCAGGTGCCCTGGGAGGGACCATGGTGCCGAGGCAGTTGTGGGGAAAACTGAAGCAGCCGTTTCTCTTCCTGAGCAGCGCCTCGCTCCTCCTGGGTCTGGCTTTACTGGTCATCCAGCCTGATGTGGCCCCTGCTTCTTATTTCTTCCTCTGCTTGGCTGGCTTCTGCTTTCTGGCCTGCCTCCTGGCCTGCGTTGTGGAGCGGGGCCTCCAATCCAGGCAGCGCTCAAGGCAGACTGAGAATCCAGAGGCCTCGGTCAGTGCACGGTGAGTTAATGGGGAGAGCAGGATGACAGGAAAACGCCCTTAGGCCAGTGGTTCTCAACCTTCCTAAGGCTGCGTGCGACCCTTTAATACAAGTGCCTCATGTTGTGGTGACTCCCCCAACCATAAAATTATTTCATTGCTACTTCATAACTGTAGTTTTGCTACTGTTACGAACCATGATGTAAATATCTGATATTTGTAGAATACCCGATTAGACTTCCAAGGGGCCATGACCCACGTGTTGAGAACCACTGCTCTAGGCCCTTATTCCCTCCATGCCTTTGGTTTCTTAAGCCGAGATTCTGCTTTCCTCTGTCACTGGTATTATTAAGAGCAACAGTCAGCAGACAATAGATGGTCTTTTGCAAGAGTGGAAGAGAAAAAGAAAAAAGACTCCTTTCAGGCAGCCACTAATGACCCTATTTCTCCTCCCACAGGGACAATGCAGCTTTTGAGGTGCCAACCTATGAGCAGGCGGTGGTGGTGATGGACTCACAATCACAGCCCCACCTCCAAGAGCTGGAGCAACCACCTCCTTACAACAGTGTTGTAATATCCCCAGGAGCAGAGGGGGCGCAGCCTAGCCAGCTCGAGAGGCCCAGCCCAGGAAGGCTGAAAAGGCGAGTGGGCTCCGAGGGGACAATGACTCGCAGAGGAAACCCTGGAAGACCTCTTCGACTTAGGGGTCCACGAGTTGTGTCCACTGCTCCTGATCTGCAAAGCTTGCGGGTGGCCCCCAAATTGGAGCCCGCTACTCCACCGCCTGCCTACGAAGTCTGTTTTGTTCACCCAGACGATGACAATGTTTTCTATGAAGATAAAAGGATACTTCCCTAAGCGATGCTCTCAGAACCTGTCGTTTCTGCACTCATTTGCCCAGCATGTCCTAATATCTACTTCATCAGAAACTGGTTTGGCCCGGACATCACAAATGGGACCTTCAAACCAGCGGGGAGTCAGGCTACGGCAAGTCCTTCCCAGTTGAGACACAGGTGGCACACCTGGATTCTTCTGGAAACATTCTGGAGCCTACCTGATGACCAGCATTTCGAGGTGATCAAGAGAAACCGGAGCGGCACCTCGGAGTGACAGCTGTGCTTCATCAAGCCTCGCTTAGATTCCTGGTGGGGTATATTACCTACCAGGGTAATGAGAGAGTCTAAGAGTGAGGGGAGCTGAATGGTTTGCACAAGAACTGGAGGCTAGTAAAACCATCAAGAGTCAAATCCCAATTCCAGTGCCTATTGTTTTCAATACCAACTGGGCAATCCACACGACTTGATAATCTCGTCTTGGGACAACTGGTAGAGAGAGAGAGAGAGAGATCTAAATACAGACAGAACGGGAGGCCACACAGGGTAGGATCAGTGCGGCCAAGAGCACCCCCAGCTTCGGAGAAGCGCGCCTTCTAGTGCTTCCCATTTTCCTTGCACCCCGACCCTGGAAGTTCTAGGCGAACAATGAGGAGAAGCCCAGCCCCCTTTGGTCTCCTGGAAGTTATTGCATGAAGGGGAGGGGGTGGGAGGTGCCGGGGGGGGGGAAGGGGGCTGCGGTTTCCGCGGGAATCCATAGCCAATCAGACCCCCCGGTGGGAGAAGCCCCGCTCTTTTCCCCGCCCTTTCCCGTTCCTCCCTGAGCCTCCTCTCTGCTCATTGGATTGCGCGGGCCCCCCGCGAGCCGTGTACGCTTGCGCGTGCCCCGGCGGGGGTGGGGCCTGCCGGCGCCGGGGCGGGGCGGTGCGCAGGCGCGGCGAGGGTGGGCGGCTGGGGGAGGGAGGCGGGGGCTGGCGGGGCCCGGGGTTTGTTTGTGTTGTGGGTGGTACGTGTGCAGCCCGCGGGGGAAAAGCTGGAAATGGACGCGCCGAGCGGGAGGTCGCAGTCCACGCTGCACCGGAAAGGGCTGATGGCGGCGGACCGGAGGAGCAGGTGAGGAGGGCAGGGCGCGGGAGGCGGCGGGGCGAGTGGCGCGGCCTCTCGGCCTGGTCCCGCGTGGGCAGAGGCTGCGGCAGCCTCCCTTTGTCCGGCGCAGGGGAGTCTGTACCAGAGTGGGTCTTGTCAGTCCCGCCAGATCTCGCCTGCGGCGGCTCTGGGAAAGATGCTCCGTCCTTTACCCTCTGGTTCTCGCCGGAGGGTGTAAACTCGAGTCTCCTCCAAAGCCGAGGAGACCTTCTGCAGACTTCGCTGCTCGGCCTGGGGGCGCTTGTGGTTTGGATTGACTGTAACGTGACCTGCGCTGCTTTCCATATAATAGATGTTGGGCAGAGAACTCCACACAGGCGTAGGAGATTGGAATCCTTTGAGAGGGCTAGATGGTTCCCTTGTCTTCGCCTCCTCCCCAGTCGGTTTCGATGCAAACATGGCTCGGGAGGACAGAATGCAATGTTTCCTGTTCAAATCTGTAACATTAACTTAGAAACGGGAGCCTTCAGAGGACACAGAATCAAAACATTAGAATCCTCTCGACGTCGTTTCTCTTCATTCCCCTTTCCACGGGGTTCCTAAAATTCCAGGTGATTTTTGGAACTTTTGGAAAGTTCATATTTAAGCCTCTTCTCGTAGTTTGAAATAAAGGAAGTAGCAGGTGTGCGGAATGGGTGGTGCTTCAGATAAAAACCGGTGACTGCTTGGCTCAAAATTCAGGTCTGGGACATAAGAGGGTTCAGAACTGGAGTCAGTAAGTTGTGCGTGTGGATGAAATTGTCCAGGCAAGAGACTTTTTTTTGCAGGGGAGTCCTAGTGCCTTGTCAGCATTTAAAGGCTACGGGGCTGTAATCCTGGCACCCTGGTGGCTGAGACAAGAGGGTCAGAACCTCTAGACTTGCTTGGTCTACACACAGCTCCAGGCCTAGTCCTATCCAAGGGAAGGGGGTAATGGGGAACAGGTCAAATGCCCTCTAAAGGAAACCAGAGTGTGTTGAGCTGTGTGGCCCTGGAGAGAATGTAGTGTGGAAGCTAAGAAAAGACAACCTTTGAAGAAATGGATGTTCCTGATGAACTAAGAACTCTGCTGTACCATTGATTATGTGCCTGAGGATATGCCCAGCCAGTAGCTGCAGTGTTAATTTTATTTTCATCAGATTTTATATTTAGCCTCATCATTGTGTTTTTACTTGTAAGATGATTCTTAACTGAAGTTTTAAATTCATGTAGATGTAGTTATAGCAGGTTCCAGTGAATTTAGAAATAGCGGATACATTCTAAATACTTGATCTGCCTGTGTACCTCTTGCTAACACAATTTCACAGGACCCTGTTTTCCCATCTAACTGTTGACCTCTAGCTCAAGGAGTCTTTAAGATAGGGCATTTGACCAATGCTTGGTATTTCACTGATGGAAAAATGCTTATTTGCTCCCCTGTATTTTACCCCCTTTGAAATCAGGATGCATCTAAAATGTTTGTTGTATAAAGTGAACCTGTTACAATATCACCTCTGCTACCATCAGACCTTAAGCATTGTCTTGTACTAAACAATCTGGAGGTCCGGATTTATATATATTGGGCACATAAAGGACAAATATTGGAAATGGAATTTTTCTATTCATGAGCAGAAGCAGGTCTCTTTCCAAACTTGAGAACAAAACTAGGGACTCTGTCAGATACAGCTATTGCTGGTAACCTAAATCACCAAAATAATCAAACCATGGCTTGCCCTATCCTTGTGATTACAAGTTATGTCGTGATCATCGTTGGTATCTATCTACTGTGGCTTTGTCAATTTCTGCTTACCTATACCTTGTATTATTTTGATCATTTTTTTAGTATTTATCGTGGAATTGTAAAATATTTTTGATATAATTTATGTAAGCAGTCTAGAGAACGTGTGTGTGTGTGTGTGTGTGTGTGTGTGTGTGTGTGAGAGAGAGAAACATGGCTGTTGGCTTTACATTTTCTATTTTATTTCTGCCCTAAGATCATTTTTGACTTAGGTTAGTTTCCTAAGGAAAAAAGTATGCCGTATTTTCTGAAGTTTAGAGCTTGCCTATCCAAGGGATGTTTCCTCTCTTGGATATACCTGTGCTTCTTTATATTAATTTGACCAACATAGCTGCTTCCTCTCCTAGTCAGATCCTTATTTCAGATAGTCTGATGTAAACTTTCTCTAGAGAATTAAACCTAATTTCCTTAGGGTCACTATGTTACTCCTTAGTACATTTTGGTTTAAAGAGATTTAACAAAATATGCCTCATCTTCTCCTGAGTCCATTTTGTTCCTACCCACCTCTCTTCTCCTCTTCTGTGTCCAGGCTTACCTGACAATCCCTCTGTCTGCCTTCTTTCTGTAGGATCCTGGCAGTCTGCGGTATGCATCCTGACCATCAGGAAACTCTGAAAAAGAACCGCGTGGTGCTGGCCAAACAGCTGCTGCTGAGTGAACTGCTGGAACACCTCCTAGAAAAGGACATCATCACTTTGGAAATGAGGGAGCTCATCCAGGTATCGAGGTGAAAAAGGCGCCAAGAAGATAAACTGGTCTTAGGGGTGGGGCGGAGAAAACCTTTGAAGAGGATGTGCTTCCTGGCGAAGGAAATGGAATGCCCTTCTCAGCCTTGAGAATGTGACAGAAAAAACGTCACCTGTGCACACTCACTCTGCAAAAAGGAATTCCTAAGATGAATGAGAACACTGCTTAGAAAACTCATGTGGAAAAATAGCATTTATAACAAGATAAGTAAATGTAATGTGATGTTTTATTTTTTGTGCCTTAGGCCAAAGGGGGCAGTTTCAGCCAGAATGTGGAGCTCCTCAACCTGCTGCCCAAGAGGGGTCCCCAGGCTTTTGATGCTTTCTGTGAGGCCCTGCGAGAGACCAGGCAAAGTCACTTGGAAGACTTACTGCTCACAACCCTCTCTGATATTCAGCACGTACTTCCGCCGGTATGAAGCCCTAGAAATGTATCATCCTGGTACGGGTTAGGTTGACCAGAAAGGAAGTGGATGGAGCAGGGGGCCCAGGGAGAGAGGAACTGGATTTTATTTCATTTGGACAGAACCATCTCTCTAAGGTGAATCTTGATTTCTTACAGTTGAGCTGTGACTATGACACAAGTCTCCCTTTCTCGGTGTGTGAGACCTGCCCCCCTCACAAGCAGCTCCGCCTATCCACAGGTGAGAATGAATGGGACAAAAGGACTCTTCCCACACTGACTTACCTGCTTTCTGAATGATGTCTGATTTTCCCTTAAAGGTGAGGTGTATTTCATGATAGGAACAGTTCTTTATGAACTTTTGACGTGCTAACAGGGCAGGTTAGAGGGATATAAGTTGAACCCATTTCCCTCCATCACAGGTAATATTCTTCAGAACAGTTGGCTTTTTGTGCAACTTATTCAGGTGGGAACTATGATTTCCTGTGTGAGATATGACTTGTCTTTTCTTTAAAGCCAAACAAGAAAAGGCCACTACACTCAGGGCTCCCTATATATACCGAGGTGATTATAACCAGGCTTGTCTCAGAAGCCCTTTCCATCATTCAGCGAGTTGAGTATCTTCTGTGTGAAGCCACATGTGGGGGCCTAGGGATGAGCAGAAGCCAACAGGGTCTGTGCCAGCATGAGGCTTACGTGTTGGAGGAAAAAGAACAGTGTTCATTCAAGCTTCAGTTTAAAGGGCAGCCTGCAGCTAAAATGATGAATTAGGGGAATTGTAAAGAGCAGTGCTGAAATGTCTACTAGCTTTTGGCATTCTCCCTACCACAGGTACTACGGAACACTCCTTAGATAATGGGGATGGTCCTCCCTGCCTTCAGGTGAAGCCATGCACTCCTGAGTTCTATCAGGCACATTACCAACTGGTGAGTTTGCATAATTTCTAGGAGGGGTGGGGAGTCAGAGGCTTTTCCTGGTCTGCTGAACCTAGTCCGCATGTTTTCTTACTGCCTTGTCAGGAAGTCATTGCTGATTGGCACCTTTTTTCTTTGTACCTGGTATGGTGAAAAATAGCGGAAGTTGGATTTGCAGAGTTGTCTGCTTTGGGGATGAGGGTTGTTGTTGGGGTTGTGTTTTGAAATGGTTGATCTCACGGGGTAGCTGCATTGCCTGTCATCAAGAAGCTCATGGTCTAATTGCCCTCCTCCTTCTAGGCCTACAGGTTGCAGTCTCAGCCTCGTGGCCTGGCACTGGTGTTGAGTAACGTACACTTCACTGGAGAGAAAGACCTGGAATTTCGCTCTGGAGGGGATGTGGACCACAATACTCTAGTCACCCTCTTCAAGCTTTTGGGCTATAACGTCCATGTTCTACATGATCAGACTGCACAGGTATCTGAGGCTGGGAAGGCTGACATGTAAATCGGGGTGGGCTGCACTTTGGAGCTAGGTGCTTCTTCTGTTCCTCTCGTGCCTGCTGGATGTTTCTCACTCTGTCATGCTGTCTGAACATTGCCGTCTCAGGGTAGCTGTGCTTTCATGGAGTTCCATAGTCCAGGGTTGGGTTCCCACATATGTGTGTTCAGAAACTTGACTCCCAGTCACTCAGGAAGTAATGAGACTGAGATCCTTCCAGACAAACTCTGAAAGGATATTTATAAATCAGGCTACACAGGCATTTACTTCACAGTTGATACCATTACTTAAGATCTCAGTTACTGTTTAAATCATTACTTTTGGCAGATTCGGTTCTTGCAGTTGAAAAATATATGCAAATACTATTTAGTGATCGTCTGATGAAGTCAGTGTTGGATTGTTGTAGGGTAGGCTGCTTCTGGACAGATCTCATATGACCTGAGCATTTCCTTATAAGTGGGCTGGTCCTCACTCACTTTGTTCTGAGCTACACTGGTCACTTCGCTGAGGATTTCTATTTTGAAATTAATAAGAATCTATTTGTACATTACTCTAAACTATTTTTGTTCTATAATAATATGTTCCTAAACTTGGTCTTTGGGCTTATCAGAGGTATAATTTAAAATTCTAAGCCATGGTGAGGAAGTTGAATCAGCAGTTCAAGTTTAAGACCAGCCTTCTTTACATAGTAAGTTGAAGGGTGGCATCCAGGCTACGTGAGACCCTGTCTTTAAAAGAAAAGAAAAAACAATTCCCTTTGGCCCCTTGAGGTAGTAGAGGATCCTGGTTTTTGTATTGAGAATTTGTTGTGGTCATCTTGGCTGTCCCCCTCCTTGAGAAGAATTATGTATTTGCTATGCCTTGGGTGTGGCCAGTTTCACTGGTGGGTACTTCAGTGCTGTTCTTGACATGGTACTCCTGCCAGCATGGCCGTAATTGCCCATTTAATAGATCCATTCTTGCTTCAAAGCCATAGCTGGGAGTTGAGGTTGTGGCGCTGTGGTTAGAGCAAATACTTAGCATATGCAAAGCCCTGAATTCAATCCCCTGCACCAGGAAGGACAAAAGCCATGGTTGGAACAGCTGTTTTCCACCATCAAAGGGACTGAAGTAGGTCACTGGTCCACCTCAGTTACTTTTGAGGGAAGTGGACGGTCACCTAAACAGATTTGTGCTGTTACTTGTTTTCTAAGGGTATGGTCTGTCCATTCCTTATAATTTTCTAGGAAACCATTTTGTCATGGTTTTCTAAATAGTAAGTTTGACGATGGCTCTTAGATGATAAAGGACTCAGTACTGTGTCCCTAATATAGCTGAATGCTGCTGGTTTTTGAGACATTCAGGAGATGATGAGTCCATGAGCTGTGCTTTTTAAAGGCCATTTCCATTCAGGCAGTATCTAAGGCAGATTCAAGGGATTCTGAGTTCTCATTCCCAAGTTTTTCTGTCACTTGAGTTGCAATGAAGCTAAATTTTGAGCACCTTGTAATTTGAGGACTGTTAGCACACACAAAGATGTAATGTGGTTCTCAATTCAAGGATAGTTTGGATAATTGGAGTGAGCTCTCAACATCTGTATGTTCCCATGTATCACTAACAGAGCTAGAGCTTCTATTCTTACAAGAGGTGAAAGTAAAAACCACCTGAGTAGATGAGGTCAGAAAAGTGGATAGAGCAGGTGGATGTTACTGATGCTCCTAAGGGAGATAGGTTAGGCAGGAGAGCAGTGTGCAAATGATATGAACATGTCATAAGCCAGGTGGTTGCTGTGAATATCATACTTTGTTGCATTGGAAGGTGCAGAATGCCCTCTTCCAGTAGGGCCTCTCTGAAGACTGCCTTTTTATCATATGATTATTTACCAAGCAGAGAAACAGGACCAAGAAATCTAAGGCCCTCTTTTTTTATCATTATTAGTCCTTTTTGCCTAGTGATAATTCCCTTCAGATATAAAATAGTATAATTAATTATAGAGAATCTTTCTGCTGTTGGTGCTGAAGAGAACCCTAACTAGTGCTTTTACCACTCAGTTATGTATTCAGTGTCTGTCGTCAAATGTGTAGTGTGTCTACCTCAGGAGGTTACTTGACTCTTGAATCACAGTTTAACACATTAGCAAGTGAAGGTGTGTTCTAAAGTGGTAAATTTTACTCTCACCATATGCTATTGTTTTTTTAATTTGCATTTGGGTTACAGAAGGCTAGGAGAATATAAGGATGTGTGTTATCCCTGGAAAATGGCAGCTATCTATATAGCTTTGCATTTATTTGTAGATGATATACTCCGCATATGATCTCCAGCCCCCAGCCAAAATATCCCCAAGAGCTACAACCCCTGCTATTTATAGAAGTACTATACTCTTATAAAAAATAAGTCTACATATTGTTTTTTAAGGTATGTCACTTGTAAAAAATCCACCCAAATAACTAATCTATATTTGTTGAATGATTTATTTTACACTCGGTTACAAAGTATATATATACTTAGCTTTATTATCTTCCTTTCTTTTTACTGATATCATAATCAGCAAGTTTAGAATAGCCAAATATATATAATGTATATTATATATATAGTTTTTATTACATTCTTCAAGCAAAATTAACTTCTAACTAGACTCCATAGAGCACTTGTAGTTACTCATTCTTGTGAAATTATACATTTTATAAACAAATACTATGCTGTGGCTTGCTTCTACTTACCCAGAAAAATCTCTGCTTTCTCACCAAAACCAATTTCACCATCTCCAGTTATTACAGTGTATTCAAGCAGAAGTATCCAAACAGGCCAGGTATGATAATGAGTGTTTGTGATCCTTGCACTAGCTTAGGAGACTGAGGCAGGAGGATTGAGAGTTCAAACCCAGTACGGGCTGCATAGTAAGTTCTGGGTTAGCCTGAGCTACATAGAAAGGCCATGTCTTTAAAAAACAAAAGCGAAATAAAACAAAAAAACCTAAGTATTTCCAAGCAGATAGTTAGCAACTCTTTTGTTTGTTTTTGTTGTGTTTTGGTTTTGGTTTTGGAGACAGAATTTTTATGTGTAACAACCCTGGCTGCTCTAGAACTCACTCACTCTGTAGACCAGGCTGGCACAGAGATCCTCTTGCCTTTGCCTCCAGTATCCACAGTACCAGGATTAATGGTGGGTACCACCATGTCTGGTTTTGATTAACAGCTCTTAAACTTTGAAATACCAGAATTAGTAGGAGAGTTTATGAAAGCAGTTTGCTGAAGCTCAGACTTTCATGTTTTGTACAAGTTCTGGGTGCTGCTGCAGTCGCTGCTTTGGGAACTCACACCTTTAGAAACTCCAAAGCATGCACAGGTGAGCTGCTTATTGAGAGTGGAGGGGTGGTAAGTAGGAGGCTGTGTGCTGTGACTGCTCTGCTTAGGAGCAGATTCATCCTCATAGTATTTGCTTCAGATCTTGATAAGATGAACTGACATAATTTTTAACGTTTATGTGTTTGTGTTGACATGTGTTGAGGCGTGCGCATGTGTGTGTGTGTGTGTGTGTTTAGAGGTCCTAGGGTTGATTTCAGGGTTCTTTGGTCACTTTCTAGCTTACTTGTTGAAGCAAGGTCTCTCAGTTGAACTCAGAGCTTTCCAGTGTGACTGACTAATAGCTAGCCAGATTCCTCTAGGAATTCCCCCATGTCTGCCTTCAAGGTGTTAGAATTACAGGCAAGCCCTATGCCCACCCAGGATCACTCATGTTCTGGGATACAAGCTCTAAGCCTCGGACTTTAATGGCAAATCCCCTACCTGTGGAGCTATCCACACACACACTATGTAGCTTCTTTAGTAATTCACTTTAATGCAGCAGTTCTTACTATTTCAGTGATGCTGTGACTCCTTATTCAGAGGTTGATAACTGAAGTCATGTGCATTTTTCTTGTGAGTGCATAGTTTTCTTTAGCCCTTCAGAGAGTTGGTACCTTATCAGTGATCATAGGAATGTACAGAAAAACACTTTTATGTTCTGTAGGTAGGGTTTCTTTCAAACATGCCAGAGGTTAGTGTCTACATTGATGCTAACTGTGGTGAACAACACTAGCAGGTGTCTCTGTCTTCTAGGAAATGCAAGAGAAACTTCAGAATTTTGCACAGTTGTCTGCACACCGGGTCACAGACTCCTGCATAGTGGCACTCCTCTCACATGGCGTGGAAGGTGGCATCTACGGCGTGGATGGCAAACTGCTTCAGGTGTGTATAATTTTGTGGAAGCTGAGCATTGAAAATAGGCCATTCTGCCTCCTGTCCGTCCATCCATATTAGCTGCTGCTCCCTTGCTGTGACCAAATACCTGACAAGAAGCTTCTTAAGGGAGGGTTTATTTGGGCTCATGGTTTGAAGGGGTGCTGTCCATCATGGCAGTGGGGACATAAGGCACTTTGTTATACCATGTCAGCTGAATATTGAATACCCCCAGACATAGAAGTGCTTTTCAGAGTTGATTCATTTTTTATTTTATAGTCATCAATGCTAAGAATACTGCTTCACATGAATACATAGCATAAAATGGCAGATATATGTTTTGTGCTATTTCAGAAATTATTAGAAAAGCTGTCCCAATCCCAAGCCAAAATTCATTTAATAAATTTTTTATGAAACTCAATCTAGCAATTCAAACAGCAATTTTTAAAACCAAACATTCAAACAGTACAGTTCAAAGATTACCAGTCTTATATGTCTGTGCTGAAGAGTAACGGCAGAAAAATATTTAAAAATTTCTCTTTTTTTTTTTCTTTTTTGTTTTTTGAGACAGGGTTTTCTGTGAAACAGTCCTGGCTCTCCTGGAACTCACTCTATAGACCAGGCTGACCACAAACTCACAGAAATCCACCTGACTCTGCCTTCTCAGTGCTGGGATTAAAGGTGTGCACCACCACCATGCGGCTGAAAGTCCATTTTCTATAATTAGACCTTTATGCTTCTCTAAAGAGAAAACTTTGTATGTCCAGTAAAGACACTATGGGAATCTGAGCTAGGTGTTTAAGGCAGCTTTGCTGGCACATGCAGTGCATAGTGTCTATGTTACATGTTCAGAACTAAGGCTGAAATGATGTCACGCAATAGAACACCAACAAAGCACTAACAGAAACACCTCAGGTTCATTATGCATTTGAGTTTAAATGAATTGTTGGTTATTGTTCATGCAGAAACCTTTTGATAAATTTAGACCTCTTATGAAGTTGTGACCTATAGTTTAAGTAACTGGTCTAGGGGCTAGAAAGATAGCTCAGCAGTTAGGGGTACTTACTGCTCTTTTAGGGGACCCACACCCCATTCCCAGTACCCACATCAGTCAGCTCAACACCCTCGTTACAGTTGGAGACTATCCAATAGCTTCTGTCTTCTGTGGGCATCTGCAAGCACATGGTGTAAATGAACTAATGCAGGCACACATACACATAAGTAAAAATAATCAATTTTTAAAAGAAAAAAAGAAACTGTTCTTGATGATTTTAAGTCCTGTCCTAAGATGTTGGCTGTTTTTTACTCTTTTAGGGGGCCAGCCACCCAGCTCTCAAATAAATCCCACTTGGAGGCTTATTCTTAATTACAAATGCCCAGCCTTAACTTGGCTTCTTTCTTGCCAGATTTCTTTAACTTTAAGCTAGCCCATCTACCTTTTCCTCTGGGCTTTTCCCATTCTCTTACTTGTGTAAATCTTACTCTTACTCCATGACTTGCTGGGTGACTGGCTCCTGGTGTCTTCCTTCTCTGGCTCCTCCTGTTCAATTCCCTTTTCCCAGATTTCTCCCTCTATATATTCTGTCTCCTGCTTTACTATTAGCCATTCAGCTCTTTATTAGACTGTCAGGTGTTTTAGACAGGCACAGTATCACAGCTTCACAGAGTTAAACAAATGCAACATAAACAAAAGTAATACACCTTAAAATAATATTCTACAACAATAAGACACCCAAACACACAACTTTTTAACTATAACCTGTTTCCAGTTCTCTTAAGACTTAATGGGCATCTCTTGGAAAAAAAAAAAAAAAGTATCTGCAAGAATCTCCTAGGTTTTACCTGTTTAAACACTGTTCAACAGGATGAGCTTAAAGTATTGTGGGACTGGGGGTAAAATTACAAACAAACAATTAATACTCAATATACAGTGACAGAATAACCATTTCTGTTCCAACAAGAAAAGGAATGGGGTCATAATAAGGAAAGTGGATGAAAACAAGAATGAAACCCTCCTGAGTGAATACAACACCACGAAGCTCCATGTTCAGCATCTGTGGTTCCTTACTGCATCATTTGCTCCAACTAATGTGATAAACTTGTCCTTCCAGCTCTAGTGTATGGCTTATATGGGCTCTTTGGGGCCTGCATCACTGGGTGCCAACAGCTTTCCTTAGCAAAGATCCCATGTTTCTGGTTCCCCTATTATGTGGGCTCTCCATTACAACTTAAACTTCACTTTAACTTAGATCCACTCAGGAGTTCCATACAGGTATCCAGCCCTGCTGAGGCTACACATTGCCTATCCATGGTGGCTTTTCTGGTACCTTGGTGCAAGTATCTGTGATTACACCTCACTCTGCTGCCAGCTTGAGGTGCAGGCTGGCCCTCCTGAGCCATAGCTTCAGCAGCCTCTGCTCTTCTAGCTGAACCTTGGAAAGTACTTCCATGGGTATCCTGTATCCAGCAGGGAATGCCTAAGGATTATTTTTTCAGGTACTCTCCTTTGTATGAATTTGTACCCTCAACCTTGGAACTCTCTTGGTTGGGATCTTACCCCAACGCACCTTTCCTCTTGTCCAATGCAGAGTTCAAATTTTGCTTCAGTGGCTCTAATAGAACTCTCTCCCATGATGTCTAGCACTGGGTTCTATCCTCCTTGAGAACCTATGACATGGGAGTCTGAGAAATTCTGGTGATAAAATAAAGAACTCCCACCCTGTCCTTAAATTAACTTGAACCAAACTCAAGAGCCTTTCTTCATAAAACTTCATTTTTATATCTTTATGTTGTATACTTCACTCACTATAAATGTGGGTAAGTTTAATGAGTGATAACCGTGTCGCACAGCCTGAATGTTATGCTAAAATAGATTTTGCTAAACCAGTTAGTCCATTATTTTAAATTCAACCTCAAGTTTTCAAGATATGGACAGACTACATCTATATTCCTCACCAGAGCAGAGCACAGTGTGATCTCATCAGAGTCCTTGTTTTGTGGTCTCCTGAGCCTAGCCTGTGTTTGTATTTGTCTTTGCACTGTGGTCTCTTGAATTCCCACTTAAATGGCCCATGAAGCCCTGCTTACACCATTTTAGGGCTTTCTAGCCTGCAGCTTCAGACTCTTTGATGTTCCTCCAACAAATTAGCTCCAAAGGCCTGTGAACCATGTGGGAAGATTTGTTACTGTATTGACCCCAGTCTCTGGCACCAGTTTTCATTATTAGTTTTCTTGAGCTGAGACCAAATGCTTAAGACGAAACAACTTGAGGAACAGTTTGTTTGGGCTCCCTGTTTGAGGGTATAATCTATAGGAGACCAGCTCCCACTTTTTTATGACAAGTAACTCTTGAGGAGAGAGGAATAAGAGCATTAGGTAGAAATGAGGCAGAGGGATAGAGGGGAGAGAAACAGAAACACAGGATAACCTCGGGAGGACCTGGATCAAAACCCACCAGCCCCTACTGTCTCTTCTAAAGGGCTATTTATAGGAATACCAAGGGGTGGAGCAAAAAGACCTTCCCCTAGCACAGCCAAGTATAGACCCTTCCAATCACCTAGTAACCATGTACATGGTCAGGCCATCCCCTAATGCAGCCCTGCTGGGTAAAGCAAGCTCAGATCTCACTAGGAAACCTTTGTGGGCCACTACAATAATCCACCATGGCAAGGAAGCCAACTCTTCCTGGGAGACAGCAGCACAAGGCTGCATACCTGCATTTGGGTAGATCACGCAGCAGAGAAGAAGAGATGCCGGCATATTTGGCTTTGTTTGCCCCAGACCCTTCTTTCAGTCTGAGTTCCTGGTCTTTCCTCCTCAATTAGTTCTTTCTGGAAATTCAGTGCCATCATGGGCACACTAAGGTGTGTCTCCCAAGGGGTTGTAAATCTAGTCCAGTTGACAAGATCGGCCGTCACCCCACCTTTCAGATGATGGCTGCGTTTGTATATATTGGACTTAAGGGGTCTCACTGGCTACCTAACTTCCCTTCTCCTTCATTTGTTTCTGGTAGCTCCAAGAGGTTTTTCGACTTTTTGACAATGCTAACTGTCCAAGCCTACAGAACAAGCCGAAAATGTTCTTCATCCAAGCATGCCGTGGAGGTGAGTGCCCTGGCAAACCAGCATCTGGGTGGTGGCTCCTGGGCAGCCTCCACCAGCTCTCACTCTGCTGTTTGCTCCTCTCAGGTGCTATTGGATCCCTTGGGCACCTCCTTCTGTTCACTGCTGCCACCGCCTCTCTTGCTCTGTAAGTGTCTCCCAATGCATGGGGTGTGCTAGGACTTGGGCAGCCCACGGCTCTCAGTCTGCCAGCCCTGAACACCTCCATATCTTGTTCTCAGGAATCTCCTGCCAGTATCTGCCTTTCTCCTAAGAACCCGGCCTCTTCTCTGCTTATTAACTGCAATGTACTTGGTTTTGTTTCTCATTCCAGTTCAGGATTTCTGCTTGTCTCTTCCAAATCTTCCTCTCTTATCCTTTTCCATTTTCTGTCTGTGCCATGTTCACGATGCCATGCACTTGCCTCCTTTCTTTACCATTCTCAGAGCATGCAGGAGAACAGTACAGCACCCATATCTGCCTCGGACTCTCCTGAGCTGCTTCTATCCTCCTCTTTCTTGCATGCAGTCTCTCCTACCCCTTTAAGAGCCAGGCCTGTGGAACATGGCTCAGAAGACAACACAGGCCTCCTTCTCATCTAGAAGAAAGCAGTAGTAATTAAGAGTCTAAATTCGGAATCAGATTGTGACTCTGCTTAATAACCATGTGAAGTTAGAGAAGTTCCTTCACATCTCTCCACTTCCATTTCCTTCTTAAACTGTGGGGAGTTATTATATACAATTTCTTTAAGCTGTTGTGATGATAAGTGAATTTGCACCTACATGCTTACTTGGCTTGTACCTGGCTCATGGTAAATCTGGAGAGAAAGCTAGCCATGGCTGTTAGAACGTGATTACCATCCTCAAATGCCTTATAGTTTGGGTTAAAGTTCACCATATCCAAACATGCAGATGCCTTATGTTTCCCTCGGGGTATATTTTAAGGTCCTGCAGTGTGACTAGGGCTATAAGTGATATCACAGAAGCAGAAGAAAATATCTAAGTGTGTCTTAAGTAGTATATGGACTACTCAGGAAATCAAGTATATGTGAAGGACAGCTTGCGGCTAGTTCTCATGCAAGGGTCAAGTTTGTACAATAGCAGCTTTGGGCTTACTCCCATGCACTCATAGCAGATCATTTTATCTGAGGTTGGTTTGAAGAGATATTTATGGATAGGGAAAGGCTTAACCTGGACCATGGATACATGCTTTTACACAGGTGTGGAGAAAGTCCCAGAAAAAGGGATGGTGTGGCATGACAAGCCCAAGATTATAAGATTCATCCTCTAGTTATACAGTGTGCTACCATGTCCCACATTATGTAACATAGCCACAGTACTCAGATCTAAAAAGCTCAGCATCTCTGTAAGCGATGTAGTGAGCTGTGGCCAATCACAGGCAGTTGCTCAAACTAATTGCAAACCTTTAGTCACAGTTGAGATTTTGAGCTTTAACAGATACTACTTTGGGGAGTTTAACTGTGAAATAGTGTGGTGCATTTTTCAGGAAAGTTACCATGAAGGAACTGCACTAAGAAAAGAGCATGTAAAGGCAAGCCTTTTCATCTATAGAAAAGCCAGAGCACTGCTTTACACACAGTAGCACTTAAAAGTTATGAGATGTATGTCTAAAAATTGAAATAGTATAGAAAGCAATTGTGAAGAAAAGATGATAATGTTTACTGAATAATAGGCCTGAAACTCGAAGGCAAGATGCAAGCTCTCCATCCCTTAAAGGATATGCATAGCCTGGCCAGATCGCTTAAGAGGCAGTAACAAAAAGAAAATGTTAGTGGTCATTTTCTTCCCACCTCAGAATTATATGTAGTGCTAGGGCTGGATGAAGAAAGCTTCTTTTCTGGAGTCATTTGAATCTTTTGTTATGCCTGTCCAGTCCATATCTAAAGTCCAGTCCATTAAAGTGTGACCCGAAGCCAATGCTTCTTTGACGATTTGAACTTGCCAATCCTCCTGTGATACAGTGACTCCCGAACTAGAGTGTGAGCTTGATGAGAGCATGGTGTTTTGGTTTGGCTTTTTGTTTTGTTCTCCTTTGTTTTTAACTCAGTATGTCCCTAGATCTTAGATCATGGTAGAAGACAGTGCCTGGTACATACATGTACGATGCTTAATTGAAAAAAAAAACAAAAAAAACTTTTTTTGAGTTAATGAGCTTTTCCCAAAAGTTCTTGGAACATCAGTTCGTTATGCTCTTGAGAATCTTACACAGGACATCCTGTGGAAAGCCACGCTCTTACGTATGGTGTGCTGACATGTGCACCTTCACACTATTCTCATTCTACAGCCGTGATTACTGCCTAACCCTAAAATAAACAGCAGCCTGTTGTTAGTTCATTTTGTAGGAGAAAATACTCAGTTTTGTTCTAATTTTAAGTTCTCCCTTTTTGAACTTCTCTAATCTTAGCCACCTGCTATAATTTGTCCTACAAACTTCATAAACCAGTAGTCTATTATAAAAAAGTTTTAGAAGTGTGAAAACCTCTGATCACACTTAGTCTCAGAGGTTTTTTTTTTTTAAACTGGGAACATAATTTGAGGTTGTAATTTTAATGTAGAATATGAATAGGAAGCAGATTTGTTTTTTCTTATAAGACTGAATATCACTATTTTATTGTCTAATACAGCAAAAAGAAGTTGTTATTTCTATACATTACTAACTGAACAAGTTAATGTGATGATTTCTGATTCCATTTGCAAGGAGTACTTTATTTGGCACTTTTATCCTTAGGCAGAATGAGATATGTTCAGAACTATATAGGTGCATGTGCCTGGCCTTTAGAAGTTACGCCTTGAGCAGTGGATGCGTGTCTAGAAAGTAATGACTTTTTCATTTTTTATTTATTTATTTATTTTTTTAGTTCATTAGCCATAGGTTGGAGCATCCGCTGAAAATGGTTCTGCAGTCGAGATTAGAGGGGACTTGGGTATACCCATGACAGATCTGTAAAAGACGGGAGAAAATAACAGCTTTGTCTCTTCTGTTGGTCTTTTTATAGAGGAGACAGATCGAGGGGTCGACCAGCAAGATGGAAAGAACCACCCACAATCCCCTGGATGTGAGGAGAGTGATGCTGGCAAAGAGGAATCAATGAAGATGAGACTACCTACTCGCTCGGACATGATATGTGGCTATGCTTGCCTGAAAGGTATTTTGAGACACAATATGAGTGTAGAAGATTATACTGTCCTAGACTTGGGTTTGTTTTGTTTCCATACCTGACTCGGGAAGGTAGAAGAGGCCATAGAAGTCTGTCTTTATGAGGATTGCCCTTGACCTTCACACCCCGGTTGTAGGCACTGCTGCCATGCGGAACACCAAACGGGGTTCCTGGTACATTGAAGCCCTCACTCGGGTTTTCTCGGAAAGAGCTTGTGACATGCACGTGGCTGACATGCTGGTTAAGGTAAGTCAGTGCCATCTGGTGCTACAAACCTTTATGTCTCCAGTGTTCTCCTTTCTTCCTGCCTTGCACACTTTATTAGTCTACACTTCTGGTTGGTCTGCATCGTGGGAGTACAAAGTGATCTCAGACTTCGGACCATTGGTTCTGCCTTCCCAGGTGAATGCCCTTATCAAGGAGCGTGAAGGCTACGCCCCTGGCACAGAATTCCACCGATGCAAAGAGATGTCTGAGTACTGTAGTACTCTGTGTCGGCAGCTCTACCTGTTCCCAGGCCACCCACCCACGTGATGCCACCTGCTGTTCATGTTGTTGGAGGCCACTGGACCGCTGGAGGCACAATGGAGCCTCCTCTTCAGGATGGTTTTTGTTCTGTCTACCCCCTCAGGGATAAGAGACTCTACCAGGCTTGTTTCCGGTCGGCCAGCTCCATCTTTGGGTATGAGACTTAGGACAGCTCTTCCAGTGTGGTGCTCTCCCCCTGTAGAGCCAGCTCTGAATGGATTTGTTGCCAGAAACATTTTGGCTACAGCCAAAGAGTCTGGAAAATGACATTATGAACACAGTATTGTTGTGGGGAGAGAGCATGTGGATTTCTCAATGTTTGATATTTCTGTTCCCAAGGCTCTTAGGGATACTTTGGTCATTGCTTTTTTTTTTTTTTTTTTTTACATCATTTAAGGTATCTCAGAGATCATCTCCTATCTTTTTTTCATATCTACAACCTCATTTGTCCCACAGTGAAGATTTGGAAGATGTCCCAATTTAATGTGGGTATGTTCATCTATCTTGATGAGGCAGAGAGACTTAGACCCTGCTACTGTGAGCAGAAGATCCTGTGCATACTTTTGAGTGTAGGCCTGAAGTGAAGGACCATCTCCTCAGCTTTACCCTGGGCTCCTTTGTGCTCTGTGCACCCACCCTTTGGCCAGAGCCTCGGGTCTGCATGCTGTGACACTGGAAGTTGTAGACAGTTCCCTGGTCATGCTTTCTTTGAATTGTCACTGAAATGAACCTTGTAGGCATTTCAGTATAAGCACGTGGTGATAGGTAGATGTGCTGTGTCTCACACTGTCACCTGTCACCAGGATGTCTCCTTCCTTACTGCGATTTCTGATGTGCAGTTAAACAACTTCATAGCCAGCCTCCAGGAAATTTCTTGCTTTGCACTGATTCCCCTCTTCATTTTCCTCCCATTCACTGTTTCTGCCAAGTCTGTGAAGTCCTCCTTTGCAGGATCTTCTGGCCACTGAAGGTGTGCTGTATCTTGTTCCTGCCATCTGCTTGAGCATGCAGTTCTTTCAGTGTTATGAGGCATTACCCCCTTCTCAGTCTGTGTGTTAGTGAGGATAGTAGCATACGTGATAGTCCACTAACCTAGAAGCACTTGTCTCTGCTTCTATGAAACTTTGTTATTCTTTAAAACCTTTTGCATTTCCATTTTTACTTCTCTCCCAGTTTATTCTCCACATAACAGTAGTTTCAGTTTTTAAAATATCTGATGATGTCACTGCCCTGCTTAGAACACTAGCTTCCTGTTACACCTCATCTAAAATTCAAATCCTTACCCCACTTTATGAGATCTGGCTCTCACCTTCCCTTTGGATCTCAGTAAATGGTGATTTCTCACTGTGCTCCGGCCCCTCTCAGTTCCTCCTTCACTGCCGCAGGTGTTTTGAGCACTTCTTTAGGATCGTGTCTGATTCTGGAGTCTAGTGGAGGCCTCTGGTCCGTGCTGTCCACGAGCAGTCTTCTGTACCTCTTCTGACTGCATCCTGGTAGCCCTTCATTGTGCTTACTGTGGTTTGTAAAGGCACATTTGCATGTTTTGCTTGTTGATACCTTCGCTACTAAGCTGAAAGCTCCCAGAGAGCAGAAACCATGTTTCTTACTTACTGTATACTCAGTACCTGGAACTTAACTAGGTCTTCAATGAATGTTTCTTGAATAAAGGAAAGAGGCAAGTAGCTAACTCTAGTTAAATCCTGCCTTTAACAATTTCTAAATTGCTATTATAGTATGCAGTTTAATTAGTATTTGTACTCTTCTGGTTTTTTTCAGGTGTTTTATTTTTATCAACTGATTTATTGTTTGTTTTTAAACCGTTTGAAGACATATCACGTGTGAGACAACTTCCTTCACATCTCCATGGTGCCCAGCATATTTGAGGCCTATGGTAGTTGAGGTGCTCAATTAATATTTGTTGTATGAACCAGGTGGTTTGAAGACTTGCTGCCAAATTCTGCCTTTGGGTCAGTATAGGATGCATATATTTGTGTGGTAGAATCTTCACACTTCCCACTGCCAAGATTTTGTATTGCCAGCAGGTGCCAAATAAATGTTGATACTTATTACTGATGTATGCCTGGTGTCTATTTTTGTAGCTGCTCAATCATCTAAAGCTTGTGTATTTCATTTCCTTACCCCTTACACTGCATCATTTCTCCTTCTCACAAGGCATGCCTAGATCTAAAAACCCCTGGAGTTTGCTATCACTATCTTTCAGTATGGCCAGATGTGGGCCTATCTTCACTGGCCTAACCCTGGGAGTTCTCATGTTCAAATGAGCTAGAGGAACAAGTAGTTAGTACTGGTTACAGCTTATTAGATTATGGGATGGAGGCTGAAAAAGCAGGTAGAGCTGAAAAGGGGAGGTAGAAGTGGGGAGGATACTGGAATTCCATTTTTCATTTGGCCCAAATTAGATTGAAGGTTTTTCAAAATAGACAAAAAGGTAGCAGATTCTAGGTGGGCCATAAGAAGATGTAAGCAATGGACTCTAAGTTGGGGTGCATGCATGGAGAGACAGATGGTTGAGTTGTGGCTAGGGAGGCTTGTGAGAAGCAGGACATTCTATTGGAGCATTGGAGTGTAAAGAGCTGTGGAAAGCTGCTGAGGGATGACGGGGTGTCCGTCAACCAGCTGAGTCAAAGCATGTCGCCAGCGAAGGGAGTGCAGGTGGGAGAACAGGGGCAAAGGAGCATAGAAAAAGAACAGGTAGCTCAAGTGAGGGAGGATACAACATTCTAGAAGTTAAGTAGACATAGGTACCCATTTTCAAGATAGCAAAGACAGGAGGTATGGTCTATTGGAGAATTACAGAGCAGTGCCCGCCTGAGCTGGAGTCCATGTCCTTCCCACCCGCCCTTGAATAAGGGTGTCAGGTTGAATTTCACAGCTCTCCTCCCTTCCCCCACTTACCTCTGCCAGGGGATTCTCTTCTAAAATTATCCCCCTCCCTGAGGTGGGGGCCGCCCTCTGCTGCCCTTCCCCATCCTGTTTTCTCAAACAGGAAAGGAAAACAGGAAGAAATGAAACTGTTCACCAGAGCAAAGCTGTAAGAAGGGGAGGGGAGTGTCTAAAGAGGAAGACCCAGGGCTAGAGCTGGTGGAGTGTTGCAGGCACCAACCTGGGAGCCTGCTTCCCTGGAGTGCCATAAGGGAGTCACTTCCCGTTTTTCCCCAGGAGAGACAAGGCTCAGAGACTGAGCTATCAAAAAAGAAAGGTAGGTAGGTTTGAGGGCATGTCCTCTAAAATCACATAACTCTGGTTTTATGGTAGTGCTGCCTTTAATGATGCTGAGACACTGGCTTAGGTAGCTAACAGTCTCTGTTTGTCCTTACCTTAAAAAAGGTTTATGTCTTAAATCACTGTAAGGGTTAAAAAGGACGATGCCAGGAAAATACTGTGTTCGACAAGACAGGTGAAAAACGGATATGACGACACCAGAAGGCCTGATCTGCAGAGCATGGGAAAAGATCAAGGATTCCTTTTTTTTTTTTTTTTTTTTTTTTTAATTCATTTTACATACCAACCACAGGTCCTCATCCCTTCCCTACTCCCCCACCCCCACCCCGCCTTGTTCCCCAACCCACCCCCCATTCCCTTCAACAAGGTAAGGCTTCCCATGGGGAGTCAACAAAGCCTGTTACACTAAGGATTCTTAAAAAGATAGAGAGTATTATGGAGTGAGGACTGCTGCAAACCAAGTGCCTTGGAGAAGTGGTTGCTGAAATTATAGGAAGTAGGTGGATATGGCTTCCATGCTGCCTGGATACACACAGGAAAAGAGATGGATAAAAACATCCTTAGAGAGTGATGGTCAGGGTATGAGCCCTTTGTCAGACCCCTTGTCTAATCTGCCCTTGGGCACGCTTCACTTGGCCGTAATGAACTGCCTGTTCTCATGCATAGAAACAGTGGTGTTTGGGTGAGAGTATCACTCAGTGATGATAGGATGCTTGACTAGCCTGGCCTCACTTTAGTCCCCAGTACTGCAGAGTTATGGTCATATTTATTGCCCTGGGCAGTGGGGAGGTCAAACTAGCAGAGGTTGGAGCTGGATAATGAGCATAGCTTGGGAAGAAAATCCATCAGTTCTTAAAATTTGATGGGGGTAGAGATGCAAAAAGACAAATCTCATACCCAGCTACTTATATCCCCATCTTCTTGTATAATTTAAATCTTAGTATCATGGACCATAGGAGATGGTTTAAAACTTTAGGAGAGTACACATACATGCTTGCTTATAAGTTTGTTTCCAAATTTAGGACCTTTGCAGGACTACCCACAGCCCACTGGGACCCTCCACATCAGAGCCTAAGCACCAAGCCCAATAAGAATTTGGAGTAATGGGTGGGCATAATTCACATTTAGTTCTCCTGTAAAATGATAAGTTCGTGGGATTTAAACTACTCTTAATTTAAATAAACACAAGCTATTTAACTCAAATCCTTGCAGTCCAACACTAGTAGCCTATATACGTGGATGCTTCTGCTTTGAGAGTCTGGTTCTTACAATTGCAGTTGGCACTTTTCCTGTGGACTGATTGCCTCCCCACTCAGCGTGGCAAGGTGTGGGCTCCTTGCAGTCCCTGCTCATCTCTGATTTTGGATCACAGTCCATGACCACACTGCTCTGCTTTAGGGCACTAATGTGCTCGGGGATACTTTGGAAGCAGCGATCACATCTGACACTTGTTTGTGAAAGTTTCCTGCAGAAAGTGGTCACCTCCAGAGAGCCAGGCTCCACACAGGTGTAAAGACAGTCTCTGAAGGCCTCCAAGAAATATACAGTCTTTGTAATCTTGGTGGGTGGATTGTAAGCCTTGCAATCTCAGGATTGATTCTAGAAATGGTGTTTTTATTATTTTCAGCTTGACTATTAGAAATGGTATACATAGTGAAGGCACACAACCTGATGAACTAGCATATATGCATTGTGAAATGATCCCCAGGGTCCAGGTTCTTAACCATCACCTCACATTACCTATATGTATATGAATGCACACTTGAAGCCTACCCTTAGCAGATTTCAGGTACACGGTACAGCAATTGCTAACTGTAGCCACCATGTTTATCAGCTCTCTAAAACTCAGAGCAGAATAGCTGAAGTGTGCCCATGACCGGCATCTTCCCAAGACTCCCAAAGCCCACTCCATCTCAGCCCATGGCCTTCAACCCTGTATGTGTTATGATTCTGCATATAAACGGCCAGCACAGTATTTAAATATGTCTGACATCTTAGCCTTGTCTAAAAGGAAGTGTCTTTTTTGCCGCTGAGTCGTGTGTACACGTCCTTTATGCATTCACCTGTTGACAGACTTGGAGGTGGTTTTTGTATCTTGTCTGTTATGAATATGCCACAGTGAACAAAAGAACAGATATCTGAGAGATGGTGCTTTGTTTTCCTCTCTCTATAAACATAAGTAGGGTCTGAGTCAGACAGGAGCTCTGTTTCTAACTTACTGTGTACCATAAGGACCACGACAGTTTCTCCCACTATTCGTACCCAGTAGTTCCCTTTTCTCTGCGTCCTCACCAGTGCTGGCCACACTTGTCCTTGGTGTCAGCCACCCTAACAGGTGTGATGTGATGTCTCACTGGTTTTCATGTATACTTCTCTTTGATAAATGTTATTCAACATCTAGAAAAGGTATTGTTTAGCCAGCAAGACTACTCTTGTAAGGGCACTTGCAGCCTGTTGACCTGAGTTCAAGCCCAGGAATCCACATGGGAGGAGAGAGTCAATTCCCAAAAGTTGTCCTCTGACACACACACATACACACACACACACACACACACACACACACACACTGATTTTTTTTAAAGGCCAGAGAGATGGCTCAATGGTTAAAAGAACTTACTGTCCTTGTAGAGGATCCACCAGCACCATGTTGGGCCCCTCACAGTTGCTGTAACTCCACCTGCAGGGGGGATCTGACACCTGGTACATTCACACAATTACAAAATTAAAAATAATGACAGTAAAAAATAATTGTTTTAATTGCAAAAGAAACAGTACTTTTAACGGTGTCTAGCTTCCCACTTTGAGCAATTCCATTTGGCTTAGGTCAGAATCATACTGCAGACCAGAGATTCGGTGTCCATACCCTTCAGTCCCTGACCACTCTTGATGGTGGATCCTGAAGTTCAGTTTGCCTTAGTTTCTTCTATAATGAGTTCATTGGGAAAGAATGTCTTAGAAAAATTGATGGGAAAAACGCAATGCCTTATGGAGTACTTTGTCCTTCATCAAATTTAATTTATTGACTAGGAAAGAGGTTACCACTCCATCTTCTTTTGTTTGCTGGGTTCCCACTCCCACCTTCCCTATGACTCTTGCCTACTTCCTCTTCTTACCTGTTATCTAACCTGCTGCGGTAGAGCTGTCATGGGCATCACATTCCAGATGGAAGCTCAGTCCCTCCCTCTTGATCTGAGCTTCGGATGGGGCTAACACGTATGTCTGGGAACTGAGAGACTCTGCAGAACCCAAGGCTATTACCCCTGCTTCCCACAACATTCCACACCCAGTGCGTGATAAGGGTGGGATCAAGGGGGAGGCACTCAAGTGTTTTTAGCAGCCTCTGGCAGACTCAAGGGCAGAAAGCTGGGAATAGGATGTATGTGGAGAGCTGGCCACAGAAGAGTTCAGGGTCCAGATGAAGACTGAACCCTTAAGAGATACCGAGCTGAAGACAGTCCGACAGGGAGAGATGGCAGAGAGGCGTCAGCTCCTCTTCCAGGTGAGTTGCCTGTCTAATGTTATCAGGATTCTGAGTGGCTTCATTCGACTCTCCCTCTCCCCTCATCTCCCATGAGGTATTCAAGGAAGTTCAACACTCAGTTCTACACACAGCCTAGAACTTGCACTAGGAAATTTTTCATCGCAGTCCTAATGGTATTTATAGAGGGACTAGTGACCTGGAGCTGTGAGCCTCCTCGGGAAGGGACAATACTGCTGGCTCACAGAGGGAATCCCCTGTTGGACAGTCCCGTAGGTTTTCATCCTAACCCCACCCCCCACACTGCACTCACACCTGCTTCGACCCCAGGAGGATCAGATGTGGCCCTGTGAGGGGGGGCGTGTCATGTGATGGAGTGATAGCTATAAATAGCTGGAGGTGGGCATGGTGCCCCAGACGCCTTGGGGACAGGCAAAAGCAGAGGCTTAAGGAGCTACTGGGGGGAGAGTGGGAGCAAGCAGGCCAAGGCCTGGCTGGGGGTTGGGGGAGGACACATGGAGCGGTCCCACTCCCACTCCCAGCAGCATGGGGGTGAGCAAAGCTGGTGGGGCAGTGCTCCCCAGTACCAGTACATGCCCTTTGAACATTGTACCAGCTATGGACTGCCCTCAGAGAATGGGGGCCTTCAGCACCGGCCCCGAAAGGACATGGGTCCCAGGCACAATGCCCACCCAACACAGGTAAAGTCTGGGCGGGAGGGAAACAGTAGACAGGTGTCAGCGGGGCCAAGGATTGGTGGGAATTGGGAGTTAGATGAGAAGGGGGAATGGTGTTTAATTTGAAAATTAAATGGTAAATAGGTTCAAAATATGAAAGCCTTTTAAAGATCTAAGCTTAGTGTATTTACTGAAGAATTTCGTGCACTTTCAAATAGCACTTTCAACTGGCAGAATATTCGAACCCTGTGGGAAACCAGCAGAGCCACACTAACATGAAGAATGCATGCTTACATGCTTACGTAACCAGAGTGGTTCTTGTAGGAACTGTAAATGCTATGAAGATCTCCTCTACCCTCACCCAGGTGCAGACAGCATGGGGTTTCTTCACTCAGGGAATGCCCTGTAGAATGCATACACACACACACACACACACACACACACACACACACACACACACACACTTCCACAAAAGCCAGAAGAAAGGCATTGGGACAAACAAGGAAAACGAGTGATTTATCAATGATCAATGACCAGTATTAAAATGGGCACAGAAATGGTGTCCAATTTTTAAGGGCTTAGAGGTAGAATTCTTGTGGAACATTTACCTAGCTTGTGTGAGTTTCTGGGGTCTTTGTTGGGGGAGTGTTGTCATAATTGTGAAAAGGCCAGCAAAATGATTCAGTAAGTAAAAGGTGCTTGCCTCTGAGCCTGACAAACTAAGTTCAATTCCTGGGACCCACGTGGTGGAAAGAAAAAACCCACTGCTACAGGTTGTTCTCTCTCTCTCTCTCTCTCTCTCTCTCTCTCTCTCTCTCTCTCTCTCTCTCTCTCTCTCTCTCACACACACACACACACACACACACACACACACACACACACTAATTATAAAACAACTTAAGATTCCTATGAAACGTAAGATACTTAGGAAAGTGCAGAGTTGTGTCCAGAGGCAATTACCATCCAGGGCTTGGGGATCAGTGGTCTATGGACAACTAAGAGAAGAGAAATGGGGATGGGACAAAACAGGAAAGGTGAAATGGCTTTGGGAGATTGACAACTCACTATTAGCGTAAGTAAGTGCGCCTCTTAACTACAAGCATGCAGAATGGGACAGAATGGAAAGAGTCTTGAGGGAAAGAGCTCAGACTTCAGAAGGGTGTTGCTGACAGAGTCCGGCTGGGAACCTGGAGGTGGGCTGTGTGGATGGTGTCAGCACAGGGTCATGAGGATCCGTTCTCTGAGCAGTTGCTAAGGGTAGGTCCCAGTGGGGAGAGAGGTGTGTTGAAGAGCAGGATATAAATGTCAAAGCCAGCTCATTCTCACCCTAGTGCCACGTTTCTGGGGAAGGCAGGCTGACCACTTGAGCAAAGGAGCAGTTAGAGCATTTTTTTTTTTTTTTTTTTTGTAAGATTGGGGTTTCTCTGTGTAGCCCCGGCTGTCCTGGACCTCATTCTGTAGACTAGGCTGGCCTTGAACTCACAGAGATCTGCCTGCCTCTGCCAACCAAGTGCTGGAATTAAAGGTGTGCACCACCACCATCTGGCTAGTTAGAGCCCTTTCTGGTGACAGGACACTTGGTTAAAAGAACTGATGCTTCGTGTAGGAAAAAAATGGCAAGTGAGTTTGGGTGCAGGATTTATCCAGATCCCAACCTACTTTGAAAGCAAGCAGAAATGTAATGTTTTCTTTGTCTAATGCTTGTGAGGGAAAAATACAGACTTATAAAAAAAAAAAACTAGGATGGCGTAATGAGCTCCCAGGATTCACCAGTCATCACCATTTTGTCAAGATGGTTCTGTCGCCCATTCCCACCCTTAGCCCTGCACACACTAGAGGACTCTCTACACTTTGCAGACATTCCATCACTTGTACATTTGGGTTTTGATTTCTCGCTCCCCTCTAAACCTCCCATAGTGTGGTGGTTACTGCTGGACCAGTAGAATACATCTGGCTCTTACAGTGTTTTCTCAGCCTGGGTGTTGGAAGAGAGCACACTGTTTCCTCATTTCTGCCAGTCCACAACTCAGAGTGCTTAGGCAGCCCCAATAGTTGATCTTCAATGGAAATATTTTCTGGTTTGTTTGTTTTTGAGATAAGACCATACTATGTATCCCTGATTGGCCTGGAACTTTCTATGTAGATCAGGCTGGCTTCAAACTCACAAAGCCTCTGCCTCCTGAGTGCTGGGACTAAAAGTGTGCACTACCATGCCCAGCTGGAAGTATTTTTTATCTCTGGGTCATGGGCAGAGTTTGAAGAGAAATGCTGCTTTCCTTGGTCACTAACCTCATGAGCAGGATAATTAGTATGTGCCTGCTCAGGAACGAAACATCAAACTGCTGCTCATATTGTGAAATAAGATCTCTTCTACCCAGGCTCTCCCAGAATGAGCCACATGGCCTGGACTGACCCTGGTCCCAGAGGATGAATTGGTGTAGGGTGTGTGGGGCCAGCATGAAATGATTAACACTCTTACATCCTTCACAGCACAAATGCTAACATGGGGGCGGGTCTGCTCCCCTTCACTTGTTGGTAGAACCCAGTTGGGATACTTTGGGAAGTAGATGAACTTGCCTTTCTGAGCCCAGTTCCTGTTTGTGTCTACAAGCTCTGGAATGTGAGCTGGATGGACTTTGTACAACTTCAGTAAGGAAGCTGAGTGTCTCCAGGCAGACAAGCATACCAAGGCAAAATGAAAGCGGCCACCATCTGGCCCCGTAAAAACAGAGTCCATTGCTGGCTAGGTTAGTACAGCCTCTCTGTGTCTAATTTGGGATCCTGAGGTGGGAAGTCAAATGCAGAGGTACTAGGAAAATATAGAGACATGAGAAACACAGGGTGACACATGAAATGCCTACGTGATATGGATGTATGATTTCTGCACAGTCCTTAGTACCTTCACTTCCAAGAATAAGTTAACTTCCTTGATAAAGCTACTATGGATCAAGATGTGCCTGTTTTGGGGGAAAATGGTAGAACTGAAGCAGGGTTGGTCAAAAATGGAAAACAGACATGTGTGAACAGACAATAAAGATGTGAGACGGGACAAGCTTAAAGTACCCTGCAGCAGCCTTCAATGTCTAGATTCAAAACCGGTTCCCTTTTCTCTGCAAATCTAAGTCTACGTGATGTCTTCTGTATTCTTTCTGACTCTTCAACGAGATAGACACTGACCATTCTTCACCCATACAGATATATGGCCATCACAAAGAAAAATATTCATGTAAGGAACAAGACAAGGGGATGCCCAAGAAGACAGGCTCCAGTTCTACTGTGGACACCTTGGATGAGGACCACTATTCTAAATGTCAAGGTGATGGGGACTGAGAATAAAAGGAATCTGGAATAGGAGGTACAGGGTTGAGAGAGTAACTTGGATGTCTCATCTCCCAACACACACACACACACACACACACACACACACACACACACACCACACACACACACACACACACACACACCACACACACCACACACACACACACACACACACACATACACACACACACACACACACACACCACACAAACCCCTCACACACCAAAGCCCTCTCCTGAGTAAGCAAAAGACACCTCCCCTCCACCTCTTTAGTACTTTGCCTTGTTTCTTCTTTCCCAACGGAGAGAAGTGAATTTTGCATAGAAACTCATGTATTCGCGGGGAGTGTGGTCGTAGTACTTCCCGGCAGGATAGGCACACCAACTGGCAGAGATGTGAAGAGATGCCCGGTGACTAATACACAGACGCTCCCATCTCCGCTCCTCAGCCTGCTCCCCGAGAAATGACTAGAGAGCTGTTTCCCCCTTGTTCACCCTTCCCTCTTCCTAGATTGTGTCCACCGCCTGGGATGCGTGGTCAGAAGGAAGCTGGGGGAAGACTGGATCTTTCTTGTGCTCCTGGGCCTACTGATGGCTCTAGTCAGCTGGTGTATGGACTACGTCAGTGCCAAGAGCCTTCAGGGTAGGTTCTCCCTGGACTGCCGCCCTCTACCTTCTCCATGTTGAAACTGTTTCTGAGTTCTTGTCTCCGGTAGCCCAGGTGTGTTTGGGCTGAGCATGTTGCATGGGTGGTTAGGTATGACTTTGACTCCAGATAAAACTACACTAATTGAGAACCAGATCGCCACTTGGGCCTTTCCTGCCAGCTGCCACCCAAAGTATAAGTGCCCCTTAGACAGGCTGACTGACTTGGGTAGCTTTCCCAGGGTTCCTCCTAATTTCATCACTGAAATTTCCAAGTCTCAGGAGTCCTTTTTAGTTGTCAGTGGTCACCCTCTGGCCTAGAGCCAGGTGCTACAGCCGCTTACTCAACAGTGACATGCACCACAGCCACCACATAGAGACCTCTGCCAGAGGGGACTTTGGACAGATAGCCACCTCCCTCAACTCAGACTTCCTACTTGTACAGTGAAAGGAATGCCCTGGGGCCAGGCAAATAAGATGCCCAAGGCATGAGAGCAAGCTGGCACACTATCTGGTGGTGTGAATGTTGGGGTGGAGGTGAGGTGGTCTCACTGTCAACCTCTCCTAGACCCTGACTGTCCTAGGTTTTATGTTCATGTTCCTGCAGCCTACAAGTGGACCTATGCCCAGATGCAGCCCAGCCTTCCTCTGCAGTACCTGGCCTGGGTCACCTTCCCGCTTATCCTCATCCTCTTCAGTGCGCTCTTTTGCCAGCTCATCTCTCCCCAGGCTGTGGGTGAGTGCTTTCTCTAAGATGATGATGCAGTCTGGTTTTTTACAGACCCCCCACTCTGAACTCCCTCCACCCTCCAGACTCCTTTGAGGCCTCACCACAGTTATCTCCTTCTCCGGGTCTGCTTTTCTCTCCCATTTAAACTCTAGCTCGAACCTGTACATTATCCTTTTTTTTTTTTTTTTTTTTTAACCCTTTTAGGCTCTGGAATCCCTGAGATGAAGACAATTCTCCGTGGTGTTGTCTTGAAGGAGTACCTCACACTCAAGGCCTTTGTAGCCAAGGTGGTGGCCTTGACAGCTGGCCTGGGCAGTGGCATCCCTGTGGGGAAAGAGGTAGGTCCGCATAGCTGAGCAAAGGACTGGCAGAGCTGACTGGACTCAGCCAGGGCCAAAGGGCAGTAACAAGGGGGAAGCCTTGGACGTTCCTCACCCTCATTCCTTACTCTGTAGTTGGTGACAGACTGTTAAAGTTGGGGAGACCTTACAGCAGCCCCTCAATCTGGACATAAGTGTGGGTTGGGACTGGAAGGCTCTGCTGGGAAAAGGGATGTTGCTCTGTGCCCTGTGGGATGCTAGCTTTATCCCTGGCTTCTAACTATAGATGCCGGTAGCAGGCCCCAATTATGACAACCAGAACGTCTCTAGACAATGTCTGTCCTCTACATAATCTGAACCAATCTCCTTGTCCATTTTTTTTTTTTGTTTATTTATTGCCTATTTTTGTTTGGCGTTTAGTTGTTTGCTTGTTTGAGATAGCCTCATCCTGTAGTTCAGGCTCACCGGAAACTTAAATGTATCCTCATCAGCACAGTCCTTGGGTTTCCCCTTATTTTGACATGAGAAAACTAAGACCTAGAATAAGACTTCTTTCTTCAAGGTGGCAGCTAGGCTTCTTAAACTCCAGCCTTGTGGGCACACTTGCCCTCTAGCATCAAAGTTCCGCACAGCAGCCAAAGCATCTTTCAAAACGGAACGGAACTGGACACCTCTGCCCTCTACTCAGTACTGTCTCATGAGCCTTCCATATCACTTAATATAAGATCTGCACACCTCCCAACAGCTGACCAGCCCCAGGCTGACCCACCTCTTCCTGCCTGTCTGGGTCTTCAGCCTCACCACCTGCCTGCTTTCCTGTGATGACAAGGCTTTTTCCACTTTCCACCATGTCATGCTTGTCCCAGTCAGGACCCCTGCTTTTGCTGTTCCCTCAGCCGAGAACACTCGCCCTCTGACGCCCATGAGACTCCCTCATGTAATTATCACTGAAGGCGCTACCTCCGGTGGTGACTGGCCAGGGGAGGACACCTTCTCCTCCCCACCCTACCTCCTTTGCCTTATTCCTCTTGGTTGGCTTCCTAGCCCTAGCGTTATCTGAAAACACACGGATTCATCATCTCTTCCTCCCTGGGATGAGGCTCCTTTAGGGCAGAGCTCTTGTCTGGCTTCCCTCTTTCACCTAGCCCAGGGCCTGGAGCAGGAAATTCTGGTTCAATGGCATCTCCCGTGCTTCTCCTCCATCCCTGATCCCTGGCTCTCCTGGTTCTCTTCCAGGGTCCCTTTGTTCACATTGCCAGCATCTGTGCTGCTGTCCTGAGCAAGTTTATGTCCGTGTTCTGTGGTGTCTATGAGGTAAGGGTGAGGCAGTACTGCACTACAGCCTGGTTCTACCTGGTTGGTAGAAGGAAGCCCTCAGTGTGTGCGGGAGAGCAGGGGAGGGTTGCCTGCTCTGGGCTGGCCTTGGTGCTGAAGGTGGCATCTCACTAACCCATGCTCCAGTTCCCCATGTCCGTGCCTGCTGATCCTAGCCAGAGCATCCCCTCCGTCCAGCTTCTGTCTGTCTTCCTAGTGTCTAGCCCTTCCTGATCTGTGCCCCCTATGGTGACCTGAGCCAGGCCTGCCCCATGTCACCCTCGTCCCCACACGGACTGTGTCAGTCCCTCTCCACGTTCCTTCCTGTGCCGCCCCGCCCGTCTGTAGTTCCTGACACCCACCCACCCTGGCTTACATACTGCCCGTCTGTCCTACCTGCCTTGCTCGTCGTGCTTCTCTGTTGCAGACCGTGCCTGGGCAGCTTGATCTCCTGGTGCCAGCCTGTGCAGTGGGCGTGGGATGCTGCTTTGCAGCCCCTGTTGGAGGCAAGTTTCACTTCCTCCCTACCTGGGTTGCCTGAGCCAGACTTGGAGGGGTGGGTGGGTGTCTGCTGTAGCTTTTGGGTAGAGGGGCCAGTGAAGGGACTGATGGGTGGGCATCCAGGGAGTGACTGGATTGTTGCCTGTGGTCTCCAGGGACCCATGCCTTTCTGCTACAGAGCGGAGTGTTCTTTTGACACTGCTGTTCTCTCCTGCAGGCGTTTCTACTACTCCTTTTGCTACTTATCCTTGGCCCCTCTTTGTTTGGTCATTATCTGTTCATTTGCCTGCCTGATGTCTATTTACTTAACATTTTCCATAGTTTGTTTTCAATTGTTGGCCTTGAGTGTATGAGGTCACTTCTTGGTTGCCAAACTCATTGAGTTTCTCCTGGTCTGGGAACCACAGGGATGATGGGACCATGTTCATTCCTGTGATGTAGGCCTCTCATTCTTCTTTGTTTCCCATCCCTGCTTATTCTCCCCCATCTCTCTGTCCTACCCTTCCCCTCCTACCTGTCTGTCTGTCTGTCTCTCCCTAGTAGCAGCCATACTATTACACTGACATCCTGACAGTGGGCTGTGCCGTGGGGGTCGGCTGCTGTTTTGGAACACCACTTGGAGGCAAGTCTGTCCCATCCCCAGTGCATGGGCTCATTTGCCTTGTCTTGCTCAACAGCTAGTTCTCATCAGCTTCACCAAGAGCTTGGACTAACTGTTTCTACTCTAACAAGAACAGCTACTCTTAGGTAGTGTATGCCTCGAGCCTTGTTCTAACCACTTTACATGGATTCCTACCTAACACTGTGAGTGCGATTTGAGAGAACTGCATTATAGAAAGAGCAGTGACTGGAGGAGACATGTTGGTAGCACCTACAGAGCCAGAGATTAGACCCCCAGCAGCTCCCCTGGCCCCACTTACACTAAAGTCTTTTTGTATTGCCAGTACCTTTGCCTGACACATGCTTTTCTGTAGCAGGAGATTTTGTGTACTTCCTTCTCCAGGGGAAAACTTACCTCATGTTGTGTTTTTATTAATGACACTAGGGTTTTGGTAGACTGTGATAGATTAATGGTGAACTTTAGAATGAGAAGTACTTACGGGAGCTTTAAAGAAAGTTGTTTCTTGATATGCCAGCAATTTACAGGTGGGTGTAGCTCTTTCTATCCATTTAAGGAGAATAGTGATGTTATCATGGGTTATGTGTGTGTGTGTGTGTGTGTGTGTGTGTGTGTGTGTGTGTGTGTGTGTGTGTAAGTTAATTCTTTATCCTGCCACATGGCTCAATTTTTATTATTATTATTAAGACATTTTCTATTCATTTTACATACCAATCACAGATCCTCCTCTCCTCACTCCTCCCACCCCCCAGCCTTCCCCCTGTACCCCTGCCTGCAACCTACCCTACATTCCCACTTCCTTTTATCATGGGTTATTAATGACAGGACGTAGTCACAAAAGGAAGACCTGTTATTTCCTTGTCAGAAATAGCTGTGACTATGTTAACAGGGCAGGGATTATATGGCACATTCATTGAAATCACTGATGATGAAATTCCATGTTGATAGCTGAAGAAATATGGTTATAGGAAGGGTATATGCTTTTTAAACAACCAGCTGCTAGAAGGCTCTTTTCATATGATGGAATGGCAATTAGTCTTGTTTTCATAGATGAGTTTTCCAGGTATCTGAAATGGCTTGCCTCAGAAATGGTGTATGGGTGAGAGTTCAGAATTACTGAAAGCACATCCCATATCCCTGTTCTGACATGGTGGAAGCATGCAGCATAAGGAAATCCAGGATGCGTGTGCATCACTGGCATCCCATTTGCACTTCCGTTGTCAGCTCTAGTCATTAAAGTCATTAGCCTCCACCAGTGAATGGTAGTGTGTTTGCGTTGCTGTGCGCGCAGATGTGCGCGCCTGTGTTTACACACACACTGCCTTTATTTACCCCCTAGCCTTCCAGATCAAAGAAGAATTTGTGGTTGTTTTGGTTTTGTTATAAACATTTTAAAGTGAAGAGAACCTGCCTTCTCTTCCCGAGACAACAGCTTATATTAGGAGTCAAAAGGTTCTTTCTGATCTTGTGACAAGGATGGGAATCTTACCTTAGGAAAGTTACAGTAAAGCATTGTTCTTGACACAAGAAATTGTTAGGCACTTGCAAGTGAAGGGGCTACCCTCGGGCTGTTTCCATTATGCTGCAAATGACAAGCCTGTCTGCAGGTGGCAGTGCTTGATTCTTTTTTATGAATATAGAATAACTGAAAGAAAAAAATGCAGTTTTGAGATCTTTTACTCACAACATAGGCAACTCCTAATTCCGTATGTTGATAGAAGGAATATAATTCGGCATCCTATAGAAACAACCAAGGCCCTTTTGCTTCCATTGTGTGCCAGGTAGTGGGACTGGTGCTGCCTTCTCAAGGGGCTCAGGGAGGCAGACCCTGAGATCATCACAGGCAATTAATGACCCTGTGGCATTCCTAGGCGAAGTGCAATGAGCCGTCAAGGCAGCCTGGGGGAGCCTGTGAAGCTTTATGAAAGAGACAGTGTTTGTCATGGGCGTAATTAGTAAGTAGGAGCCTGCAAGGAGGAAAGGAAATTCCAAACAGAATGGACAGGATCCAAAGTCAATATCTGCCCTTACAGTAATGAGTAGTACTAAGGAGAATGGGAAAGTATAATAGGAAGTGACTCAGAACAGATAAGTGGGGCTGAATCATGAAGGTCTGCAGAAGTCATGCAGAATAATACAGGTTTTATCCTCTACGGTAGTATTTGCCCAAATATGTTTTACAGAGCACAATTCTTCTTGGTGAAAACCCATTGCAAGTTCCAATTGGATAGAAAATGTATGATTAAAGGGGAATAAATAAGTAGTTAAAAACTAATGAACTGGAAAGGTTATGAGAACATCTGAGATGTTGGGATGCATTGTGAACACCCAGAATAGCTGCAAACAGCCCTCCCCACCAAGCCCCTTCGCAGAGACCATGCCATAGGACTTGTGTCATCTCATGGGACTGACTTGGTGTGGTATTGTCGTGGGTGAAGTGAAGCCACGGAAGGATTTAAAACAAGGAAGTGACATGGTTAGCTTGGCCTGCTCGTCCAATCCCCTTGGCACATGCGTGCAGGATAGAATTGGTTGTGGATTAACAGGATTGATCTAAGATTAACAAGAAGACTATTGTCATCTTCCTGATGCTGGACGCTGACAGACAGAACTGGGCAGCAAAAGAGGTAGAGGAGGGGCTGAGAAACTCAAGGGATATCAAGTCAAATTGATGCTGCCCGGTGGCTTATTTTATGTGAAGATAGGAGAGAGAGTTCTGTGCCAACACCCGTGCTCACAACACTGGCAATGCAGTAATAGTGATATTAGTGACTATGGAAGAGGGCACAGGAAGCAAACTCGGTCTGGAGGGGAGTGAACAAATTTTTCTTTGAGGATATTGAATTTAAAGTTCCTACGGCATGGCCAAATAGCATGAAGTAGGCAGCTAGGTCGATGAGTCTACAATCCAGGCACTGAGCGGAATCTAATCAGTAGCCTGTGTTCTTGGTTAATGCCATGGGCATAAGTGAAACTGAGAAAGAAGTTATGTGTGCAAGTAGCAGGAGAGGGAGACCAAGAGCAATGCCTTCCCTGGACAGAGGCATGGGAACCAGAAGAGAAATTAGAGAGGGAACACAGAGTGGAAGAAGAGAACAGCATGCCAGACCTAAGACACCAGAGTTTCTAGCAGCTGTTCATGTTTTTAAAGCTCTCTTTTCTTTTAGCAGCACATGTTATGCTTGTCTCAGGTAATATGAAAGTTGGTTCTCACTCCTGATCACGCTGTGACAAACTGCTAGAGAAAAGCCTCCCAGGTCTGTATCATGGGGAGGAAATGCTTGTAACATATAAGTTGGATAATTGTACCCAGGCAAAGTAAAGCTGGTTTTACTTTTATTATGGCAAATCAAAGAAAAGAGACCCACCTGATTCCCACTGCAGACTTCTCCCCCTTAGGATTTGAAGAGCAGGGCAGAAAGAGTGGCTGGCATAGCTCTGCATCACTTGGCTCTGTTCTTTCTTTCTGTTTGTTTGTTTAGGTTCTTTGAGACAAGGTTTCTCTGTGTGACACTGGTTGTGCTAGAACCTGCTTTATAGACCAGACTGGCCTTGAACTCACAAAGATCCTCCTGCTTCTGCCTCCCGAGTGCTGGAATTAAAGGTGTATGCCACCACTGTCTGGCATGATTTACTTATTTTTATCTTATGTGAATTGGTGCTTTTCCTGCATGTATGTCTGTGTGAGGGTGTCAGATCCCCTGAAACTGGAGATATAGACAGTTGTGAGCTGCCACGGGGTCCTGGGAATTGAACCTGGGTCCTCTGAAAGAACAGCCAGTGCTCATAACTGCTGAGGAATCTCTCCAGCACCCTTGGCTCCATTCTTTGAAATTGCCTTGCTGTGTTCTTTCCTTCTCCATATCCTCTCCTCTCCTGCCATTCCAGTATAGGCATTGAGCCCCAAATGGGTGCTCACCACTGTGCCAGGGCTTAGTTTACAAGGAACCTCTAATCCCAGGGAAACTCAGCAATGTGGACAAACAGCTAGATCTGAAAGTGGAAAATAGAATAACCCAAAATACCACGATGAGAAATACCAGGATAAGAAATGGATGGTCTCTACTTGACAAGAAAGATTGGGGATGGCTTTTTAAAGAGACATTGCGAAAATCTTCTGCCAAAACACAACTTTGGCTCCAGGAGACAATAGCACCCAGCTACCATCTCCTTAGTACATAGACTCAATGTGACTTAATCACGGTGCCCTGCCAAAAGGATAGTGGAGGTCATGAGGGATTTGAGAGATGTGGCTTTTGAATACAGGATGGGAAACATTATGTGAACTGCTGTCTGAAGAGGGAGGGCATGGCCAGCCTTGAACAGACCAACAATGTACACCGTGGAAAAAAGAAAAAGACAAAGTTTGCCTTGCTAATTTTTTTTCCCTCTTGGACTGGTCCTCATCCCCCGCTATCTCAGTTCACTGTCCTCCTGTTTGCTATGGATGAGGCTTATCCAAGCTTTAGTCATGTTTTTGATGACCTAATCAAAGATCAATTCCCTTGCCCCAAAGCTTACAGATTCTCTTCTTTGTTGTTTCCAATGGTGCGCTCATGGCTTCATGGGCATTGCTTCCTTTGGTTCGGCACTCCTCATGTGAATGCTCCATTCCCTCCTCCTCCCTCTCTGCTTGAGCATCTCCTCTCAGAACAAGAATCAGTGACCGATAGCCAGCTCTCCTTTAATCTCCTTCACCTTTCTAAGCATTGTAGTTTACCTTCTTCTCACCTTGACTGTCCTGCTGGCTTAGGTCCTTGGGGGTCACATTTTGTAAGTATCATCATCATTATCAGGGTGGCTCTGCTTTCTCTTCCTGGAGTATTGAATCCTGTAGGCTTTCATAATGCCCTATCCTATTTTTCTTATTTCTCATAAACTTGCCCTGAAATGTAGGAAGCAGTAGGGAGATAAGAAGGGGGTGTCGAGGAATATGCAAATCCTGAGCCCTCTTTGGCAATGGTACTGACCACTGCCTGCTCTGGAGCCTTCTTCCGTTTTTAATATTTCTATGGAACTGTTTCAAATCTCCATAAGTCCCCATGGATATTTGACAGTTGCGAACCCCATTTAGTCCTTTACTTTAAGTGCACAGATACTTGAGCCTGAAGTTCGGGGAGTTAAGAACCTATCCGTTTCTTATCGTCTCTGTAACTCATTGGTCCACATTCCTGGTCTGGGCTGGGGGTGGGGGGGGGTGGGGGCTTCCATGGGCATGTATGTGGTTTATTACAAAGAACAAGAAGAAAGGCATCACCGGCCCTTCCCAGACTGGCAGTTAAGGTGAAGCTCCTGGGATCCCAGCAGTGGGAGGTGTGGGAGTGTCTGCACCTGACCTGCTTCCCTGTCCCACAGGAGTGCTGTTCAGCATCGAGGTCACCTCTACCTACTTTGCTGTTCGGAATTACTGGCGAGGATTCTTTGCAGCCACATTCAGTGCCTTTGTGTTCCGTGTCTTGGCGGTGTGGAACAAGGATGCTGGTAACCGGAGGTCCCGGGGGAGGTGGTGTGGAATAGGGACGGTGGTGAAGAGGCAGGAGGTATGACTGGAGCACATCAGGAAGGGAATGGGCAGTGTCCTTTGGGAAGCCAGACCAAGGCTGGGGTATAGGGGAGGATTAGATCATGGCGTAGAGAATATAACCACCGAGAGATACTGGTAGGGAAAAGGAAATTAAATGGAAGAGGAGAGGCTGGGGTTGAAGGAAGGGAAGACACTTTAACATCTCTCCCCCTACCTACGGCTTTCTGTGAGTTCCCACCATAACGCTTGCTTTTTCATCCTCCAGTCACCATTACCGCTCTGTTCAGAACTAATTTCCGAATGGATTTCCCTTTTGACCTGAAGGAACTTCCAGCTTTTGCTGTCATTGGGTCAGTGGGACCACTCTTTCTGGGTGTGGGGAGCGGGGACTGGGGTGCGGTTGTGGACTGGAAGGACCAAACGGGATAAGTTGTGGAGGGCATGAGTAAAGGCAGGAACTGCGGGGCAGCTGGTAGAAAGGGGAGAGGCTTGTTTGCTCCCCTGCAGTGTCTGGGTCAGAGCATCAAGCCCTGCGTCTTGCACCCGCAGGATCTGCTGCGGGTTCTTGGGAGCTGTTTTCGTTTATCTGCATCGCCAAGTCATGCTCGGTGTCCGAAAGCACAAGGCTCTCAGCCAGTTTCTTGCCAAGCAGTGAGTCACTGTCCTTCCCCTTGTCCTGCCCACTTACCTCTGATTTCCCCTGGCAGTCCCTTCTTTAGGTGGAACTTTAGGTCCTTTCGGTCAACGGTTCTCAACCTCTGGGTCGAGAGATCCTGACTATCAGATATTTTGCATTACAATTCATAACTATAGCAAAATTACAGTTATGAAGTAGCAACTAAATGATTTTATGGTTGGGAGGGTCACCACAACATGAGGAACTGATTTAAAGGTTTGATAACCACTGCTTTCCGTGGAGTTGCTGAGCACAGCTATGGGAAACTCTGATACTGTCGGTAGGGGTTAACCATGCTGGCTCTTCCCCAGAGATCGCTTTCTTGGCAAAGAAAATATGTTCGCTTTACTGAAAGAATAGACTATGGGAAACAACAACTTGGAAGCTGAGTGTGAATGCATTGTGGGCTGGCTGAGTTGGGAGGTAGGGTTAACTCTGTTTCTTTTTCAGCCGCCTGCTGTATCCTGGAATTGTTACCCTTGTCATCGCCTCACTCACCTTTCCACCAGGAATGGGTCAATTCATGGCGGGAGAGGTCAGCTCTAGGGGCGTCTGAGAGCAAGGGGTTAGGTCTCATCTGTGACTGGGTCTCTAAGCCAAGGGTGGGGCTGCCGCTCAGTCTTGGAGCTTATGGAGTTTTGCCCAAGGGTAGACTTTCTCCAGGAGAAAAGAACAAAAAGTCCTGGACTAGTGAGGCTGGGGGTGAGTTCTGTAACATAGGAGGTACAGTAGTACATCACTGAAAAACCTGGTTCCTCTGCTTCTTCCTTCACAGCTGATGCCCCGTGAAGCCATCAGTACCTTGTTTGACAATAATACCTGGGTAAAGCACATAGGTGACCCCCAAAGCCTGGGCCAGTCAGCTGTGTGGATTCACCCCCAGGTCAACGTGGTCATCATCATCCTTCTCTTCTTCATCATGAAGGTATTCTGCCCCATGTGAGCCCCTCTATGTTTCTGCTTTCAGTAGAGGAACCCAGGCCTTGCACAGGAAGGGTAGAACTTCATCTGATCTGTGTCTGACCTAGACAGAAACCGTGAGGAAACCGCAGCATAAACGGCCTGTCTATCAAAATGAACCAGGATGTAGCTTAATTGCTCTGCTCATGTCAACTTCGTGATGTTTGCCGTAACTCTAATAACCCTTCTAATAGTTCCACTTGTTATCTTTCTAAGGCATCAAAGCAGTCAAGTAAATTTGAGCAAGACAGAGTTTAGCAATATAGATAACTGTGTAAAAACCCCAGACCAATTAACCAAATTCCTCCCACGTGTTAGATAATTAGATCCTTAACCTCCGAGGATCTCTTGTTCACTTTTAGGTGATTTGCACTCAACTCTCTCATTTCTTTCTAGAAATTTGAAGGTAAAGGAATACCAAATCAACATTATTAATGACTATAAATAATTTTTACAAATGTAATTATTCTCCACTTAGGCAGTGAGAGTACAAGGACTTTTCTAGATGAAGAACAGTTTTTCCTAACATTTCCTAATTAGAAAATAAGAGTAAATTCCTTTTACTTCCTTTCTTTTTCAGATCTGCCCATCACAAATTATAAATGTAGAAGCTTCATATTACTACCTTGTATAAAGATTTTTTTTTTAATTTCCGAACCTGATTGTGACACCTATTATAGCTGATGATTGTCTGTTTTTTTCCTTTTTGATGATTTCTCATTTACTAACAGCATGCCTTATGTATAGGTATCTCTGTCCAGCCTAAACTCTCATGTTTTTCAATACCTTGTTCTTATTTATGATGCTTTTGTGATTCTATATTGTACAAGAATATGCATCACTGTTATATTGATATTGTTCTTATAATACAGTGAATTTATCCAATAAATGTTATAAAACAGCATGTGCCAAGTACATAACTCTTGGTCATTGGCCTTTGGCTAATTTTACATTTCCTTGTTTTCTGCTGCTGCTTGTTAATGTATTTTTCGATAATATTATTATAAAAACACCAGCTGCTTTACACACCAGGTCGCAGATCTCAGACTTAGGCTCTCAAGGGTTGTTGTGGATTTCTACTTCCCTACCTCACCAAAGGTGGACTAACTGAATCTATAGAATCCATATTTTGGACACTTTGTTTATTTTATCCTTTGTGTTTCTTCCTTTAATATACATGATAACTTTTCATAAAGATGTTCTAAGAATCTTGGTAGGGATTTGATGTCTAGATTTTTATTTATGTCTCATCTTCTCTAATTTATAAGTTCTGGCTTTCTATATTGGTTAAGCTTTAGGAAACATGGGGAGTAAAGAAACCCAGGCTAGTCTTGAACTTATCCTCTCCTGAAGGCTGAGATTTACAGCATGAGCCCAGCATATGGACTGCAACTTGCCTGTCAAGTCTCTAATCCCATCTGCAGTAACCCAGTCCATGTTTTGACGGTATTTCAGGATCTATGATCCAGTAATGATACATCTTGGTCTAAGCTGTATGTTACCTTTGCGGTCTTGTAGACTGTTAAAATGCCAAGATTTTTTAAAGTTTTCTAAAAATAAAATAGATGTTTTTCAACACTTACTCTTTACCTTATCCACATCCCCAGATTTTCTGTTAAGTATCTTCACGAAGTCAAGCTTATTTTCAGAACCCCACTTGGATGATATAGAAGGACTCATCTGTATGTCACTATAATTAACTTCTCACTGAATTACAGCCTAGAGAACATTCATATTGTAAGTGTATAAGAAAAAGAAACACATTCTGGGCTATATTTCAAGCCCAACAGTTTACAGGAGGTCTCCAATATTCTTTAATATTTCTAATTACAAAAGTATTCCTTGCTGCAAATTCAGTTTTACCAGCCACTGCTTCCCAGCATTTTCTTTGCCTAATCATTGGACTTATAACAGTACTCTTATTTTTTAAAATGTGAAAATAGAACATGTAGCCAAATTAAAATATGAAAGTACTTATATCCATCTATTTTTGTTGTAATTAAATATCTGAGACAGGCTCTACCTTATAAGGAAAAGAGTATTTTTGGCTTATAGTTATGAGCACCCAATATCACAGAGTCACACCAGTGATGGCGCTCTTGCTAGCAGAGTCCTAAGCTGTGCAGAACAGCACACAGTAAGCACCAAGGAGCGCCCATGTCTGTGTGCATCTCCTCTGTTCTTGTTCTCAGAAGGCTGCCAGGAAGCCAGCCAGCACTGATGTTTCACACTAGTGTCTTGCTTAATCCTATAGAATTTTGAAAGCCTCCACTTCACAGCTGGATTAGGTCCTCACCCTCTTGGTATCTCACAACAGAGATAACATTTCCAAATGGAATCCAGTGAGACATTCAAATTGTGTTCAGTCCAAAGCAGGGACTAGAACTACTTTTCTGCAATTGGATCTGAAATCTAGTCCATGTGGCCTTTCTGACAGTGTCAGTGGGTAGGTTCTAGGCTTGGTTCAGCTGTTTCTTAATATTGGGAAAGGAACATCCTGTTTCCCCAATTTCAGGGTGTACAGGGTATCATCATGTTGTAAATCAAGAGATTTCTGATGATAACATGAATATAATCCCAACATCTTGCTCCCTTTTAATAAGGCTAACAGCATTGCCTAGTGTTGTTGAGTTTCAGCATTGCCTGAAGCTCCATGGAAGCCTTTTTGCCTGTTTTTCATATTATTCCTTCTTGTGATGGGTCTAAATATAATGAAGTCAGTGATAACAGGTTTCTAGTTTCTCAGTTCTTCAGAGGGAGCTTTAAAATCTTAGAAGTTACTTGTGTGCCACATCACTCTTGTGTTTTTTCCCCTTCATGTGCCAATAGCTAAAAAAGTTTGCTAATCTCAATCACCCCACTTTGTACCATGGGAGTTGTGACTTCAGTACCCCTGGTCTTGATCTAGGTGTTCCACTTATCTGTGAAGATAATCTACTTTACCCTCTGAAATTAGACCTATCCACCACCCATCATCTGTATCACTGGAGCTTTCAAATAACCCAACCCTACAGAATCCCTTATGATTTCCATGTGCTTATTCTAAAGAGATGGTACACGAGAGCATAAAGCTTTTTGGTATGTTAAATATCATCACTTAACAAGATAAAGCAACAGGTACATGGATCCTGCCTCTAGATTGTCTGGTAGAATAGTCTTCAGAGGCCTCTGCTCATCTGCATTTTCAACAAGTTCTCTGCATGAACATTATTACTTTGGAGTGTTCATTTGAGGATCTTTTACTGTTTTGCATGACTATTGTTCCGTTGACATATTGTCTTTCTTTACTTCCTTCCTACCTACATTTATGGAGTACTGTGCCTCTGAAGAGAAGGCAGAATTAACAAGGTTCACCCTCTCTCCCCAAGAAATCGTCATTCTGTGTTCTTTTCATTTTACACATTTAACTTGCAGTCCTCAACTATCTCGATGATCATATTCTGACATGAAGTAGATGTTCTATTTTGTCTCACACTTCTAGAGTAAAATTTTTTTGGGGTCTTCATCACAGCCTCTTGGGTTCAGCTTAGGCGTAAAAGAATGCTTTCTAAAGTTCATAAAATTAAGAAATTTATTTCTCATTAGTGTATCATACATATGATTCAAGGACTTGCAAATACTTTAATCGTAACAGCCTGTTAGACATTTAGCTGTTTTCATCTTGTACCTAATTAGTTTGGAATCCTTTTCTAAGACTGATTAACTTACATTGGAATTACTTTCAAAACTAAATCTCACACTTTCACTTTTTCTTTAGATATTTAATGTTCAGCCACTATTCCTGTTCTGCTCTATTTCTCAATTCCTCTGCATTCTTTGCCTCAGAGTGTACTTACTGCTTTTACTATAATTGTCCCAATTTCTGTTGGAATAATGCCTTGCAAAGTTGACCTTGGATATCTTTTCTGTTATATTGAAAGACTAATCAGGTTCTCAGTTTGCCCCTGTGGTACAGCCAAGACAGATCTTTTTTTTTTTTTTTTTTTTTTTTTTTTTTTTTTTTTTTTCCCTCAGTACTGGGGATTTAACACAGGGCCTTGTGAGGCCCTTCTAAGAATACACTCTATCACTATGTCCCCAGGATCCAGATATAATTTTGATCCTTGTTTAAGGTGGTTTGATATCAAAGACAAAGGCTCAAGCAGAGCAGTCTTCTCTTCGGGTTTCTGTGAGGCTTACCTCTTCCATGACTTTGTAAATGATCAAATCAAAGCTAATTTAACCATACCAAATTTCAGTAGACTTTAAAGTGTCTGCCACATTGATCTGGGCTCTGTTATAGAAACATTAGCTGAGGAGGAAAAATCATGCTCCAGCTTAGTGTCTCAGACTACTGCACAGAGGTGGAGTGGGCTGACTCAGTTCACTGGGTGAGGGTCTTTTGGGAACAGTGAAAGAGGGATCCTCTGGGACTTCCTTGTTCTAAATTGCCAAGAGGAAAATATAGTCACTCAAAGTTGGAAGGGTTTGTGTTAGCCATCTGGAGGAACTTTCTTATCCTGATGTCTTTGTTGATCTCTCAGCCTGAAAGTGCCAAGTTTTTCAGGTTCTGGAGGATGGTGATAGACAAGATTTCCAAAAGGGTTAGCTGTCCCAGGGCATTTCTGTTATGACTTTTGAAGCAGGTAGGAGGAGGGCAGTGAGGAGAGAGGGGCATGGAGATACTTTTGGAAAGGGTATTCTAATGTTTCTTTTTTTAATCCTAGTTTTGGATGTCCATTGTGGCCACCACTATGCCCATACCTTGTGGAGGCTTCATGCCTGTTTTTGTGCTAGGTAAGGGTTGATGGCATCTTGTTGATAGCTATAATCTGGGTGGATGGTGAGAAAACAAGGAAGAACCTAGCTAGCATACTGGGAGTTTGTGGTCTTAGTGCCTAAACACAGATTATGCTGAAAACATAGAAACAAAGAAAACTTATCTTAATAGTTGCCTTTTTTATCTTCCTCTAGGAGCTGCATTTGGAAGGCTGGTAGGAGAGATCATGGCCATGTTGTTCCCTGAGGGTATCTTATTTGATGACTTCCTCTACAAGATCTTACCTGGGGGCTATGCAGTAATTGGTGAGACATATTTCTAATCTCTATAACCAGACATTGAGTACCCCAAATCCCTACAATCAAAGTCTTCTAATACATCTTCTTTCAAGATACAGCAATTTAGTTTAAATACAACACTATTTAATTCAAGTTTTGTTCAAACAACCAGCTCTTGGCTCTGCCTCTCACTTTTTTTTTTTTTTTTAAATAAGCCTTAGTTTCTGCCTGTGGGAAATGAATCATAGGAATCAAATAAGAAAACAAGGATGGTTCACTGTCAGCCAGATCTACAAAGTGAGTTCCAGGATAGCCAAGACTACGCAAAGAAACCCTGTCTCAAAAAACAAAACAAAACAAACAAACAAAAACAAAAAAGAAAAGAAGGATAGGGTACCTTGCATTATCATTACATGGTTAGTAGGCTCTTTCTTTCCTAAGAATCAAGGAACCAATACTGCAGGTGATGGGCTCAGTCCATCCAAACTGGACTGTGTTTATGTAATAGGAACTAATAACACAGGAGTAAGAGCTGAGAAACATAAGCCCTGGACTTCTAAAATGACTTCTGAGGTAGACTTATGTGTGACATTCTACTGCCTGATCCTAGTTCATTTATAAAAGCTTCATTTATCAATCGAAATCTTCTGTTTTCTTCATGCCTGTCAAGTATCTCTCATCTTCCATAATGCGCATTTCCCAGTATACACATACTATATAGTTTATGTTCTGAATAATGCTCTGTGCATTACCAACTAAGGTCATATCTCCCAATACTATTTTATTGTTATATTTTCACATAAGCCTTCTCCTGTATTCTCCCAATGGATATTTCCATCATTTTATTTTACTAGTTTTAGCTTTGGGGATTTTTTTAAAAGACAAGCTGTCTTAGTTAGGGTTTCTATTACTGTGAAGAGACACCATGACCATGGCAACTCTTATAAAGGAAAACATTTAATTGGGGTGGCTTACAGTTTCAGAGGATTAGTTCATTTTCATCACAGCAGGACATGGCAGCATGCAGGCAGACATGGTGCTGGAGAAGGAGCTGAGCGTTCTACTTCTTGATCCACAGGCAACAGGAACTGAACTGAGTGCCACAATGTGTGTAGCTTGAGCATAGGAGACCCTGAAAGCCCACCTCCACAGTGACACACTTCCTCCAACAAGGCCATACTTCCTAATAGTGCCACTTCCTATGGGGGTCATTTTCTTTCAAACCACCACACAGGGTCTCTTTACATAGCCTGGCTGTCCTTGTGTAGACCAAGCTGGCCTTTCCCTCATATTTGAATAAGAAGTACAATTAAAATATGAATAACTATTGAGTTGATAAGAATACAACTTAAAAATACATTAGATTGCTTATACTTTTGGTCAGCTTATAGAATCATAATGATTTAAATCCGTAAGAATTTTAGAAGTTATTTAGTGACATTTTCACTCTGTGAATGAGAACATGGTATCTCATGGAAGTAAACATCATTCAGATGGTAGAAACCAAGTCAGGATCTGTGGATCCTGATCAATGGAGGCCTCATTGCTCTATTCCACAACAAGGTTCTTGAATTTTCATGCTATTCATTCATGAACTGTTGGCATCAGCACCTGAGGCTCAAAATAAGATGCCATTATTGGATTTTTAAATGTTCAGTTGAGAGTGAGCCAAACTTTGAAAAGCAAAGAATGGATAAGATATCACTCTCTTCACATTATAAATGAAAAGTTCTGCATGTACATAGACTTTGTGACTTACTGAAGGTTATATATAAATTAGATCAAATGGATAATTTTCAAAAAGGCCAGCATCCTCAGCCCTGCTCTTGAAAAGTGGTAATCCTGGGATTGTTGGCACCAACCGAGGTCCTGTCTCCTATTCTGTATCATTCTCATTGTACCCTCATGTATTCCTCATGTCAGAAAAGACACTTCTAACCCACCCATGCATTCCTCTCATTCCAGGAGCAGCAGCTCTGACAGGGGCTGTCTCGCACACAGTCTCCACAGCTGTGATTTGCTTCGAATTAACCGGTCAGATTGCTCACATCCTGCCCATGATGGTGGCTGTTATCTTGGCCAACATGGTGGCTCAGAGTCTGCAGCCCTCTCTCTATGACAGCATCATCCAGGTCAAGAAGCTTCCCTATTTGCCAGACCTTGGTTGGAACCAGCTCAGGTCAGGGCCACTAGCCAGAATTAGTTTAGATATGATGGGATGTGGGAGGTCCTGAAGTAAGAACAAGGCTAGCATCGTGAAGCATGCTTTTTTTTTTTAATTATTGTTTTCATGTTTCCACATAATTAATAAACACTGTGAGTGAAAGAATGCATGGCAGACCTTGTGGGAAGAAGGAAGGGCGGCATAGGCCAATAGTGGGCTAACCCAGGATGTTTTCTCCCTCTTAGCAAATTTACAATCTTTGTTGAGGACATCATGGTACGTGATGTGAAGTTTGTTTCAGCTTCTTGCACATATGGGGAACTAAGAAACCTACTCCAGACCACCACAGTCAAGACTTTACCATTGGTTGATTCCAAAGGTAAGTAGGAAGGAAGGAAGCTGACTGACTACCCAGCTGGTGACCGAAGCAGAGTTGTCCAGAGGCAGAGAGCACCAGTGTCACCTTAGCTACTTTCTAACATTGATATTAAAACACTTACTATTGGGCTGGAGATATCGCTCAGCGGTTAAGGGCACTGGCTGCTCTTCCAAAGGTCCTGAGTTCAATTTCTAGCAACCGGATGGTGGCTCACAGCCATCTGTAATGAGATCTGGCACCCTCTTCTGGCCAGCAGGCATACATGCAGACAGAACACTGTATGCATAATAAATAAATAAATAAATCTAAAAAAGAAAAAAACAAACAAACAAAAAACACCTAATATAAACAGATAAAGGGAGAAATGCTTATCTCAGCTCATGGTTTCAGAGGTCAGTCCACTGTGGTAGAGAGAGAATGGTGGGACAGAACAACACACATCGTGGCAGGCCAAGATGCCTAGGAGAAGAAGCTGGTGCTCAGTTGGCTTCATTCTTTTTTTTTTTTTCCCCTTCTATTTTTTCTGGGATGCAAAGCCATGAGATTGTGCTACCTATATTCAGAGTGGATCTCCCTGCTCCCATTTGATCTCTAGAAATGCTCTTGTAGACACACCCAGAGGTGTGCCTCACCAGTCTCCTGGGTGATTCAGAATCCAGGTAAGCTGACAGTAGGATTCACCACCGCAGGGATGGACTTGAACTTAGAGCTTTCTAGCTACTAAGGAAGCCAGTTTATAATTGAGGAGCATGCTCTTCCTTTAGGATGTGATAAACACAGCCATGGCACAGGCACACAAAGGCAGTTAAAAATCCAATTAAGAAAACACAGGCAATTCTGGCTGTTCATGGCAGCCATGAATTTTAAAGTCTCCATGAGCCTGGAATTAGTGAACAGTTTTCAGAAAAATACTCCAAGAGGAAATACAGAGCTAAGTCCCTGGATTCCGCTCACGGAATTTTCCCCAAGCAATCAATACATAACCATGTTTTCTGTTTTAAGGTACCTTATTTAATAGACCTTTCTTCATTTATTAGCCCTGAACTCATGGCCAACAGCACTGCCATCCCACCTAAGTGGAAGTCACCTAAGGCATTTACTCAACAAGGCAAAGCACAGCCTCTCCTCGCCCTGCTTGGGATCAGTAGACAGCATTTCAGCAGTGCGTCTGGGGGACATGTTCGCAGCAGAGTCACCACACAAAGTGCAGAGAGTCCAAAAACAATGTGCATTCATTAGATAGACTGCTAGCCGAGCACTGTTGACTCGGGCCGAGATGAGAAGGCTGGGTGGGTGTTTGTTCAGCCTCAGCTGGGAGCATGAGAGTCAGGCGGCTCACTTGGTTGTTGTTCTCTGCACGCCTGTGAATTACGGTGGAAGCATCCCTAGCATCAGAATTAGAGATATGTTCATGGCCGGTAAGCGATTCCAGAAGTAGAGACTTCATAAGCAATGGGGGTCAACCGAAAATCTTGGGCCCTCTCCTACTTAACTAGATTCTGTCATTTCTCTAATGGCCAACCTAAGGAAGAGTGCAAACTGTACCTCGTGGAGAAGTAAATGGCTTTCATAAACGTTGATTTCACCTTCCCTTTCATCCACCGCTCTTCCTGCCCACCATTGGCGTTTCGCTCTGCTGAGCATCGCTTCTCACTGTACTCTGTCTTTCTCATTAGATTGTCCTTGAATGGAGAGACTGTAATCTCTGCATTTTAGAGTTCTAAGTGTTTCCTGGACATTCATCACTTGCTTCTCTAGTCTGTGAATTAGTGCATTAGAAAATAGACACGAGGAGCTATTTGGAGACAGGATTAGTGTTAGTTTTGACTTCAGACATTCTGAGCATCCAAACTTCTCAAACTACATTAGTTCAGACATTGCCCCTAAGCTTGGAGTCCTTCTGAGTAGCGTCTGAAGCCACGACTCTTCCTTAGAGCAAGGGTGCAGTCATTGGGGTGCTAAGTTTTCATGATGATGATGAAGATGTAACAGTGAGGCCTGTCTTAGTGCCCTTGATGCAGTGATATGGCAGTGAACTTAAAGAAAATGTTCAGCACTGTAGCGAAATTTCTACAAACACATAAAAGGCCGCCTGGAAAGGGAGCATTTTGTTCATATCCTTTCAGGGCCTGGGTGCTTTAGGGGATGAAACTTCTTCCAGAATGGAGGACCCGATGTTAGTGTTGCTTGTAGACTTCTTTCAGAATGTGTTTGAGTTTCAGGCTCTTACAACTGCCTCTCAAGTTTCTTTACTTTTGGATAGGGTTGATCAGCATATTTTAATAGCGAGCTTACATATTTGCAAATACTACATTAGGGCATCATACAGATAAGTACAGATTAGCACCAATTAGTGTGCTGCTGCCAGTTGGGTCTGTAAGTGCTAAATGTGTGAAATGAAAGGGATCAAGTGAGGCCACCCTGGAGGGGTTTTAAGATGAAGTTTTTGGTAAGAAAGGGTAAGAACTGGAATGAAAAAAGGCCCCGAGCTCCTGCTGCATGACTTGATAGACATGCAGGTGTGGAGCAGGCCCTCAGGGAATCATTTGTCGTCCCCCAGATTCAATGATCTTGCTGGGCTCCGTGGAACGCTCAGAACTGCAGTCCCTCCTACAGCGCCACCTGTGTGCAGAGCGAAGGTTGAGGGCTGCCCAGGACATGGCTCGCAAGTTATCAGAGCTGCCCTTTGATGGCAAAGCACGGCTGGCTGGAGAATGGTACCCTGGCGGTCGACCCGAGTCCTTCGCCTTTGTGGATGAGGATGAAGAGGAGGACCTCTCCAGGAAGACGGAGGTAAGCAAGACAGAAGGGAAAGGGAGGCTGACAGAAGGGAAAATGTCAGTAGGGGGCGCTAGTGATATCTCTCCTGTGATAGCTGGGCTGGGTTGGACTGGACTGTGCTGGGCGGGGCTGGACTGGATGGGGCTGAGCTGGGCTGCACTGGGCTTTGCTGTGACAGGTGCCGGAAAAAGGAAAGAGGAAGGGAAACACTGACAAGTGAGAAAGTGACCAAACTGGATCCAGTGCAAAAGAGAGCAGTGACTGAGTGGTGTTTTGAGAGGGAAAAGGGAATTCGCCCGCGGAGGGGGGGGCAGTATAGAGTTAGATCTCCCAGGGCCCCTGCTAGTAAAGGCAGCAAGGTATCATGTGGCCTCTTTTCTGAGACTGAGAACGTTTTTATTTTATTTTCAGCTTCCACTGTCTCCTCCTCCTCCACCTCCTCTCTTTCCTACTGTTCCATCATACCCTGAAGAACCTAATGGGCCACTGCCCAACCACAAACAGCCACCTGAAGCCCCAGACCCCGCAGGTAAAGACCTCAGCATATCTTGAGAGTTATGTTTGGACTTACCTTTACTAAGAGCTACTCTTGTAAGATGTGAGGCTAGGTGACTTCAAGAGCTGACTCTCATGGATAAATCCCATGATGCTGTCCTAGGGAGTTGGAACAGAGGTAGAAAAGAGGAATCCACTGAGGTACAGCATAGAAAAAGTACAGTTCTTTGGTGGCGCAGTGTCAGGGGCCATTGGAAGCACCTGGTCACCCCACCCCTCAATCTTCTCACTCCTCCTTTTAGGTCAAAGATCATCCATCTTCCGGTGCCTGCTGCGCTGCTTACTGGGCAGAGCTCACTCTACAAAGAAGAAAATAGCCCAGGTAAGAGAAGATGTGTCTAGAGCAAGATGGAAGGTTAGGTCCTTAGAAGGGCAGAGGTCCTACCAAGGGTGATGATTTGAAAAGGTGGCTTCTTGGACTCACCTGCCCAGGAAGACATGGTTTCTGCTTCATTGAAAACTATAACTAGCCTGAGAAGGAAGGAAAGGTAAAGAACTTGGCCCTGTGTCTTTCTTCCTTAGGATTCAACAGACTTGGTGGATAACATGTCACCTGAAGAGGTAAGAAAATCAACAGCCTGGAATGGATTGTTTCATCCAGTGAAGGTATTGCTTTTTTTGTTGGGTTTTTGAGACAGGGTCTTACTGTGGAGTTCCTGGCTGGCCTGGAACTCACTGTGATGGCCTTGAACTCACAGAGATCCATCTGCCTCTACCTCCCAAGTGCTGGGATTAAAGGTGTGCATCGCCATTTCTTATTGTACCAAGAAGACTGGAAACCAGCCAGTCGATGAATATGTCCCTTTAATGCCTCTTAGAAATGACGTGCAACTAGGAACAAAAAGAAGACTGATTATATATTTCTAGTGTATACCTTTCCAAAACCAGATATTGAAGAGACATTTCTGAGGAACAAAGTCCAATGAAAGTAAAAAATCCGTATATTTTGAGAGATGACAACCTTGACAATATCAGGGTATTGATTTTGACAAAAATCATGTTGAGTCAATATAGAAGTTAGAGAAAGAATTCAAAGTGAAAAGAATTCATCTGCTGTCCCTGCTGTGATTTAAGCCTCACATAGTGAGAGCTCTGGTTTCTAACTGGTGTTGAACTTTTCATAAAATCCAGCAGCAACATCCTCCTCCCTTTGGACAAAAACTGGAGATGTATCTGGTATGTGTTCAGCACACAAATGCCAGAGTCCTCCAATCCTTGCCTATGGAGCCTCTGGTACTGTGTGTCCCCACTCCTTCATCTGCAGGCTGCAGACGAAGGTGGGGTTGTTAGGAGGATTCGATGAGTAAGACATGGACAGCAATTAGAATTTTGCCCAGTACAGATGAAGTGCTTGACAAATATTCTCAGAAAATGTTGCTGCTGTTGTTACTGGGAAAAAGAGGGGTGGGGTAGCTGAGAAGGCCTGGTGTGATCTCAGAAGGACCAAGAGAATGAGTCCTCTCTAAGTCCTCCAACCCCGTCCTCTTTGCAACATTTCAGACAAGCATCCTCTTATACTAAGAGCCAGTTAGGCTCCATGTAAACCTTTAGTCAGGACCATGGGAGTTTAGAGGACCCATGGCTGTGTCCAGAAATGTCAACAGAACATGAAACATGGAGGGAGCCTCCATGTGGACTCACAACTCAATCCTAGAACAAGGAGCAAGCTAGCCTTTGCTGGTAATCTCTGAAGGTTAGAGTGAAGATTTGGACAAATAAGAGAGCTGAAATGTGACATCATCTGGTAGGGCTGAAGAACGTCTTAGATTAATTTATGAGTCCTGGAGAGAGTGGCTTATCTGGCATCTTGGGTTGTAGGTATGTAATTCAAGATAATAGCTAGCTTTGAGCCTGAATGATTTGGTTAACAAACTTAAAAAAAAAAAAAAAACAAGCAAAACATAGACAGTCCAAGTCAACTAAATACCAAGTGGTGCAGGGAGTCTACTCAGATTCAGCAACTGTTCACCGTGCTCTACTCATAAGGGGTAGCTTCCTCCGTCTCCAACTGTTGATATCACTTAGCCCTACCAATGAGTGTACATCCAGTCAGCAGAGGAAAGGCAAGTGCCATCAGAAGGCTGGGTATAAACAATGCCATTTCTGAAAAGCAAAGGCTCCCAAAGTGTCAAGGTATGATAGGAATCACTAGATAGCAAAACATACATCTGAATGGGAGTGTCAATATGGCACACAATGAAGGTTGGAAATAAGTGTTTGGAGACCAGGAGGACACAGAAGACTACAAGAAGGACCCATATTCTGGGTACCTGAGGGTGAAGGGTGGCCTTTGAGGCCAGATAATGGAGGAGAAGGATGCTGTGACCCTCTGAGAAGAAAAGGTGTACCTATTGATCAAGCATGTCTGTGATGGTTCTTGTGGGCCAAAGCTGAGCTCCTGAAGTTGAAGGGGTCTCTGTGATACTCTGTCAACAGATTGAGGCCTGGGAGCAGGAGCAGCTGCGCCAGCCTGTGTGCTTTGATTGCTGCTGTATTGACCAGTCTCCCTTCCAGCTGGTGGAGCAGACCACGCTGCACAAGGCAAGCCCTTGCTGACTGCCCAGGGCTTTAGGGAGGGCAGAAGTGGGGGCCTGCTGACCTGTGCTTTCCCCATCAGACTCATACACTCTTCTCACTTCTTGGCCTCCATCTTGCCTATGTGACCAGCATGGGGAAGCTCAGAGGTGTCTTGGCACTAGAAGAGGTAAGGATGACTAGGCCCCACTTGACCAGAGAGAGAGGGAGGAATGGACCCAGGACAAGGGGACATGGGTGGGGAACGTGTAGAGCAGAGGTCCCTCCAGAAGGGAGAGACCGTAAGGCATGTTGTAGTCACAGTCCTCTAGGTGACATAGTTCTCCAGCCCAGAAGGGACCCCATGTGGTTTCTCCCCGTGGCCTGGTTTGGGGAGTGGGGTTTAGGTGAGCTATGGGGAAGGGTGTGGGAATATTCGGGAGGTGTGAAGCAATCACTAGGAGGAAAGTGTCTCCTGGGAGGTGCTTTCTCAGGGAGGATGGCGAGTAGGTGATGTGCAGGAATAGTTTTTTCTGTCTTTCCCTCTGATGGTTCGCTGTCTGTCTCTGCTTCTCTTCTTGCCAGTCTTTCCATTTCTGTTTCCCCCTGTTTTGTCTATTCCTGCGGTCTCTCCCATTGTCCCCCATCTTCTTTCTCTTCTCATTGTCTATCTCTTTACCTCTCCCCTTCCTCCCCAGCTACAGAAAGCTATTGAGGGCCACACCAAATCTGGCGTGCAGCTCCGCCCTCCTCTTGCCAGCTTCCGGAATACAACTTCAATTCGGAAGAGTCCAGGGGGGCCACCCCCTCCTGCGGAGGGCTGGAGTCTGCCTGAGGGTGGAAATGGGGCTCCTGGAGCAGAAGTCATGGTTCCTCCCATGCCAGAAACTCCTGTACCACCACCAACTCCTGAGGTCCCTCACTGTGTGGCCCCAGCTAGAGCAGAGGGTGAGCTGGAGGAGCTGGAGATGGTGGGAAGTCCAGGACCTGAGGAGGACCTGGCTGACATTTTGCATGGCCCCAGCCTTCGGTCCACTGATGAGGAAGATGAAGATGAGCTGATCCTGTGAATAACCTCCTCCAAGCTTTCTTCATAAAAACCATGGGGCCCATGCCAGGAAGTGGGCTTGTGTGTCACAGGGGTGCCTTGAAGTTGAGGAGGCTCCCACTTCATGTTGTTTCTACCCCTACTGTGAAGGTGATGGTGATGGTTTTAAGGAGAACTTGGCCTTGAGCAGGGAAGAATTTGGGTCCATCAGACCTCTTCCCCCATTTCCAGGCAGGGTTCAAGGCCCCAAGCTTGGAAGATCCCTGTGTTTTCCTGCTGTGCAGGTTCAGTCCCCATCAGTCTTTAACCTCCCACAGTTCCCAGTGTTGTTCAGCTGCCATCCTGGCCTGCCTGTCTAGGTTTTGGTTTCCACATAGAATAGGTAAGCGGAGGCTCAGATGGATTGACTCTGCAAGTGCCACGTTGGAAGGGATGTGGGACCACAATATTGCCCTGCAGACTGACCACCTGACAATGTGCACCTCAACCCGCCAGCCCTACCATCTTCATATCGGCTCCCCACAATCTGTTTCCAGACCTAGTCATTGCTGCCGCTGCCTGTCCCCGGCCAGGCCGATGTTCAGGGCTGAAAGAGCCAACCCTTGCTTCCAGGAAACCAAGTGCAGTTCCCTGGAAAAGAGGTTGGCAGAGGCTCTGTGTGGAGAGGCAGGTGTCATGGCCCAGTGCATGTGTCTGACCCTGCAGCAAAAGGCCTTCCTATGCCTCAGTCTCCCGGCCTCGTTCCAGGTCACCCCTAGAACATGCATATTCCCTCTCGTCCGCCGCAATGGCTGGCGTAGCTGCCAAGAGCCATCTCTGCCTGGGAGCCACCCTTCCGGAGCTCCTCCCTGAGCACCAGTAAGGCTCTCATCCAGCAGTGGGTCATGCAGATTCCAGTCCTTTATAATAGCTCCTCGGGATCTTCTGGCATCGACGTGGGGGTGCCCTGGGGGTGGCAAGCTTTAGTTTGCCCCATCCTTAGAGGACTCCCATCTTTTTCCTTCCAAACCAGGCAGGAGGTTGACAGCTGTCCTGCACAGCATCAGCCTGCTTCACCTAGAAAGAGAGGCCACGTGCTCTGAGCATCCAGACGCCCAGCTCCGCTCATGGGCTCTTTTCCTTCCCTCTCTGTGTGCCTTTAGTTTGGCAGTTGAGCCCTCGGACATTCTCCTTCTGCCCCTCCCCCTTGCCCAGGTCTGTTCTGTCCCCCCAAATAAGACACTCGTAGTCAGAGGATGCCACCACATTCTGTTTAGTGTCATTGAACACAGCCTCTGGCCTTCTCCAACATGGGTTCCCTCCACCTTCCCAGGCCAAGAAAGACACTGAGGCCTAGGTAGGAGAATTAGCAAGGGGCATCCAAGCCCATGCCCATGTGTATATAATCTATAATACTTATATATATTTATATAGAATTCTCTCTGTAATATATGTCATAGAATCCTTCCTGGGCTTGGGGTGAGTTTCACATTAAGAAAACATGCTAAGACTGACCATAAAAATGGGTATGTCTCAGACCTGGAAGACAGAGTGTGGGATATAAAGGGTTAAGAACTCATCCTTCAAGATTCCCTCCTTAACACAAGGAAAAGAAGGGAGGTGTGTGAACTGGGGGAGGGCAATGGAAGGGAAGGAATGGAAGGTTTGGATTTTCATTTAATAAAGTCAATTGAAAATTAAAGTGTACCCCCCCCTAAAAAAATCATTCCGCAAGAGCAGTTCCATTCACAAGAATATAAAAAACAGCCCTGCTCCCCAGCTGCTGTAAAACGTGCTGCACAGCCTTTAACCCCAAAGGAAAAGCAACCCTTCCCACCCACCCCTAACAGCCTCTTCCTGAACATGCCCCACCCCTCCCCTTAAAGTAGGCTAGAAGCAAACCCCCATGCACCCTGCCCCCAGCACCAGAGAGGTGGTCCCTCCCTCCAAAAAAGTTCAAAATGGTCCTGGGCCAGCTCCTTGAGTCTTCTCTCTTCAGAGTGGGGTGGGGCTCATCTGCCTTTGTGGCAGTCTGCCAGCAGCCTGGGGAAACCAAGCCCTGCTCAGGTAGAAACCCTACTAAGTTCCTTCAGGTCCTTTGTAGTCTTTCATAGGGGACCATTTGGCTTCCTTGAGGAACGGAAGGAGGAAGGAAAGCTGTTTTTGTTTAGTCTTCCTAACTCTCCAGGGCCCTGAGCAAAAGGGGATCAATGTGAATAAACCTGCTCACTGGACTCGATGTCCACCGTCACCTCGGGGAAGACTGCGGGGGCACTGAGATGAGACAAACACGTTGATAGAGCAGGATAGACAAGGCAGAGAGACCCTGGGAGTAGTTTAGCTTGAACATGCAAATTCCCAGGGAGCTAGGACAGGAGACCAGGGGTTAGGGGCAGTTGCCAGGGTTGGCAGGCTAGCCCTTCCTAGTCCTAGAAATGAGGTCCTGATAGGCTAAGCCACAACACACTGGCACACACGAGGTATCCTCTCCCATTCAGGCAGCGTCAGATGGGCTAAGTGACTGTTCACCTCTCTTGGCTCTCCGGGTCTACTCCCATGTTTCCTACATGAACAGAGCCGGGGATCCCATGCTTCCCCCTCCCCTGGAGGATGTGGGACACCGACTCTGGTTACACGTCGGTGTATGAATGAGGTGCAGGACAGAGTCACGGAAGAACAGAATCACTCCAGCTCTGAGTCTCATCGTTCCTGTGGGTGAGGGAGTAGTTGAGGACCCCTGACAGTTAGAGTAGGACACAAAGCCTTGGAACTGGAGCCATGGACAGACAGGAGGCAGAAGAAAAACGGGGCGACAAGCTTGGGCATCTCCTATCGAAACTCTGTTTGTGCCAAGGGCCAGACTGAGTCTGCGGCTGCTCCAGCACCCTCATAGCAATACTGTACCGACTTGCTGCTGTTCCCTGTCCTCATGGTCCACTCCAATGGCAAAGGAGGTGTGGGAGGGCAAGCTTATGTCTCGCCACCACCAGTCCCGTAAGGAACAATGGGCAGAGGAGCACTGGGAACAGCTGGCAGGAACGCAGAAGCAGCCAGTGTCCGCCCTGGCCCTCAGCCATCAGCCCAGCCCAGCCAAGGCAGTGACAGCACCAGACTCCCCACTCCTCTCTGCTCAACCCTGAGTCCCCAAGAAGTTATAAAAATGTAGAAAAGGCAAAGAGAAAAGTGTAAACAGCTCCAGAGAATTAGGGGAAGGTCGAGGGAGGCCCAGCCCTCACGGTACCCTCACTGACGGGGACAATGCATCCTAGGTCAACAATCTGAGGGTGAGGGTGCCCGCTCACCCTCCTAGGGTCTGGGCTCCAAGTGGAAGAAGGTATAAAGGGAAGCCAGAATTGGAGTAACCAACCCTACTGGGCCTTCTTCCATATCCTAAAGGTCCTCCTTCCAGCCACAGGACATTCAAGTGGCTGTGTTTATTCTTTGTCTCATCGGTGACCCTCTTGCTTCTGCGTGGGCTTTGGGATAAAGAATCATACTGTGACCTCTGTCAATCCCAGCTGCTACGTCCATCTCATCCTTGGCTCCTGATCCCAGAAGCCAAAGATTGCCTGAATTGGGCACACTGTCTATGCTAAACACAGAAGGGCCGTTCAGGCCACTCTCCTGTCACCGCCAAGCCATGTCCAACAGCCCCCGAGGCCTGCTTTCCCACAGTGGGGATGCACTGATGCCATAGCCAGAGAAAACAGAATCAGAAAAGCAGGAGTGAAATGGAGAAAGGAGGCATTCAGACAGCACAGCCAAGGCTCCTGGAAGACGGAATCAGGGGTGTAAGAACTGAGATTCAGTGTTCAACACGGCGCACCTGGGCATGGACCCAAGAACCAGAGCTACGGCTCATCTCCCACCACCATGCCAGGTTCGTAGCCACCTAATTGCCTGGGTCTCAGTTCCTGGAATGATGGTTTCTGGAGTACAAGCCTAGATAAAACCCCCTGCTGATCCTTCACTTTCCAGGGCTGCTAGCGGGCTGGTGAAGGCTGGAAACTCCCAGTTCCCCCGCTGTCTTCTGCCCGGGTTTCATCTGTGCTGCTGGAGCTTGGGAGGGTATGGGCTGCAGCCATGCCCCTCAGGTCAGAGTGGGGCGGGAAGAAGCTAGTTGTTGGCATCCCCCTCCTCCTCATCAAAGGACTGCACACCTGAGGATGTGACATCAGACACCTTCCGGCTAAGAGCAGTGGATATCTCCGGGTCTTCTCGTGGAGAAAGCGACTCCAGGTCCCGGCATCCTGCATCCTCTTCCTCCTCGGGGGCCAGTGGTCTCTTCTCTTCTTCTACAGATCCCCTGGCCAGGTCCACCCCACCAACCTCTGGTGCCCAGTCAGTGTCCACCCCCAAGAAAGGCGGAGGCTCCTGAGCAGAATATCCTGAAGCAGGTTGGGAAGGTCCCATGTCATGCAGGCTAGGCTGTGAGTCATCAAATGCAGGACCAAGATAGGATCCTGTAGCTGGAGATGCAATGAGGGACTGATCACTCGCTTCCCAGGCATCTGATGACCCCAGACAGTACATCCCCTGTGATACATAGGAGTGAGGCCATCCATCCATGGGGGCTTGAGCCAGTGCATCTGTAAGGAGAATGAGCAAGGTTGGAGGAGCCACAGAACATCACAGGCAGTGAGTGAGAAGAGCACACAGAACTCCTATCATATGGTTACGGTGCAGGAATGGGGGCACTGGAGAAGCTGAGGCAAACAGGAAAGCCCTAAAAGAACAGAAGAGGGTAGAGGGAGCCCAAATTGCTGGGAAGCCTCTTAGGCATCAGGGATTGCATTCTAGAACCGCCTCTCACCTTGACTCTCAATCAGCTCCTGGTAGTTGTCACTGTAGTTGCAGTCCAGTGGCTCCTGGGTCGAATTGACACTCATGTCCTCGCCATCCATGGAAGACCAGGCCATAAGTGTAGCCTCAGAAATAGCAAACTGTTCCATGACTCCTATGAGAAGAAATGAAATTAAAATTATCTTAAGAGTCCTCATGTAACCCTTAGACCCATGAAAGGGGTGTGGAGAAACCTGGTGCAGCATGGTTCAGTGAAGTAAAAATATAAACCATGTATCATTTCATTTAATAAAACAAAACAGAAACAAGTGAAATTATTTTTTATAACAAATCTTATTTAAGTTTATATATATATGATTGTCTTTCAATATACAATCAACATAAACATTATTAATGAGGTATTTTACATTCTTCATAGGAAGCCTTTGAAATTCACTTGGTACTTTACTTACAGCACATCTCTGTCGAGACAGGTCACATTTCAAATTCTCAGTACCCACATGTAGCCAATGACTACTCTATTGCTCTGAAACAAGGCTAGACCATGGGGGATATTCCAAAAGGTCACACTTAGAATTCCTAGAGGGGAAAGATGGGCTCTTCTGGTGAGAAAGCCCGGGAGAGTAAAGTTAGATATTCCAGAAGTTTGTCTTTGGAGGTTTTAGAATTTGAACCTGGAGCTGGAGAGATGGCTTAGTGGTAAGAGAGCCTACTGCCCTGGCAGAGGGCCTGAGTTTGGTTCTGAGCCCGAGCCAGGCAACTCACAGCAGCCTGTAACTCAAGCTTCATGGTCTCCAACACTCTTGGCCTCCAAGGTCACTTGCATACATGTGGAGCACACAAACATATGCAGACAAAAAAACACAAACATAAATAAAGTAATAAATATTTTTTAAAGAAATAAACTGAGCCGGGTGGTGGTGGTGCACGCCTTTAATCCCAGCACTCGGGAGGCAGAGCCAGGCGGATCTCTGTGAGTTCGAGGCCAGCCTGGTCTCCAAAGTGAATTCTAGGAAAGGCACAAAGCTACACAGAGAAACCCTGTCTCGAAAAACAAAACAAAACAAAAAAAAAAAAAAGAAAGAAAGAAACTGAACCTAGTTTCAGATGGTCTAGAACAGCGGAATGTAGGTAGTAGGTTTCAAGATCAATGAAGAATTCCCAAGGGAGCATCAGGTGAGCATGGGTCCCAGCCATATAAGGGGCTATATTAAGAGACTAGAAGAAGGGAGGGCAGAATAGTGAGGATGGGAGCGTTGTGGGTCCCTCATCTAGTCAGAGCCATGAATAAGCCGAAGCTCCCATTGCTATTACCTTGTCCTCCCTCTCTGCCCTCCACGTCTATCACCCAGCCCCACTCAGACTTCCTCTACCACCCACCACTCATAGCAACAGCACAAAAAGTCTTCTCTTCAGACCTACCCCTCTTCTTGGGTATCTTCCTGACACCTGCCAGCAGGATTAGTTCACCTCTGTATGTGCTTCCCATGTCATCAGACCCATGCCACTGTCATCAGGATCAAACCACCGTCAACAGGGCCATTCCCCTGCATCATCCACTAGCTGTCACAGTCATGAGTCCAGCAAGTCAATTCATGAAATCAAATGTGGACGAGCATGGCTAGAAGACATTCCCCAGGCCTCTTTCATTTTTGGAAACAAATATAAGCAGAGTCATTTGAAGTCCGAGGCCACTGTTCCCCCTATACTAAGAGAGGCCAGGGAAAAGACAGTACCATACTAGAGGAAAGAAAACATCTGGGACACATGGCCTGACAAATCTCATCTGAATCCCATTTTCTAAGGCTATAATAAAAATACATGTTCGGCACTTACCAGAATTAACAAGTGCAAAAAAAAAAAAAAAAAAAAAAAAAAAAAAAAAAAAAAAAAAAAAAAAGAAAGAAAGAAAGAAAGAAAAGAAAGGAAGAAAAGGAAAACACTTAAAATCAAGGCTGTTAGAAAATATGAGCTGAGCTTGTGGTCCACATGCAGGGAGACCATTTTGCCATAAGGGAGCAGATTGGAGGGTCAGCCTCTGACCATCCAGGAAAAAAAAAAAAAAAAAAAAAACTGTATCATTTGAGGGTTTAGGATACAAGTACCTGCTAGGAAACGCGCCTCCTTCTCGCCATCGCTGAGGTCGGAGTAAGCATCTGTATCCCTGCGCACAGCCTCGTGGCTGTGCTGCGGCTGAATTGCCGGTGCCTTCCCCCAGCCCTGCCACTCAATCATGTGGGCCACCCGGCCTTGCCCCATGGCTGTAGGCTTTGTCACATGGTCCTTCATGCTTCTAGAGATCCCTGTGGAATCAGACAACACCCACGTCCATCAGGATATCACACAATACTCATAGCAGATCCTCCCATCATTCCCCACCCAGGTTCCGTGGGATTCCATCCACCGAGGAAAGTGTCCCCTGGTATCTTGAGGGGCAGCCTCAGGACAAGAGATGCTTTGATAGGAAGGCAGATGTGTCAAAGTTGTGGGGATGAACTCTGAAACCTCTTGAGGAGCAGGGGCACAAGGAAGATCCTGCCAATATTCCCATCTCCGGGTTTGGAGTCTCACCTGAGAAGGATGACTTGGCCAGGGCTCCAATGCCATAGGCATTCGAGTTTCGCTTCAGCTTCGGGAGGATGGAAGTGGTGTCCTCCATGGAGAGCTAGGACAGGGAAGGTAAGAAAGTGGGCAGAGGAATAAGAAGGCATGGGGTGCCTTACATGTAGAATAGAGTTTTTGGCTCCCAGGAAGGTAGATACCCAAGGAAGCAAGTAACAAAGAAAACCAAAGAAGTATAAACCTGGCACACCCCTGAGAACTGGGAGGTTAGCAGAATGGGGTGGGGGCGGGGGCGGGGGGGGGGGTGTCGTGCAGCCTCTCTACAGAGGGTCCCAATGAACATAAGAAAAGAAGGGTCAGGGTAGATTGAGGAGGGCTAGAGGTGGCTACACTCACATTGATGCCGTCCCACGAGAAATCTGTTCGTGTTTGCTGTAGGAGAGAGGAGAGGGGATGGTATCTGGGCACCTCTAGACGTGCAATCCTGACTTCCACTGAGGGACTTGCAGATATGCACAGAGAGGTAGCCCTTCCTGAGGCTGAGAAAGATCTCAGGGTGGAGCCTTTGGTGTGTGTTTCAGGGAAGCAGGAAGATGTGGTCTGTTCAGTCTACAGGAGTTGCTATAGAATTTATGATGAGAATTCCCCCTTGGGACTTTATGGAATGATGAGGGTGAGGTTGCTGTAGTTGGTGGGTCTCTGAAGCACCCAGCCTTACCTCTGTAGAAGGCCGATGGAGGCTGCTGCCGTGCAATGAGCTGGTGCTGTCCATGTTGATCTGATCGACATCCTTGAGGCCTTTCCAATCCACTGCAATCACTTCGTTCCCTGAAGCAGCCAGAAGGTTAGTTGCTCACCCTCATTCCCATGGATCTCTGCTTGCTCTCTTCCCATAAAAGGCAGAGGCCACACCCTAGGGTCCAGCCCTTCCACCCCTGCCCCCCATTGTCATGCCTTCTGACTACCCATTTCCTTCTATGTCTTTACCATGCCCAAATTTCTGGTGAGAGAAATAATAAGTGAAGCAAAACACTCATTTTCAGCTCAATGGGGAATAGCACATTTAGAAAAAATGCTTCCCAGCCCTGTCTGATGCTGTTTACACAGAGAGGGAGGGGTCAGAGATTGGGTTGTATCAGGAAAACCATTTTCCATTCTGTGCCGAGGAATCTTTGAGAATTGTCTATATTGGATCCAGACTTCTCACCAATTAACTGCCCTACAAACAAGGGCACAGCTTTCTAGGGGAAGCTCTGCAGCTGGCTTTGATATTTGAGGGATGAGAGGAATGTGGCTCCCCTCTCGGGCCTTCCTACTAGTCAGGGAACTTGGTTGATAGGAAAAGATATGGTGGGGATAGAGGCAGGCGGTAGGTGAGAACTTGAGACCGTTTCCCCTGGAGCCAGAGAACTCGGAGATGAGATGGAGACTTTGAGCCCAGTTCTCTCAGGGGACAGGAAATGGATTCAAGAGGAGAGACCGAGATGGGAATAGGTAACAAGAGGACTTCGTAAGTTCAGAGCTAAAAGAACAGAAATTCAAGGTGAGATGAGAGAAGATGGGGGAGGTGGACAGGACACTTTGAGAACTCGTGAAAAAGTGAGGAACCTAGGAGACTCCTGACCTGAGTTCAGAGTATCCTCTGGAAGCCTTGGGGAAGAATTTCTTGAGTATTTACAGAGAGATTCAAGAATCAAGGGGCAGCCTGAGCCATCTGCCCTAAAGCCATTGCATACATGAACTTTTGCCTTTGGGGTTTAGGATTATAGGTCCTTTCTCTGAAGCAGTGTACTGGCTGGGTCTTGGGCATGAAGAAGCATCCAGCATATAGCAATAGAACTGGTGAAAAACAAGGAGGATGGAGGTCCCAGGAGCTGAAAGGTGGGGCTCTCTGTACACCCCAAGTTGTCTTGCTCTCTCTTGGAATCTTGTGAAATGATGAGATTCTTGAGACTCTAAGACCTGTGGCTATGTCAGAGAGGAAAGACAGCTGGACCTAACAGTGATGGGGCAGGCAGAGAAAGCTCTAAGAGGAGAGTGGGAGCAAAGGGAGGGAGGGGAGGTGGCCTTTGAGGAAGAGGGGGAGCTGAGTCAGAGCCTGGGGGGGGGGCAGAGAGATGGAGGGAAGGAGAACCGGGAAAGAGGTGAAAGCAGAGGAGGGTCTCCATGGAAATAAACTGGATCTCAGAAATCAGGCTTCTGGAGTGTGAGTTTGTTTGTAATAATAATACGAATTATTCTCTCAGCCTGAGGTCACTAGGGTGTGTAGGCGGGAGAAATTGGGAGTTAGGAAGGGGAAAATTGGGGGGTTTGGGAGAGGACTGTATTAATGTGTTCAGCCCTAAAGTGGAGTGGATGCGTGGGGTGGGGGTAAGGGGGCGGTAGTAAGGCAGGCAGAGGCTGGAGGAAGAGGACCGTTAAGGAAGCGCCTTTCTTCCCTCCCCCTGTCAAAGGTAAATAAAGAGCCGGCCCTGCCCCGCCTGCCCCCGCTGACAGGTGCAGGCGGGTCCCAGAGTTCCTAGGCGGACCCCACCCTTCTGGGAAGCGGACTCCCGACCCCTCAAGGGCGGTAAACCTCTACCTCCTCCCGGAGTCCACAGCTCTTCCCAAGCACCCTGGCCCAAGCCCATTCCCTCCGGGCGTGGAACCCGTTCCCTCCCGGTGGCACACGCTCTTCCCGCCCCCGCCCCAGAGGGAAAATGCACGTGAACAAAGCAAATCGGGGGAGGCAGGAGCGACGGAAAAAGGCTACCAAGAGGGAAATGGTTGGGGGCAAAACACACAAGCCATACGGAGGGGAGGGTGAGGATGGGAGAGGGCGTGCGGAAGAAAGTCAGGGCTCAGGCTGGGGAGGAGGATCTGAGAAGAGGGGCTGTTCCAGAAAGAGGGGCGCTGGGAGGCTCTGGCCACGGCGGAGTAGACGCGGATGGCCTGGGGATGGAGGGATGGGGCCACCGGGAGTGGGGAACAGCGACGGAGCAACGAAGGAAGCTGGTGGAGAGGTGATCGGGGAAGGACCGCGCCTGCGGGAGGGCGATGGAGAGAAGGCAACCAGCCGAGAGGGATGGAAGCCCAGGAGGCGCGAGGGCAGAGGGATGGAGGGACCACAGCGGATGGAGGGAAAGTGAAGGCGCGAGGCAGGGCCAGGCGAGACCTGAGGGAGGTCCCCAGGGGCGAGGATGGGGATGGGGGAGGGGGCCGGAGGAGAGCCCCGGGGCAAGCTTGCCCCCTGACCCGCGCCTGGCCGCCGTACCCACCCACAGTCCGCGAGCCGATGCAGCCCATGACTCCGGGGGCCGCCGGGGCCCGGCCCTCACCGACTCGGGGCGCGCGCCGGGGGGAGCACCGGGAGCCGCGCCGCCGCCCCAGCCGCTCTGCAGCGCCGCGGCTGTCTCCGCTCGGCTCCGCTCCCCCCTCCCCTCTCCATCCCTCCCCACGGCAGCCTCCGTCGCCGCCGCCGCCGCCGCCGCCACCGCCTGGCTCCCCCGCCCCGCTCCGCTCTCGGCGGCCGGGGAGGGGGCTGCTTGGGGATTGGCTGCGTGCGGCGTCTCCCCGCCCTGCCCCCGACCGGCAGCCGTGCTCCCAGCGCCCCTCGCCGCGTCCCTCCGCCTGTCCTTCGCAGCCCCCGCCCTGCGCTCCTCGCCCATCCCCGCTGGTGCTCCCAGGAGATGCTGATGGAGAGTGGATAATAACCGGCTTGGGTCTCGGGAGCCGGGTCAGGAACCCAGGGCCCACCCCTAGGATCTGCTTGATGGACTTTGAGGGCTGCGGGGTGAGAAGGCCGTGAGAGAAAGTGGGGCGGAGATAAGAGGACACCCTGCTGAATAGCCGTGGGTACCAAATTCCGCAAACACTTGTTTTCTTCCTGCGGCTGCATCTGGGACGCACGAATCGGGATTGGATGCTGTTCTGGTTGCCTTGCGTTTCACGTGCGTTGCTTTGCCCACCCAAACAGATCGTAAAAGTCTTTGCCAGTGGATGTTGCGAGATGCTTCCCTGTCCTCTGCCTGTTCTGGGATGGGTGTGGGGCTGGAGCAGGTAATCTAGCTCTAGGCCTGGGTGGGGATGGGAGGAGAATGGGAATAATTTTATTGCAGCTATAGAGAAGTGAAAATATCAGGACTCGAAACCGGCAACAAGACATGGTTTTAAATCAGATTTAACTTTTCTGAGCCTTACGTGGATGTCCGGAAGCAGCAAAGGGAGAGTACTGCCCCCTGCCGAGAGGGGTCAGCACGGCACCACAGGCCCTATGAGAAAGGCGAGTCAAAGGGGCACTATTATCACAACTGGCAGGAAGACTCTAGAAGACACACTAGAAAGGACAAGGAGACCCTTTCGTCTTAGCAAAACCAGTAACCTCAAACTGTGAGCACGTGGGGCTGGGTGGTACCACTGAAGAGAAGCAAACACTAATTCAGGATACAAATCCATAGGTTTTGTAACCTTCCTGGGTCTAGAGATGGAGAGGACATTGGGGCAGGTGCCTTTGTGGGTTTGAAGCAGAGAGAAAGGGCAAGTCTTACAGACATAAGTTTGTGACATTTAGATTATGATTGAGAAGTTACATCCTATGAAACCCCAGATGAATACGAGGGAGAGGATACTTTTTTTCATTTTCTGGTGCCATAACAAAATGCCCAGGACCAGCAAGTTTATAAAGAGTAGAAGTTTGTTTGGAGGCTGGGAAGGCCGAGAGCCGGGTTTAGCAGCTACTGCAAGTGAGAGCCTTGATGCATTGTAACACTCAGAGGACATCCTATGGTGAGACAGGATGACTGTGTTAGCACGGGCCTCTTTCTCTCATAAAGCTACTAGTGCCAACCCCTGTGACCTCCTCTAATCCTTATTATTACTCTAAGACCCTGTCTCTAAATACCATTAACATATGAATTCAGGGATTAAGTCCAAGTCATGGGTTTGAAGGGCCCCTTGTAAATTCTATCAGGCACTGACACTAACTGCAGATCTGGAAGGTGGACTTGGAACAGAAGAACATCAGGGGCTCGGTTCTGCCCAGCTGCCTTCCGATCTCTGCAAAGACAGTAACTTCTCGCCACTTAAGGGCAGTCTCTGAATCTTTTGAGACGGGGCTTAAATGTTCCAGTTCTCATAACTGAAATAGGCTTCCTGGAAGACAACTTGACAGTACTGATAATATATATATATTTAAAATCTGCTTTTACATATTATACCTCAACACAAGCTGTTTTGAAGACCTAGTGGAAAGATTGAGAGTCCAGAAGGGCTGGGTGAGCACTTGCCTAGAAAATGCAAGGCCCCAGGTTCAATTCCGGGGAACACACTCTGTCCTAGTTAGCTTTCTATGGCTGTGATTGTAGTAGGAAGATTTCCTGTGTCCCGGCCTGCCATTTGCCAAATCTCTCACACTTGGGTCCCCCAAGTAAACACACAGAGGCTTATATTAATTATAACTGCATGGCCATGACTCACGCCTTTTGCTAGCTAGCTCTTATATTGTAAATTAGCCCATAACTATTAATCTTTGTATCTCCACATGTTCCATGGCTTTACCTGCGTCCCATTACATGTTGCTCTTTGGGCGGCTCGCTGGTGCCTCTCCCGCCTTCCTCTTGTCTCTCTCTTTGAATTTCCCGCCTGCCTCTAAGATGCCTTGCCATAGGCCAGATGGCTTCTATTTATCAACCAATCAGAGCAACACATATGCTCAGCCTACAGAAAGACATTCCCCCATCATGTGATAAACACAATGACTGAAAGCAACTTGAGAAGGAAAGAGTTTTTTCATCTTACAGCTTGTAGTCCGTCATCCAGGGAAGTCAGAGCAAGAGCACAAGGCAAGAGCATCAAGGCAGGAACTGAAACAGAGGCCATGGAGGAATGCTGCTCACTGGCTTGCTCCCATGACTTGCTCTGCCTGCTTTCTTAGATAACCCAAGGCCACACACCTGCCCAGAGGGTGTCCCACCCACAGTGGACTGGGTACCTGAGACTTGCCTACAGTCCAATCTGAGAGAGGCATCTTCTCAGTTGAGGGTGCCTCTTCCCAGATGACTAGTTTATGCCACGTTGACAAAAAAGCAAAAAACAAAAAATAGAAAACAAATTAACTAGCACACACACATACACACACACACTCTCACACACATACTCCTTAAATCCTTAACATATGCATTGTTCTTGTTGTAAACTATTACACATTTATTCTTTTTATACAAATATGTCCATAACATACAATATGGACAAAAATTTAACCTGCATCTCTTACAGCACAACTTACATTATGCCTGGAACAAACTATGTAAATTGTGGCACATATCTGTAACAAAATAATATGTGACCCATAATAATGTTTCATAACTACATTAGCTGGCATGGAAAATCATTCATAACAGATTTTAATACTATTAAAATCAGGCTATAATGCAAAATTATAGTTTTTAGTTTTTGTTTAAAATACATACATATCCTTCCTCTCTTCCTGTCTTTCTGTCCAAGTAACTGATGGAATTTCCTGAGCAATGCTCATGCTTAACACAACTCCAACCTAACCAAAGATTACAGTGGGTGACACTTCCTACCTGGTTCCCTTTGGGACACAATCCCAAGGTAAAACCATGTCTTCTCTTCTCTTGTTACTAGTGCATGCCTGTGTCTCCTTGGACCCGCTCTTGGATAGAAGGACACAATCAAGTTCAGCGACAATACTGTATATTATGCAGATTCTTGTCCCAGGATCCATGGACAGAATGAAAAAAATCCATAACCTTGTATGGGAAGAAACTACACTTATATTCAATAACGGGTAACTGAAATCCTGCATTTACTTGAGCTACACATACAGGCAACAATCCACACTAGTGTTACAGGTAGTGTGTCTTCATCACCAGTCAAAATCACAAATGCTTATATTACAAAATAATCATTGGAAAATTTTTCTCTGGTATTCCTTATATTCACTACTCCTTTGAAATTATTAAAAAAATATTTAAAATTGCATCTCCTTTTACCACTTGTTATTAATGATTTTACTGAGAAGCAATGAGGTCTCAGGGATATTACTCAGTGATAGAGCTCTTGCCTGCCATGCATGAGGCCCTGAGTTCTGTTTTGTTTTAGTTAAGCCAATGATAATTATTTATTTTTTGAGAGTTTTATATACATACACAATGTGTTGTGATTACATTTAGCTCCTACTTCTCTTTATTATCCCTTTTCCTGTGAACTCTATCTTCTCCCTAGAATCCCAGTGGCTATACCATTGAAGAAAACCACACCCTTCTCCCCCAAGCTGGCAACCATTAACAATCAACAGCTCCATAGGAAGGGCCTTGCAGGCACCCTCCCTATCCATAATGGAATGCTGAAGAGCCAGTCTTTTTTAGGTATCCATAACGGTTGTGAGTCCAGGATTCCAGCAGCCATAGAAGGCAGCATTCCATGGAATGCCTCGTCTCCAGCTCTTGAAGTCTTCATAGCCACTCTTTCATAATATTTGATGGCTATGATGGTAAAGACCTCTAATAGCATTTTACTGTAAAGTGAAGACAAGAGGATCAGGAATTCAAGGTCAGCCTTGGCTGTAGAGCAAGTTCAAGGTTATCTGGGCTATATGAAACCCTATCTAAAAATAAACAAATAAATATAAAAAGCATGTATGTTACTATATTAGGGATCCAGGGCATTGAAAAATACTTCAAGCCTCCTGAACTCTAAATATATACACAGTGGAGGATTCTCTTATTCTTTGGGGGTTTAATCTGATTAAAAGTCACAAATGGAATGACCAAGTAATACACTGGGATTTTCTGGAGATTGGTGGTGTGTGCTTCCTTTCATCGGGAGGACTCTAAGAGGGCACTGCAGCTCAGAGGATAAACAATTCTCATCACACACAGTCCACACACAAACCTCTTGTGCCCCACTGCCCAACCCTGTGGTGTTCCTTAGCAAATAGAGAGTGCCAAAGCCCTGCAGCTTCATGATCTGTGTCTTTGTTTTAATGGAGACATCAGATTAAGATAAAGAACTAAGAGAAGTCCTGACTGAGTTCAAAGTTCAAAAACAGGCAAGATTAGTTCCCTGGGCAGGTAAAGAGGTGGGTGGGGGCTCACACACAGGGAATCTGCACTGCTCCTCCAGTCCAGCAGAGGGGATATGGGCCAATGCTAGCAGGTCACATGGCTTTAGCATTAGGAAGATGAGGGATTCCCATCTAATGGCATCTCTTTCTGGAAAGCAGAAGACAAGCTTATATATTGAGATTTGGGGCATGGGAATGGCAGAGGGGAAAAGATAATATGCAAATAACATGTTGCAGCTGGAGAAGACCTTTCTGCCTATCTATACTTACTAAAGCCTGAATACGAAGACATGTCAGTCTTGCATCTGAGACCCTTGTATGTGTGTACATGTGTGTGTGTGTGTATGTGTGTATACATATATATTAGCGTGTGTCCGTGTGCATGTATACAGAGGACAGGAGTCAATGTGGGTGTCTTCCACTGTTGCTCTCCACTTCATCTTTCTTTAAGGTTGATTTTATTTTTATGGGTATGAGTGTTTTAGCTGTGTGTACTTTGATTGCCTGGTGCCTGCAGTGGCAAGAAGAGGGTGTCAGATCCCCTGGAACTGGAGTTACAGTCAGTCAGGAGACACCATGTGGATACTTGGAATTGAACCCAGGTCTCCTGAAGGAGCAGCTGGTGCTCTTTACCACTGAGCCATCTCTCCTGCTCCTCAAGACCTATCTTTTGAGGCAAGGTCTCTCAACGAAGTAGGTGCTCACTGATTGGGTAGCCTGGCCAGTGAGTTCTGGGGATCTGCCTCGATCCCCCTCACAGTCTTCCCCACCAGTGCTAGGGTTACAGATGCACACCAGCACACCCAGCTTCTCTGTGGGAGCTGGGGCTCTGAACTCAGGTCCTCTGAATGTTGGCACAGCAGGTACGTTACTCCTTGAACTATCTTCCCAAGCCCTTCAATTGTCTTTCTTGTCTCCAAGATTATGCAGCTAGAAAAAAAGAAGCCAGAGGTTACACACTCCTCCTCAGATGGAAGTTATCTGGGTTATATGAAACCATATCTAAACCCTTCCTCCATCCTATAATTGTAGGAAAGAGCTTTGGTTATGTGTTTCTTCATTTGCTTTTCAATGGTTAGTAGAAATGAATAAATAAACATTTATTCTCATAACATTATGCAGACTGAGCAGGTTATATTTAGGAGTATACATGTATATACTTATGCATATGTGCATGTAACAACAATTAATGAAAAAAGAGGTCATGCATTTGAAAGAGAGCAAGGATGGGTATATGGGAGGGTCGGAGGGAGGAGAGGGAAAAGGGAAATGGTGTAATTATATTGTGACCCCAAAAATAAAAAAAAAAGGATTTAAATAAAAAGGATACAAAGTTGGGTGGGTAGGGAGTGTGGAGGATCTGGGGAGAATTAGAGGAAAGGAAAACATGAAAAAATATATTGTATGAGACTTTTTATTTTTCAATTAAAATAAATAAAAAGTGTTATTCAGTTAAGAGAATTTTAGTTGATAAACATTCTATCACACCAGGTGGTGGTGGCTCATGCCTTTAATCCCAGCACTTGGAAGGCAGAGGCAGGTGGATCTGTGAGTTCGAGGCCAGTCTGGTCTACAGGGCGAGATCCAGGACAGGCACCAAAACTGCAAAGAGAAACCCTGTCTTGACAAAACCAAAAAAACAAACAATAACAACAACAACAACAAACCCATTATTTTGCTCCTGACTTTCTTTAATTAAAGTGTGCTCATGAGCTAAGAAGGGACACATCTACCTACATTCCTAATTTTTGAAATGGAAAAGTAATCGCTTTTCCTCATGGAGATTTGTAGCAAGAAGTCTCAGGTACTGTCATATGGGATTCGTGACTCACATCTCACTTAACATCTATGAAAAGAGTTTGTATCTTGGAGCATCCAGGAAGAAGTTCAGGAAATTCCCTTTCTGAGTCAGCTTTAGGGCAACTCATAGGTAGCTGTTCACAGGAGCTGTTTGCTTTAGGCACTGGGAATGGGAATGATGATGTGGGACAGCCTTGTCTGATGGGAAATCACGGAGTCTGACAACTAGCAATGAAGACATTTATTTAATATATTTTGAGCTTTTTTGGGGGGAGGGGTGATACATGGTTTCTCACTACAACCCAGGATAGCCTGAAATTTACTGTGTAGTTCAGTCTGGCCTTGGGGTTATGGGAATCCTCCTCCCTTATGGTGGTGTGTAGAGCTTTCTTCATCCCACTCCCTCTTGCAGCTAGGTTCTCAGAACAATCAATAGATGAGGTTCCCAGCCTCTATGCTGGCGGAGGGTCCTACACTGGGCAAGACAAGTTTGCTGGGACAAAGGATAGCACTAGAGAGTTAGCTCCATAAAATGACATGAGCCACCTTTCTACCTTCTGTTGGCAGTAGAGACAGAAAGGCCTGAGCTAACCAATCTCTTCTCTGCTAGACAGTGAGGAAGAATGAGCCTTTCCGGCCAACAGATTGCTAATTTTCTGCAATCTGAAGCCTTTGTAAAGTTTGCAGCTCGAAGCTAGGTTCCTTCCCAGGTATAGTCAGATAAGGAAGCTTATTGGCATGGTTCAGGGTGGCGAGTGCTCTCTTTGGTGCTGTTCCCAGCCACACATCTCCTGTGGGAAAAAATCTCCCTCCTGGGTGTGATGGTTAACCTTCACCATCGACTCAACTTAGATTTAGAAATGAATAGAAGACATACTTCTGGGTGTGCCTCTGAGAGTGTTTCCAGAGATATTTAACAGGAGACAGAAGATACACACTGAACATGAGTGGTACCATCCCATGGCCTGAGGTACTGGACTGAATGAGAAGGAGAAGCAAGCTGAACACCAGCATGCATCATGCTTTGCTTTGGGATGAGTGTAGAAAGCAGCCTTATACTTACGTAATCATGCCTTCCTGCCATGATGGACTGCATGCCCTCAAATTGTGAGCCTTCCTTTGTTTCTTCAGGTATTTTGTCTCAGTTAAGAAAGTAACAGATACCATGGGCAAGCCAGCCTCACCAAATCCTCCATAGGATCCCGTGTACCTGTTCAGCAGAGGCTGGTGCACGGGCGCATGCTTCCAGGAGCCGCTCACAGAAAGTGTGCTTCAGCTCATCAAGGAGATGGATTTAACTATTTGTGTGTTTAAGCAGATCCGTGTGAAAGCTCAGCAGAGAATTACTTTTGATTTGAAGGTTCTATCTGCTCCAGCTTGGATATAGTTCCTCCCCTAAACACACATGTGCTGGAAGTTTCTTTCCTACTCTAACAGTATTGAGAGATGGTGGATCCTTTAAGGGGTGGAGCATAGTGGGAGGAAATTAGATCATTGAGGGAAGTGTCCTCAGAAGGGATTAGTGCCCTTCTAGCAGGGGAGCTAGGGCTCTCAGGACTGGACTCAGTGTTGTAAGTGTGGGTGGTTATAAAGCCAAGCACCCATTTTAGACCTCCCCTTACCCCCTTCATAGCTCACACATGAATTTTTGCCATGTGATGCCATGTACCAGCTGTGCTGAGCATGAGGTGGCTACTCAAAATATGTACTGACTTACCTCCAAAGTCATGAGCAAAATAATACTTTTCTTGTCCAGTACCCAGCATCAGGTGGGTAGAACAGATTATAATAGAACAGAAAGTGGACCAAGACACTAGCTACACACCCTGTGACTAAGGCCAACTCAAGCGCTCTGCATGAATGGAGGTCAGTTTCCTCTCTCCAAGGGTCTAGTGCTTTCTCGCTGCTTCCTGTCAGATCCCAAAGTTCACAGAGATGCATGCTACCATTGTGCCCAGGTTACAAGCTGTAGCAGACCAGAAAGGATGCTAGGAAGTAGGCCCTAGAGAATCTAGGCAATCAGAAGCAGAGGCAAGGAGTCTCAGAGAACAGGACCAGATGGAATTTTCTAAAGTCAAGGAAGCAGTCAACTGTTATAAACCCAAGAGTGGCAGAGGAGGAGAAGAAGCTGGTCTGCAGGACAGAGAGCAGCTACTTCTTCCAGCCTCAGTTACCCTCCTGACAGTTCCATGCCCCATCTTCCATGGCGTACAAATAGATCTTAGCACTGAAACTCTGGCTTCTCACCACAGCACATGCAGTTCTCATGCAGTTGGAAAAGGGAGCAACAAATAGCCTTTTTTGCTCTGGAGTCTTGCCACCTCCTCTAGGGGAGCCCCGAGCCCTCATCTTTATGTGGGCTCCTCTAGGGTAGCCCAGAGCCTTCATCTTTGTGCAGGTTCCTCTGGGGGAGATACCCATGCCTTGTGCAGCCTGCTGGATAAAATTCTTTACTATCCATCTGTCTTCTCTCTCACAGGCAACCAATGCCAGTTTCCCTCTTTTGAGGTATATTAAAATCTCAGGTCAGATCCCTCTTTAAATGCTTATTTGAGTGAGGATCTGCTGCAAAATCCACCTGCCTGAATCTCTGGCTTACGTGGTGGATGCTTGTGTCTCTTACCCATCACATCCTATTTTACGTAAGCTAGCTGCGCCCAGAGAAGGGGTACACAGACATAAAACAGTGAAAGCTGAGTATGGTGGTGCATGCCTGTAATCCTAGTATTTAGGAGGCTGAGTCAGAAGGATGCTGTGAATCTGAGACCAGCTTGGACCATTTGGTAAGTTCCAGGCCAGGCTGAGCTCCTCAGAAAGGTCTTGTTTTGATGAAGAAAAAAAAACAAAAACAAAAACAAACAAACAAACAAAACCAAAAATCAAAACAAACAAACAAACAAAACCAAGGCCAAACAAGGGCTGGAGAAATGGCTCAGCAGTTAACAGCATTGGTTGCTCTTCCAGAGGACCCAGGTTTGATTCCCAGCACCCACATGGTGGTTCATAACCATCTCCAACTCTAGTGACAGAGGATCTTTGGGTCATTAGGCATTGCACTCAAATGATGCACAGACACATATGTAAGCAAAATACCCCCACACATAAAAACAAACAAAAGGAGGAGCAAGGGCTGGGTGTAGTGGTGCTCACCTGTAATCCCAGCCCTTGGGAAATGAGACTGGAGAACCATGAATTCAAGGTTAACCCCGAGCTACATAGTGCATTTGAGACCCTCCTGAACTACATAGAAAGGCAAACAAAAGTTCAGGCAATAATAGAAAACCAAGCAACAAAAGTACAACAAACACACACGGTGTCAGCTGCACATTGCTGAATGTTAGAAGTGGAAAGCAACTTTCTCGATATCTTCTAAAGACAAAGAAAGTCCACCTCCACTTCTACAGCTTTCCAGCTAGAAAGCACCGGAACCAAAATGCAGGTCCTCTCATTCTCAGGCTGCCGTTCTTTTCCCTATCTATGTCTCCCCAGTAGTTCTGTCAGACTGTTTTTCCATGATTTTTTTTCATTGTAACATTAAACACTATTGAAATAAACCCAGGTCTCATCTTCTTTTGCTCTTAGTTTAAAAGACTGTTTTAAGAGAGCAGATCCCATGGTGTGTGCTTCACTACTGTGTGTGTGTGTGTGTGTGTGTGTGTGTGTGTGTGTGTGTGTGTGAAGACTTCCTGAGAACATCTGTTCTGTGTGTTTAAGAATGGGTGTGTAGTGTTGGGGTGGTGTTCAGGTCGTTGTTTAGCTAAGGTTTTGCAATGATAAGAAGATGGGATAGCCTTTGCTCTCTGGGGTGGGGGACCACTTGTAGCTTGTTCACTAGCTGAGTCAATTGTTCTGCTTGTTAGCCACTCCTCCCAGATGAGAACATTCAAAGGAGGCTGCAAACTTAATTTCAGGTAATGTGTGCTTTTCTTTAACTTAATGAAAAGCTATGAAAAATATGCATTTATTGTAGAAAAAATTTAAACACAGATTAGTAAAACAAAAATCCATCATTACTTTCTGTATCTTGTATTATTAACATTTTGATGTGTGTTTGTGGGTGTGTGGGTGTGTGTGCACTAGCAGTAGGAAATGTTGGCTTTTTAAAGATTATTTTTATTTTTAATTATGTGTATGCCTGTGTGTCTCTATGTATGTGCACCTGAGTGTAGGTTTCTTTCCTAGGCCAGAAGAGGGTGTCAGATTCCTTGGAACTGTTAAGTGTGATTGTAAGCTGCCCTTCATGGGTGCTGGGAACAGATCTCAGGTCCTGTTCCAGAGCAATATTCACTCTCAACCACTGAGCCACCTCTCCAGTGCCACTGTAGAATTTTCTTTTCATTTATCTATTTTGTGTGATGTGGGCATATGACGGTGTACATGGGGAGGTCAGAGCAAAACTTTGAGGAGTAGGTTCTCTCCTCCACCATGTGAGTCCTGGGGGCAGACTCAGGTCAAGAGGTTTGCATGAGTGCCTTTCGACAAGCGCCTCTACCTGCTGACCATCTTGTCAGCCAAGGCCGACTTCTTTTACTAAAACTGTCAGGAGACCGAAGGCGCCTTCCTGTTCTAAGGTGGGAGCTGGACTGTGTCAGGCTTCCTCCCTGCATCTCTCTAGTTTCCTTCACAGACATGTTGTTGTGAGAGCCACCGACGCTTACCCCGTCTTCTCCTCTTCCTCACTTCCATTCAGTCCTCAGCCCGACTTGTCTGCATCTCCACTCCCCTGAAGCAACTCACATGCAATCTGTATCAGCACGTGGGTAGATTTGAGTCATCTCAACCTTGCTTTGTGCATGCACCAGGAACATTTCATACAGTTGACTACTTCCTAACATTTCCCCCTATTTTTTCCTTCTCATGGCTTCCCCTTTTCCTTTTCTACTAGTTATCAATCCCAAGTTACATGTATCTATGGAGCACCTACCATGTAGCAGTACTGCTCCAGTGGCCAGAGGGCCAAACTCATGCTCTCTTGGGGCTTATAGTCAAATCAAAAGTAGTAGGGAGGAGGCCACAATCAGATAACTGGAACAAAATAACTAGGCAAGACGCAGTGGCACACGCCTTTTAGCCTAGCATGGGGGAGACAGAGGCAGGCAGATTTCTGTGAGCCTGTGGCCATCATGGCTTACACAGTGAGTTCCAGGCCAAGGCGACATTACACAGTGAGATCATGCCTCTAAAATAAAACTATGTTTATATTTGTAATTTATATATATATTTGTATATAAATGTATGTAATTTTTATATATTTATATTTGTGAATATTTTAGATTTACACTAAATTGTATGTTTGTATATATTAATGTTAAAGCAAAAGGCTGAGTGATATATTTAAGATGGATAACGCTTTGAAGTAAAACAAAGGCGAGGAGGAAAATAAATAGACTTGGTGAATATAGTTCTGAACAGTATGGTCATGGAGTAGTTCACTGGAAAGACAGCATTTGAGAAAGGAAATAAAAAAGATGATACTGTAAGCCATATAGATATCTGTGGTTCCAATATAAAATGTTCCCTATAACAATGGTTCTCAGCCTGTGGGTTGTGATCCCTTTGGGGGGTCAAATGATCCCTTCATAAGGGCCACCTAGGACCACTGGAAACACAGATATTTGCATTACAATTCATAGCAGTAGCAAAATTAGTTATGGAAGTAGCAACGAAAATAATTTAATGGTTAGGGGGTCACCACAGCATGAAGAGCTGTATTAAAGGGTTGCAGCATTAGGAAGGTGGAGAACCACTGCCCTACAGGCTTATGTATTTGAACATTTATTCCTTAGACGGTGGGATGTTTGGGAGGTTGTGGAACCTGTAGGAGGTGGGACACACCTAGAGGAAATGGGTCACTGTAGGAAGAGCCTTAAAGGTTATATACTAGGCTTCATGTCGTCCAAGTTCTTTCTGCTTTCTGGCTCAACAAACAGCTCTTGAATACTCAGCTACTCCAGACAGATCACTCTGCCGTGCCTTCCCAACCATGATGAACCATAAGTCCCTTGACCATGGGTCAAAATAAATCCTCCCCCATTAAGTCACTTCTGTCAGGTATTTGTTCATAGTAAAGTAAAAGTAACTAAGGCAGAAAATTTGTACCAAGAGAGGATCCATTGCTGCCATGAGCCTAGCCATAGGGTTCATTGGGAACTGGTTTGCAGGTGGAATGGGGAACGTTTGGGGCATCCAGTTGCAGAAGCCCTAGGATGCTGTATGCAGAGCTTAGTAGGCCATTCTGGTGGGAGTTCAGAAGACCAGCATGCTGATAGAAATGTGGCTAATAAACACCATGCCCCCAAGGCTGCAGAGAGAAACGAGGACTATATCAGGAGATGGACTAGAGGTCATTCTTATATTCTGGAAAAGAATCTGGCTACACTGTGCATGTGACCCCCAAGATTTTAGTGAGGTTTTGTGAGAGCCAAAGTTATGTTTTCAGTTATAATTATTGTGCCTACGAAATCCATAAAATGAAAATGTCTCTAACCTGCAAGGCCCTTGCCCAAGGACAGATACTTCCTGAAATGCTGGAGGCTACTGTTTATAGGAGATAACAAGCTGCATGTTTTCACTTCCCTAAGCAAGTTTGCTTACCCAGTTTCACCAGATGTGCTTGATCACATGTGGTGGTGGTGGTGGGGGAGATACAGTAGGCAGGAAATGCATCAGGATGTATGCCTGCCCCTGATTGGACCTGATGGGGAATCCAGTGGCATTAGGGGGTTGCCTTTTTAAGCCTCTGCAAAATGTGACTCGTGGCCATTTTCTGGGATACCATGAATGGACCTGGCAGGAATCCATCATACTGGCCCATATTAAATTAAAGCTTGCTTCAAATTTGACTCAAAATTTATCGTAGTGGCCTTATTCTCACCCAGCAGGATTAACAGTTTAATTAAAAAGTAATGAACTAATTAATTCAATGCAAGAAATTGGAAGACAGCATACCACCTAGGCTGTGATATGGTTATTGCTCACAGCTCTTACACAGATTTTCGGTGACAAGGAACAGAAAGTAGAGCAGAAATATGAGAAAAATTTGTAGTTTGGTATGCAGAGGAGCATGAGGAAGTTTCAAGTTTCAGACAAGATTGGTGAGGGAAAGCCAGCTACGGTTGTTAAGGAGATTGATGCAATTAAAGAGAAACCAGACACTTTGCAATATGGAAGAACCACCCATCCCATAGAAGTCTCCAGGGCATCAAACTGAAAACTCACTTAAAAAACATGCACTAAAGAAAAAAAAAGTGCCTGCAAAGATAGAGACTCCAGTGTAAGCTATCTAGGAAAATGTCTCCCCAGGGTCAGCCATAAGCACTTGAAGCCATTGTCAGAAGAGGACATCTTGAGCTGGCAAGAAAGGTGGTACCATCTAATTGGTGCTGATTTTGAAGACATGAAGGATGCAAGAGTAACAGGGATAAGGAGGCTTGAGTCAAGGTTTCAGAAAGAAAAAAAAAACAAAAAACAAAAAACAAAAAATCCAATCCACAAAGCTAGATAGTGTGCAGCAGAATCAGATTTCCTTCTAGAAGGTCCTAAGAGGTCAATGTGTAAAACTCATAGGATGATGCTTAAGCTACAGTAGAGACCCTAAGATGATGGAGATGCCAGGAATATAGAACATGTGCTGAGGAAAGCTGCATGTGCCAAGTGTAGCCAGTCCAAGAGAAAGGTTACATAATGCTGCAGATGAAAGGGCTGTAGGGTGGGACTACCCAAGCCTATGGGAGCCCACATGATGCTACCACAAACCCTGAATGCCTCATAGCAACCCAAGGTTTAATGTTTGCCCTGTAGGATTTCAGTCTTGCCTTGGTCCAACCCTTTCTTGCTATTTCCCCGTTCCTCCCTCCTGTTTGGAATGGGGATGTTCACTATTTGTCATTATATATTGAAAGCATCTAATTCCCCTTTTCATTATGTTAAGTTTAAGTCTCAAAAGTGCTTTGAACTTTTGCTTTTCTTTTGACTGCCCTAAATTGTTCAGCGGGTATGAACTTTACAAACATTATGTGTATTCAATGGTAGAGCTGGAGAGTATTGAACCTTCTCCAGTCTGCACAGTGAGAGCCACTAATAATGCAGTGGAGTTTGTGGCCCTTTCTAAGGTCCAGGCTCCTGCATCCTGCAGATGACAGCCCACACATCTCCCTGTGCTTGTGGACTGGTTTGATGACCCACTGTGTGTCAGGCTTTCTTCTGATAGCTTTGCAGAATGGATCAGTGAAGAGAATTTCAAAGAATTCATAAGTTGCATCCTTAGGAATTGGGCATTTATAGCCACCACAGAGGACATGGATCCTCCACATGACACATGACATAACCTTACTAGGCCTTGTATCCCAGCCTGTCTGCTTTATCGAGCTGTGTGGCATGGGGAGCCCTGTACAGTGCAGAAGCTGCTTGCTGCAGACCCTCAGAAAAAAGGACCTCACATCTGACTACTTCTTCTGCTGTAGCTCTTTGATGTATTTGTATTCACCCATCTTCGCTCACTTGATGGCTGCCACCAGACCTGGACTTTCAACTTTTGAATGATGCTGAAACTCTTAATACCGTGGGGAACTTTGAGGTCGAACTGGATATGATCTGCATTTTGAGATGGCCATGAACCTGTGGGAACAGGAGTAGATGTTATGGTTTAAATATAAAATGTTCCCACAGGCTCATATGTTTAAATATTTGGTCCCTAGCTGGAGGAACTATCTGGGGTAGCTGGAACTTTTCAAGGTACTGGGGCACACCCGGAGGACATGAGTTAACAGGGGCGGGCTTTAAGCATTATGGCTGAAGCCCCATTTCTGGACATAGCCCTGGTTAGTACCATGAACATTTCTGTTGTCCCAGACTAAGCCCTATGCACACCTTCCCCACCAAGATGGGCTCTAATTCACTGAGCCAAAATAAATCCTTCCTCTCCTTCTTCTGTCAGGTAATATGGTGTAGTGGTATAAAAATAACACAGCTGAAGAACACTGTGCTTTTGTTTTGTTCTAATTTGGATTATTTTTGAGGGGGAGTCTTTGCTAGCTAGGGTGCTGTAATAGAGCTATGTCCTCTGGGTATGGCATGACTGTCAGCTACCATGAAGTAGATGACAATAGCTTACAGAATACAAGTATGGCCATGAGATAAACAGAACAACACAGTGACAGCTAGGTCTATGTTGATGGTAAGAAGGATGTTCACACCCCCTCACAGGGTGAGAGCAGTCACAAAGGCCCTTCTGAGACACCAGTCACCACTCACTCCTGCTCTCTAGATGTGGTCTTAGAGGATGAGTGCTAGAGGCTGACTGGAGGTTGGGACTCAGGGGAACAACTCTTTGTGAGATATCACCAATGCTGGGATTGGGCTTTTAGGTGATACAAGCTAGCTTCACCCATGTTCTTGTAAGCAATCCCTCACCCATGCTCCTGTGTAACCCCTTGTAAACTCATTGACTCACCAAGAATGTTTGGATGGATTTTTTTCTTTATCAGTGCCTATCTGGGGTGATAGTTATGTGTGCCTAGAAAAAGTTGTGTGATATGAGATGATAGTTGTGTTCTACCATGCCTAGCTTTGTGGAAGAACAAACTAGGCACAAGAAATGTCAAGTGCAATGCTCCAAGATAGGAGTATATCTTAGGGTTTCTATTTCTGTGAAGAGACACCATGGCCACAGCAACTCTTATAAAGGAAAACATTTAATTGGGTGGCTTATATTTCAGAGGTTCAGTTCATTATCACCATGGTGGGACGTGGTAGTGTGCAGGCAGACATGGTGCTGGAGAGGTAGCTGAAAGTCCTACATCTTGATTGGAAGGCAACAGGAAGTGAACTGAGACACTAGGAGTGGCTTGGGCATATATGAGACCTCAAAACCTGCCTCCCCAGTGACACACTTTCTCCAACAAGGCTATACCTACTCTAACAAAACCACACCTTCTAATAGTGCCACTCCCTATGAGCTTATGGGGGCCAATTATATTCAAACTATCACAGAATGTATCTTGCATATGTTGGTGGAACAGAATGAATAGATGAGGCCAAGGAATAATTTTGGCAGATATGTAGGAGGGATTGTGGCTATGGAAGATCTTTCAATTAGTTTGATTTCTTCAGTGAAACCAGAAGCGAGGCTATCAGCTGTGCATGAGGCTGAAGAAGAATAAGTAAATTAAGGATGAGGTCTACAAGTCTTCCTAGAGTTTGGGAAAGTAAATGGACATGAAAGTTGGGATACTTATGAGGAAGCAGAATTAATTGCCAAGGGCCACTTGAAGTTCATTGTCATGAATTTTCGAATGAGACTGGCCAGAAGGTCTGAGTATTTTCCCAATGCTGTGGATATCGCTGTATATAAATAAAACACTGATTGGCCAGTAGCCAGACAGGAAGTATAGGCAGGACTAACAGAGAGGAGAATTGAGGGAACAGGAAGGCAGAGGGAGAGACTGCTGGAGCCGCCGCCAGGACAAGGAAGATGTAAGGTACCAATAAGCCACGAGCCACGTGGCAAAGTATAGATTAATAGAAATGGGCTAAGTATAAGAGTAAGAGCTAAACAATGATAGGCCTGAGCTAATGGCCAAGCAGTTTAAATAATATAAGCGGCTGTATGTTTGTTTTATAAGTGGGCTAAGGGACTGCTGGGGCTTGGCGGGACCTGGAGAGAAAACTCCAGCTACACCCCCAACTCTGCTGAAATATATAGGTGCAGGCATGATAGTGGAGTGGAGCCTATCCCAGGATTGGGTTTTGCAAGAATCAAAGAGGAAGGGAGAGGCACAAGGGAACTGAGAGCAGGTTTAGGAGCATGGCATTATCAATTGTTTGTCCAAGGAACGTAAACTGATATGGAAGCATGGTAATGGAAAGCGGAATTACTGGTCTTGGGATCCAAGAATTATCTGAATTAAAGTAAAAGAAGAGAGGGGGCTAGAAGACAAAAGAAGCTGGTGGAGGGAGGGGAGCTTAGACTTTCAGAGTGAAGCAGTGGCACTATGTCTATTTGTACCATGTGATGTGGTGGCCACTAGAAATATGTCAAAAATAAACACACACACAAACAAGACTTGTCTTCCTTGATGTGCTCTCAGGGGGAGAATCACACGGCCCTATTCCTACCTGAGGAGCTTTTGGCAGATGACGGCTGCTGAGAGAAGACTCAGTTCTCTTTAGCAATGTGGCCTGTGGTAGGTTGCCTGTGAGCCAGGGAATGGTGATAAACTCGTTCATATATGGGCAGCACTGACTGTGCTCAGTGGGTTATAAAACAGAGGGGAAAGGGGAAGAGGAAAAAGAGATCCATGGCTTGAGACTGTGTGTGGGCATCCAGAGAGAGTTACAAAGGAGATGTGAGAAGTGGATATGATCTAAACACATTGCATTCACATATGCAATTACCAAGGAACATATAATAATATTTTTAAAAGATGTGCTGCCCTGAGGTCGTGGCCCACACCTTTAATCCCAGCACTTGGGAGGCAGAGCCAAGCAGATCTCTGTGGGTTTGAGACCAGCCTGGTCTACAGAGTGAGATCCAGGACAGGCACCAAAACTACACAGAGAAACCCTGTCTCGAAAAACAAAATAACAACAACAACAAAAATGTGCTATAGTGTAAAATACACAGTGAATTCTCATGAGTTAGCACCAAGAAGAAATATTTCACTAATAATTTTTAAATTGCCAGTTACACATTGAAATGGTAGGATCTTAAAAATACCAGTTTAAGAAGGTATATTATGGGGCAGAGGAGATGACTCAGCTGATAAGAGCATTGGCTACTCTTCCAGAGGATCTTGGTTTGGTTCCTAGTACACAGAGGCAGTTCATAACATCCACAAGTCCAGTTCCTGACACCCTATTCTGGCCTCCTCAGGTACCAGGCATGTAAGTGGTACACAAACGTACACGAAGATGAGATACCCCCAAACTACGACCAAACTAAAAAGAAAGCCTTAAAAGTATATTATTAAAACTAGTGCCTCTCATTTTAATGTTAAAAGAAGCTATGGGTGTGGTTCATATTTTATTTCTATTATGTTTTGTGAGGGAAGTGGTGGTAATGGACAAAGCCAGGAAAGGAAACATGCTGGGGAAGAGTCATCTACAAGGATATTAAAACGACTGAAAACTCTTGGTAGAGTCATTTTGGAATGACTGACAATAAACCAGAACATAGCAATCCTCTAGAAACGAGGGTGGATGGTCCTGGATGATAAAGGATTGTACAAGTACATGCAGTAGTTCACAGTTTGATGACATGATGTTCAAAGCTGGCAGTCATTATGGAGGAACAAAGGGGAATTGTCTAGGCATGGGAGTGAGGATCCAAAGAGACATTTGTTCCATGGTCAATGCTAGTAGCACAAAGGCTGTGGTGGAAAGACATTGCTGCCACTTGATAGGGCTACAGAGGAGGTGTGTCCTTGGCAGTTTAGAGCAGGAAGGGAGAGGATGTGTTTTGCTTAAGCATGGCTTGTGAGCTCCAGATCCACCTGGAAGGTTCAGGAGCTAAGCAAGAGAGTAAGATGGAAGGTGAATTGAAGATCTAGGGCTTCTTAAGGGACTGGCATACATGGTGTTAGGGAACTTGATGGGATGCACTCCGGTGGTTTCCAGGCAGAGAACAGAGGGAAGGCTGTGAGTGCAAGAAGGTAGAGAGGCGAGAGTACCCTTTATTCTCTTCTGCTAGAGGACATGGGAGACTGGGGAAATGGGGGTCAGACTAGAGTTGGAGGAAGGGACACACCGGCTTTTCTACCTAGCCACCAAATGACGGGGCCCCTTAAAGCCCACCATCCTAAGTGCTCGCCAATTCTCAAGCAATACTTGCCGTATTGTTTGAATGGTCTCAACAAATATCAACAAAAGGCCCATATGCTAAATGCTAGGCTGCCGGCCAGTGGCACTATCTTGGAGCCTTGGTGGGACCTTTAGGAGGTAAGGGCTGGTGGAAGAAAGTTAGTCATAGGGGGTCTGTTCTCAAGGGGACTACTGGCACCGTGGTCCCTCCTTTCTTCTCAGCTGCTGTGAGATAAGCCTTTCTATCACTATCACCTCACAGGCACAAGGGCCACAGGGTCTGGTGACCATGGCTTGGAAGCCTTTAAGTATAGGTGATTGATAAGTGACTTCCTTAGCCAAGAATATCTTCAAGTTACTGTTCAGAGGTAGATAACTTATAAATTTGAAACCTTATCAAAATTCTACACTCTGGATGAGGGTTGAGCACTGCCCCCTGTGCACTGACTTGTTCTGGGCATGTCTAGAATGAAACAGCTCGTATTTCTAGAGCTGTGACCCTTAAGGGAAAGCCATACCTGGAAAAGGCATGCGGCCAGAAGCTGAGCCAGGCCCATGATGTCTTTCTTCCTCACTCCCTCGTCATATGCAATCCATCACTAGTTTCGGCCCACAATTTAAGGTCCCTAAACTCTAATCTGTCTCTTTGGTTCATCTGCAAAATCCCTCTTGCCCCCCCACCCCACCCCCCACCCCCCTGTTCTACAACAGCCTTTTGATTATACACATGTTCCTGCCATTTCCACATTGTCCTACCGGGGCATTTACAACATTCCGAGCTCTTGTCATGCCATTCTTTGTAATCTAAATCTCTGCCATGGCTCCACATTGTTCTCAGGATAAAGCCACAGCTCTGCATCAAGCTCTCTATCCTGCCCATCCCATCCCCAGCCAGCCTTCCTTCAATTTGCACTGCCCCTCACCCTCAGATGCCCTGTGGGCTTGCCTCTCTGGGGTCCTGGCATGGGCTATGTCCCCAGCTGTCACAGTCTTGCAGGAGTGGCTGCTCTGAGTTAATGTTCATGCTTATCTTCCCGATTTTGTATTGGACATCCTTTTCTTGAGCTCTGGGGCCTAGGTAATACATGCCCCCCCCCAGTTCTATGTTCTTTCCAGTCTCCAGAGCAGCTGCAGGTCGCTATTATTTGATGGACATTTACCCTAGCAGATCCCCTGAGGGTGTGGACTGTCTCTGAAGGCTCAATATATGCGTTATGTTATTATATAATTATACTATGCTTTGTGTTAAACGAAAGGCTGAGAAGCAACTTTGTTTATACTATATCTCACCACAGAATGTACTGGATGCCATCAAAATTCTGAAGCTTTTTTACAATAGAGGGTTGGGCATCTACAATGGGATTCTAGTAGCCCTAAAATTCAGTGTCGGTCAGTAAGTGTATGTAAGGCCTGAGATTTGTGCCAGGCTCTGTGTTGGGTCACTACTAAGCCAACTGCAGCAACTAGGCTGGAACTGGGAGATTTTTGGGTGGCACAAGTATCATAACTCATGCTTAGGACAAGACCTGTAGCAGTTTGCCCGAGCAAGTTGATGATCTCGGCATCCGCTGTTCTGAGCAAATTCCTTTGCTTTTTCTGACACAGCAGCCATTCGGCACCTGGTGCCCACCCCAGGGTGTTGAGGTAAATAGCAACCCACCAGGTAGCATAAGCAAACTCCGCTGGTTAACCCAGGAGCAGCCACTTCCGGTGTCAAATCTGCCCCTTGGGTGGGTTTCCGGTGCTCAGCCCACCTTATTACAGGGGAGTGGGAGTGGGAGGCAGTTCCCTGTCAGTCCTTTTCCTCTCAGTCACACAGGGCAGCTCGCTATCCATCCTCATCACCACCGACTCTCTGAAATGTTTACTCCCTGTAATGACATAGCTATTTTCAGTGACAAATGCTGCAGCTTCTAGGCCAGGCTTCCTCTGGGTGCAGGAAGACGGAAGCAGCAGATGCCCCACCACCGGCAGCCTCTGTGCCAGCAATCTGCCTGTGCTGCTGGGGGTGCCCTGGGCCTCTTTTCCTGTCTGCCCTTCACAGCTCCTGTGGCTGCTGACTCTTTGCCATTTGACCATCTGCCTTGCCTGGCCCCCACGTTTGTGAGCTGACGCTGGCAAAGCTTTGGGGTGCCCATCTGGCCCAGCACAAAGGGTGGAGGTCTCTGCCTGCCACGGCTCCTCTGACCCCTGCCGACTTGGCTCCTTCGGCCCTGTCCTCCTCTCACTGTTACTTCAGATCCGACGGGCAGGATCGTAACAGAGGTGATAGCTGAGAAAGCCATCCAGCTATCGTTCTGTCTCCTCACTAAGAAAGCACTGTGGAGTAGATGATTGAAAAAACAAAACAAAACAACAACATAGCTTTATTTTTTTTTTCCTCTGTGAGCCAGGACTAGGCTATCTAGAATGTGGAAGTTATTTGAAAATGTGGGTTGACCTGAGATTGGGGAAGAAGAAGAGAAAGTGCATAGAGGAGGAAGCTATGACATCAGCCACTTGGGCTGACCTGAAAGAACCGAGGCCCAGTGACATTGTAGTTGTCTGTCCTGCCCTTCCACTGGGGGAGTGGCAGCTGGGCATAGCAGGAAGCTGCTCGCTGGGGCCTTGGCCACAAAGCTCCACCTTCATCTCCTTTCAGCTCCCATCACCATTCTCAAGTCCAAGAGTCTTTTGTACTGGCCAGCAAGTGCCCCTGGGACCAGGGGAACAACACATTGGGCTGCAAGTGGTAAACCGTAGGCCATGTGTGTGCAGCACTCAGTACAAGGAGCGCACTCTGCAAAAGCAAAGAGACATGATAGAGTCCACTCCTCTCCTCTCTTATATTTCTTCGATTACAGAAGCAATTCACATTTGTGGGGGAATACAACCGCATAAAAGTAATTGCTATCCCTGATTCTAGTCTCCAAAGCTAACAACTAATGTTAACAATCCTGAGAAACCTCTTGGCAACATGACGGTAGGTAATGGGATTACAGCAGTGTACAAATACAGAATACATATGTGTCTGTGCTGGCACGTAGATGGACAGACAGAATCTGATAGTGCGGCATGATGGAAAGTGAGTAGCGGGGTCCAGTGGAGGCAGAATTTAAAAGTCCATGGGGGAGCCAAGCTGGACTGCAAGAGAAGTTATGGAACACAATGATATAAGTAAGACTGGGGGTACTAATAAGAAGTAGGCAGGAATATTTAAAATAGTAAAGAACATGTGTATCTTGGTTTGCTTTCTGTTGCTGTGATAAAAACCATGACCAAAAGCAACCTGGGGACGAAAGGGTTCATTTGGCTTTTACGTCCCAGGTCACAGTCCGTCATTGAGGGGAGCCAGGACAAAAGTTCAAGACATGGTGGGAAGAACTAGAGCAGAAACCATAGAAGAACACTGCTTCTTGGCTTGCTCCTCATGGCCAGCTCGGCTTGCTTTTATATATACCCCAGGACCACCTGTTCAGGGATGACACAGCTCCCATTGAGCCAGGCTCTCCCACATCAATCATAAATCTAGAAAATGTCTCACAAATTTGCCTGGAGGCAATCTGATGGAGGCATTTTCTCATTTGAGATTCCTCTTCCCAGATGACCTTAGCTGTGGACAAAAAACTAACCAACACACTATTACCAAAAAAGGCATGTAGCTTGGGAAAAAAAAAAATCCAACATCCAGTTAGCTTTAGTTTCCTTAACTGCCAAATGGGGTAATAATAATAATAATAATAATAATAATAATAATAATAATATATCCTCATAAATTTCTTGTTAATACTAAATGGGAGTAATAGATTTCTACAGCTTAGAATTGTGCAACAACCAACAATGATGATGCATTATCTCTCTCTCTCTCTCTGTGTGTGTGTGTGTGTGTGTGTGTGTGTGTGTGTGTGTGTGTGTGCTAGGCAGGCACTGTACCATTGAGGTGTACCTGTCCTGAGTGTGAGCAATTATGGCAGTCATTGTTACTGTTTCAGCGGTATGTGGCTGCTTAAGGTAGTATGTCACGTCATTACTCTTTTGCCTGCCTGCAGCCAGCATATAGAATAAATGGCCGATAGTATCTCTGGCTCTGCTTTGGAATTTTTTCCTTGGTCATCATACTGCTTCTTCCATGAATGCTTTGAATGCCATACTTTGTACTGTACACCTTTGGGGGGAAAATACTTTCCCATATCTGGTGCATATAAAGCCTTGGAAGTGTGTAGGGATATTTTAGTAGCCAAAGTCAGTGACCATTTTCTGGCTTTCTTTTCCTGATCTAGTACGTGCTTGAAGTGGAGACATTGACTGATTTCCTACACATTACTCATACTATCCAAGAACACCAAATAGAATTGCATGCTTAAGAAACACACCCAAGAATCATCAGGGTAATTTCTGCTTGCTGTCTGTACATTAAAAGCATTGACTATACCCTCCATCTGAGACATCCTGGGCCAGTCATTCTGACCCTTTGGGGAATTCTATTTTACTCCTCATTAGTATTTAGAATGGCTGCCTTAAAACTCTTAGCTCTAATATTCTGCATCCTGAATGCTCTTAGTTGTCTGTGAAATTGAGTCTGCCTACACTCTCTCCTATTCTTGATTTATAAATAGGCTCAGCTGCCAACAATTACACACACTCTATTTTTCGATGTTCCTTAAGGAGGCTTTGGGAGGGTAGGCCGTTTTTACTCTTATAAAGTTATCTGGAAACTATCTCCATTTCCCCACATGGGCATATTTGGAAGGATGGTGATGAGCCTTGGACTCAAAAGCCCAAGAAACAATCTCCAACATGCAGAGTAAATCCAGTATCAAGTTTCCAACGGACCGTCATAGGGACAGGCCTGGAACCAGCTTATGCATGTTAGAGTGTGAGCACCTGCGCACTCTGTGTCATACATGGCCACGCATGGTATGCAAACTATTGTTGATGGAAACATTAAGATGACAGAGAAAAGAGAGATTAGTGGGGCCTAGAAAGATGATGAATGTATAGTCACAGATATGATTCAAGACTTAAGGTTGAAGGAAGGAAAGGCCATTGTATGTACCAAGACGCATTAGACCTGCCTGGCCAACTAGAAGGGAGCTTGTGAGGGAAAGCTAGCTAGGTTCACTGGCTGGGAATTTCCATTCTTGGCCAGCCTGGGACTTGCATGGTAGGTAATACTGAGAACGATATAAAAATTTCAGGCATGGCATGTTATTTATTTCTTCACATAAACCAGCAGGCAAATGAATTAAAAAACATCCCTTTTACAGATGGAGGCAATGAAACCGAATGAATGAGGAAACTTGTCCGTGGACTACAAAATTGGGCTCCTTGGCTTCACTCTTTGCCAAGGGAGCTAATTAACTCTGACCTGAATTAGCCCCTGGGGCCCTCTCTTCAGGTAACGCCCCTGTTTTTTCATCCCAAATTCATGGTATTCGTTTGCATTCCCCCAAAGCATAGCCCAGAGATCCTGGACAGTAGGGTGCAGCAGAAGGGGAGCGCCCAAGAGTTAGAAACTCACAAGTGTTGAGTGTTAGGAGTGTCTCAGACACCAGTCGGGGATTATGGGGTAAAACTAAAGGGAGCACCCGGGCGGGGGTGCAGGGGTGCGGGGACGGGGGTGGATAGGTGAATGTTGGACTAGAGGCCTGAACGCATGACTCTGTAATTAGGACGTAGGGAATGTGCGAGAAGTTTCCATGTGTAATTTTACCTGAAGAAAGAAGGGGAGGAGGGTAGGAAGGAAGGAGAGTAAGAAAGTAAGGCAGACACTAGCTGTGTCAGATCTCATTCATGTAGCCTGCGGCACAGTCTCAGGTTGAGGAATCCGGTTGGACCAGTGGGGGGCTCCACCGAGCTTTATCCCCCGTGAGCCGCTGACACCCCACTGGGGAAGGTTTGCCGAAGGACCCTCAAGGACTAGTCCCCGGAGGCTACTTGGGTCTTCCTAAATTGTTAGTCCCAGAGCGGCCTCACCCCGACTGAGCCCTCCCGCCTCCATTTCCTAGACTCGGAGCTCTGGACTCTTTCCCTGGGGCAGTAGATTGCAGGCAGGGTCTGTGCCTATGCGAATTCCTAGAAGCCTTAAGAGGCTGCCTAGTTTTGGAAGTTAGCATCCCCCAAGAGCGCTTAGGCTCCAGCTCATACACTAGTAGGTGACACAAGGCCCAGCTGGCAGCCGGGTGCCAGCAGGGCTAACGCCCCCCTCGCCATCCCCGCCCACCCAGGAGCAGAGTCCCATCCCAGCCCTGCGATCCCCGACTGACCACAGGACACGTGGGACGCGGAGCTGGAGCTGCAGGGGGTGGCGGGGGTCAGTCAATGGCAGGCAGGCCGGGGGAAGCGGGACTGAGCTGTTTCGGGACCTCTGGGATACTCGCCGGCCCGCTCAGCCTGGAGTGGGGACGGTGAGTCAGATCTCCTGCACCCGCGGGTCGGGAGGGAGGGTGTGGGGGGGTAGGTGGCAGGTCAGGAAATGACATCAGAGGCCTGTGCTGGGGAAGGGTGGTCTATGCCCGGCGGGGGCGGTGGTGAGTGGGGAGGCCGCAGGCGGACTTTCGAAGAGCCTGGAGCCCGGGGCAGGACCCGGGCCCCTTCCTGGGGGAGTTTCCTGCCCAGTCCGCCCTCCCCGGCCTCTCCCCGCCCCCTCTCCGGGCCGCTCCTTGTATGGTCTGGGCGCCGCTCTCTCCCCGCCCCCTCCCTCCCTTCCCTTGCACGTCGTCCCTCCCCGCCTGGCTAGAGGCTGCTCCGGACTGGGACGCAGAGTCCGCGGACTCGGCGCCGACGCGGTCACCCGAGACGCGGCGCTCAAGCTCCTGCCCGCGGTGAGGTGCGGGGAGCCGCTCCGCCGCCCCAGGAAGGGCACTCAGGGAGGCGCGGGTGGGGTCACCGAGGGGAGCTGGGACCGAGGGGTGTCAGCCCGGCACGGCGCTGCGTAACCTGACGACCCCACCCCCCTAGCAGCCCGGCCTGGCCATGGCGGCCCCCCGCCCGCCTCCCGCGATCTCCGTCTCCGTCTCGGCCCCGGCGTTTTACGCCCCGCAGAAGAAGTTCGCCCCGGTGGTGGCACCGAAGCCAAAAGTGAATCCTTTCCGGCCTGGGGACAGCGAACCTTCTGTGGCCGCTGGGGCCCAGCGAGCACAAATGGGCCGGGTGGGCGAGATCCCCCCGCCGCCCCCGGAAGGTATGTGGCTGTGCTTGGGGGCCCCGATCCCTCTCCCGCGCCAGGTGGGGGTCGGAGGTTTGGGGAATTTGGGGGTGTCTGGAAAGGCTGTTGCGAAGGGGGCTGGGCGCAGCCACCCTGTCCTGAGCAGATGTTCTTACCTCATCTTGGAGCTCCTGGCTGGGAGCCAGGACCCTTGGGACTGTTCCAAGTCTCCCGCCTGGGGGTGGGAGGCGGGAATGTGGGCCAGGAATCTTCCCCTTTGGATCCGTTCTCTGAAGTGTAACGGGAGCTGCATGGTTCCTCAGCCGATCCCCGGCCTTTCTCGACCTGCTTCTCTCAAGGCGTCCTGAGCCCCTGGTTATGGTCCGCACACACTCTGGGATGCAGAAAAGAGTTCTTGGATTAGGGGGTTAGAACTGTCGGCCGAGGAGAGGAGGAAAGAGGGCCAGTACTGATAGCCTTCTCTCCCCTTCCTACCTAGACTTTCCTTTGCCCCCTCCTCCCCTTATTGGCGAGGGCGACGACTCCGAGGGTGCCTTCCCACCTCCGCCTCCCCCGATGATCGAGGAACCATTCCCCCCAGCTCCTCTGGAGGAGGAAATCTTCCCCTCTCCACCACCTCCCCTGGAGGAGGAGGGAGGGCCTGAGGCCCCCACCCAGCTCCCACCGCAGGTAGGGAGGCCTTGGAGGGCAGTTTTATGTGAGGTGGGGTGGGGGACACCTCCGCTGAGTGGAGAGGAGTCTTTACTCTCCCCCGATGGGATTGGGATGTCAAGGGACTGGGATGGGTGCTCTGACCCCTGACCCTCCAGCCCAGGGAGAAAGTGAGCAGTATTGACCTGGAGATCGACTCTCTGTCCTCACTGCTGGATGACATGACCAAGAACGATCCCTTCAAAGCCCGGGTAAGGGGCAGGATAGTAGGAAAGGCTGGGGCCCAGAAGGAGAGGAGGGAATGTAAGGAGGGGGGTGACAGCCTTCTCTAAGTGCATTTCTCCCTCTTCTGTTTCCCTTTGCAGGTGTCATCTGGCTATGTACCCCCACCAGTTGCCACTCCGTTTATTCCCAAGCCTAATACCAAGCCTGTCTCTGGGGGCACAGCACCCTTGCCTCCTTGGAAGACCCCTTCTAGCTCCCAGCCACCACCTCAGCCGCAGGCCAAGCCTCAGGTCCAGCTCCATGTCCAGCCTCAGGCCAAGCCCCAGGTCCAGCCCCAGCCTATGTCTTCCCCTAATGCACAAGCCCGAGGTCCCCTTTCTCAGGCTCCAACTCCAGCACCCAAGTTTGCTCCAGTGGCTCCCAAGTTTACTCCCGTGGCTCCCAAGTTCAGCCGTGGTGCCCCCAGTGGACCTGGGTCACAGCCCAATCAAAAAGCGGTGCCTCTGGAAGCTCCCTCTTCTGTGGGCACAGGGTCCCCTCAGCCCCCAAGCTTCACCTATGCTCAGCAGAAAGAGAAGCCCTTAGTTCAAGAGAAGCAGCTCCCAGTGCCTCCACCAGCTCAGAACCAAAACCAAACCCAGGTGAGGAAGCCACAGGCTGAGGCCAGGGGCTGGAGTGGGACTACAGATGAAAGGGCAAGTGGGGTAAGGGTGGGGTAGAGGAGTGAGTGGAGGAGCCAGAGTGGGTGTGGCAGTGGGGGAAGTGTGGGTTATCTGGTGGGGCAGAGAGAAAGTCCTTCTGGGGGAAACCTAGTACTAGCTGGGGCCTGGGTCAGCAGGCAGAGAGCAGCAAGGGCTTAGAATCAGAAGGATACAGCGTTCTCTTGTATCTCTGCCCCCGGAATGTTAAAGGTGAGAATGAGATCACTAGCCCAACCTTACTTTTTCCCCGTTCTTGGGCCTTGACTTAATCCCAAGGCTCCTGGCTTTGCTGAGCACGTTCAGCACCCGAGGGCAAGCTAAAGATAAAAGTGTAGTCAGCACCAGTACACACCTGCTGGGCCAGCCTCAGCTGAGTGCCAGGGACTGTGTGCTCTGTGCTCTGGAGGCTGGGGCAGGGGGCAGGAGAGATCTCTCCAACAGGTTCTGCCTTCTGAAGTCATGGGTCTGGGGTAGAATTTCTGGCTTGTTTCTCACAAACTGTTAGACTTTAGTCAAGTTGGGTGAACTTTGAGTCCCCCCCTCCCTTTTGTTTTCTCTGTCTTTGAAATAACCACCCACCCCAAACAGTGATGGCGAAGAGCAAGTGGGCTTATCTTCTTAGTCTTGCACATAAATGGTCAGACTAGAAATAGACAGCACAGTTGTCTGTTAGTTCAAGAGAAGAGATCTCCTGAGTTGAAGGGACCTGGTGGTCATCTGGCCGGTCACTGTAAATGCCTGTGTGTACTCAGACACGATGTAGGAAGAAGCATTGCCGAGTTCCTACAGCTCAGAATCTGAGTTACAGGGATTTGAAAGTAGGAGCCAACATGGGCACTGGCAAGTTCAGAACAGCTTCATGAGGTGGGTCTGCCTTCAAGTATTTGAGGGCTTGAGAATCCAGAAAGGATCAGGAATAGCACTCAGGTAGGAATAGCCCATGCAAAATTCTAGGGTATGAACACACGGGGGCTGCTTGGACTGGAAGCACAAGGTTCCTATGGGAAGAACTTTGAGCTGTACTTGAGATTGGTGGGGGTAGAGGGCAGAAGAGCTAGGTAAAGAAATCTCCAACAGGGATCTTGTGCATGCTACAGAATCACTGATGTTTTCTCAGTAGTGTGTGGTTTGTCCAGAGGGACTGTTGGAAGTAAAACTTTTGGAAGTTTTCTATAGTATTTCCAGCCGAGATGCATATGAGAGGTAGAGAGGTCTGTGAAGCGGGCAAGTTCACTCCTGGGCCACAGTAGTATTAGTGGCAGTGAGAAATAAGACCCACGGATGAGAGCTGTCCAAAGGAAGAACCTCCAGAAGGAGGCGAGTGATAAGCCGCTGGGGTAGGAGAACACAAATGCCAGGAGGGCTCAGAGCCTGGCCATGCTGGGGAGTGGCAGTATGACAGACCAAATAGAGAAGTGCAGAAGGGGAAATGCTTTGACGGGAAGAGGAGGGGTCCAGCTGTCAGCGTGTTGAGCAACAAACAGGCTTCAGGCGCACTCTCCTTCAGCTGCATCTGTCGTTCAACTACTGTAGGACTGTAATTCAGGGGCAGCCCTCAAGCCAGAGACGTGCACATAGCCATACATGCCACAAGATAGCTGACAAGTCTTTCAAGAACTCCATAGCGGAAGTTAAAGGCCTCAGGAACCTTGGGTGTCATGTAAAGAGAATGGAGGAAAATCCCAGGATGGGATCCTTAGAAGTGGATGAGGTGACCTTGGGGCTCTTCAGTATGGGCTTAGGGAATAAGGACTCAGATAAGCAGAGCTTTGACTTAGGACTTCGTCGATGGCCTTGGGACTGTTTGTGCCCTATGGTGGTGACGAAGTTGAGTGAACAATTGACGAAAACATGGAAGTTGTTAGTGTAGCTCGATCTCAAAGTTTGGTGGTGAAGCTCAGTGTAGTGGCCTGTAAGTCACAGCACATGGGAAGTTGAGGCAGGAGGACTGTTATGAGTTCAAATCAGATTAAAGAGCGAGTCTCTCTCTGTGTCTCTCTTTCTCGTGTGTGTGTGTGTGTGTGTGTGTGTGTGTGTGTGTGTGTGTGTTAGGTGCTTCAAGTTAGGGGAGGAGAATAATCCAGGTATGCATTTCAACCAGGAGGTAGAAGCCAGCAGGGACTAGGCCAGAGATCCCTGAGAGCAGCAGTTGACCTCAGAGGCCCCGGAGGGGGCAAGGACAGGGTGACACGCAGTGTTTGGTTGGAAAGAAAGAAGGATGAGGGAAGTTACACTGGCTAGCTGCCAGGCATTTAAGGGGTGAGGTCATCGGTGAGTGGGAGGGAGGGGGCCAAGCGGTGGGGGGCTCCAGGAGATGGAAAAGGTTTGGAACAGCTGCTGTCGGGAAGGCAACTGGGAATCTGGTGGAGCCAGATACCAGACCGAGAGGCTGGGGCTGGAGGGTGTGGCAGGTGCAGCCGTGTTTGGGGAGCCCTGCAGTGTTCAGTGTCTCCACCTACTTTCTGCAGTGTGGAGGCAGAAACAGGAAACGGGCACTGCTGCTTGTGGCCCAGGGTTAGAGGTTGGGTCAGATAGCCTAGGGTGGTGGAGGAGGCCTTTGTAGAAAGAGCTAGTAAAGAAGCCCATCTAGGGACTTGATTGACAAGGCACACCGGCAGGCTGAAGCCTGGGACACTCAAGCCCTTCTGCGAGGCTATTAGTAGTATGGGTCGTGAAAGGAGAGGTGGGGATAGTTGGAGAGGATCTTGGGAGCAGAGTGATAACAAATCACAGGTCCAAGCTATCCCGAGGTGGAAGATGCTGCAGCGGCGAACTCTGAGGCCGTGGCAGTTGAGCAGTGACATTGCTGCTGGCAGGCAGAGGAGGCAGCGGCTGAGAGTGTCCCGCAGGAAGGACACGGGCATCCACAGGGAGGAGTGCGGTTGAATATCCTTCCCAAGATGGGGACAGCCATTTATAGTAGCATTTGCAAGAGAGCAAGGATGAGCTGAGTCCTTTCCCCTGTCCTCCAAGTGCCCGGAAGGGAATCTTAGACGAGGGCAAAGGTGAAGCTTGCATTCAGGGACACCCCCCCCCATTAGTTAAGAGTAGGGGACGGAAGGAGTCAGTCTTAAGGAGAGTGGCTAAGATCACGGGGAGTGTGACTTTTATTCTTTCCCTGGGAAGGTACAGTATGGCAGGTAGAGCTCTGAGTACAGTTCTGGGGGTTGGAGAAGGAGATAGTGAGGGGCTTCAGCAGGGATGAAGGCATCAGCAGGTGATGGGGTGACAGGGTCCTGGGTGAGCTTAACCCTGCAATAGACTAGACCCATCCAGAGTCCTTGAAAGAGTGTGTCAGGGACGCGCTGGCACAAGTCAGATAGCCCCTGCTCAGAACCCCAGGATTCTGAAGTGCCTTGTCCCTACACAAGGACATCCTTCCCCTCTCCAGTCTTTAGCCCTCAAGGTCCTCTACATAGGAGGAACGGGCTAGCCTAGGAACTGACCTCTGGCTCTCCCCTAGAGACTTGCTGGGGAAGGACCGGGATCAGGTAGACTACTGACTTAGGATGGAACCCAGGGTGTCTGAAGAGCTGAGGGTGGGCTCCTGCAGACAGCTTTTGAAGGTTTAACCTATGCTTCCAGCCTCATTGCATCCATGCTCTCAGGGGCTACTCAGTAGCAGGCGGGATGAGTAGGTGTATGTGTGTATGTAGATGTGTGCATGTGTGGTGTGGCACTTGTCTGAGCATGCTCTGTGAAGTTGGGGTGTGACCTGGTGTGTTTGAGGCTTCAGTGACCTGAGCTGCTGTGTGCGTAGTTTCCATTGCTTAGTTGTTCTGGTCTGTCTGGATGCCTGGGGGTGCAAGGGTTTGAGCTAGACTGGTGAAGATGTCCCACTGTAGGAGATAGAGGCTACGGTCAGCTCTGCCCCTATGTTTATATGTGTGGTACTAGGGGTCAGGGCAGGGAGCAGCAGAGAGGAGCTTGAAGAGTCCTAGCGTCAAGGAAAGGAGATGGAAGCTTAATTCTCAATGTAAGAAAGGGGTCAGCTGGTCCATCTGGGAGCAGTTGGAGAATATGAAAAAAGCGTTGGTGTTTTAGGTGCGCTCTCCTGGCGGCCCGGGACCCTTGACCCTCAAGGAGGTGGAGGAGTTGGAACAGCTGACCCAGCAGCTGATGCAGGACATGGAGCATCCTCAGAGGCAGAGTGTGTCAGTGAATGGTGAGGCCACTGCCCACTCTTGGGGGACACCTTCCCTGTTAGTATGTTGGCTGGGCATGAACTTCCAAGGAGAGCCCTTGGGATCTCCTGTTCTTACTGAGGTGAAATCCTTTGATCTCCCCAGAGTCCTGTGGCCGATGCAAACAGCCGCTGCCCCGTGCACAGCCCGCAGTCCGTGCCCTGGGACAGCTGTTCCACATCAGCTGCTTCACTTGCCAGCAGTGTCAGCAGCAGCTGCAGGGAGGGCAGTTCTACAGCCTGGAAGGGACGCCATATTGTGAGGGCTGCTATACCGTGAGTCTGGGCTGGGGCTTCTGGCTGTGGTGGGGCTGGAGGAGTCTTGGAAGCTACGCCTTGGGTTCTCTGGTTCCCTCACAACCTGCTCTGATTGTCTCCCAGGAGACCCTGGAGAAGTGTAACACCTGTGGGCAGCCCATCACTGACCGGATGCTGAGGGCCACTGGCAAAGCCTACCATCCACAGTGTTTCACCTGTGTGGTCTGCGCCTGTCCCCTGGAGGGCACGTCTTTCATTATGGACCAGAGAAACCAACCCCATTGTGTCTCTGACTATCACAAGTGAGAACCTGTCATGTCTTTTTTTTTTTTTTTTTTTTTTTCCTGTTCATCCATGTTTTGTCTGGTAACCAGGCTGCCACCTGGCTCCAGGTCAGCGACAGACCACAGATCTTGCTTGCTAGCCACAGTGGTGGCCTTTGGCTGCTTCCACATTAGCCTTGGCTCCCTTGGGCTTCTTGGGGTGTGTCTTTGTTCAGCATTGGTCCTAGAATGGCTATGTTCGTATGTAGGCTGGGTTCTCAAAGTCCTTTGGAGTTCAGATACTTGGAGTACTCACTTCTCCCTAGACCTGTAACACTCCTAGGCTGGTAGGCCAAGAAAGTATCGACATGTAACTATAGGATGGGGAAATTGAAGTCTGTCCCCACCTTGGACAATATGTCGGGGGGATACAGTTGCAGGATTTTGTGTGCGTGACTAGGATTCCTGGTCCCTCTGTTTTCTCTGGGGCCAGGCTGGAGGGAGGCACCTGAGAGGGAGGTGTCTTCTGTCCTGCTCTGGAGTTCCTGCAGAACATAGTTTGGGTGGGGCCAGGGTGTGGGAGTGAGCACCTGTGACCGAGGTGTGGGAGATGGAGCATTGAGTGCGTGGAGAGGCAGGAAGTTTCTCTTGATAAGGGCCTGCGGTGTGTGCCGCTTGGTCCTTTGGCCTTTCTCATGAACTCGCTCCACCCAGATATGTGGAATACGAGGGTGTGCCCTTGGCCACACAAACCTATGGCTCCTTAGCCTGTGCCCGCCCAGGGGTTGAACGCACGCCCGAGGTATCTGGATCCACTGAACCCTCTGAACCTGCTTTCTGACCCTTTAGGCAATATGCTCCAAGGTGCTCTGTCTGCTCGGAGCCCATCATGCCTGAGCCTGGCCGTGATGAAACTGTGCGAGTGGTCGCCCTGGACAAGAACTTTCATATGAAGTGTTACAAGTGTGAGGTCAGTCGTCCCTCCTGGTCTTTCTGAGGTCACTTTGAGCCTTGGAAAAACCAAGGGACTTCCCAGTGGGAGGGAAGAGCGGGTGCGTTTGCCTGTTTGTGTGCGCATGTGTATGTGTGGGCTGGGTTGGGGGTGTCGGAGGTTAGAGCAGTGAGAAGCAGCCAGAATGGAGTTGGGATATCGTGGGACAGGCTCCAGACCTGTAGTGGGATGGCAGGGGGTAGGCTCCCTGGGAACTGTCTATTCTTGCCTTACTTGCAGGAGAGGCCTGGTGAGGAGCAAGGGAGGTAGTTTGGTCAGGAAGGTATGCAAGGCCAGAACGCCAATCCCAAGCCTATGAAGCGCTGGTCTTCCTGCTTCAGATGGAGCTGTAGTACAGCAGGGTGGGGCAGCAACCTTCCTGGCCAGTGTCCCTCTTACCTCTCCTCCTTTCCAGGACTGTGGGAAGCCCCTGTCCATTGAGGCAGATGACAACGGCTGTTTCCCTCTGGATGGCCACGTCCTTTGTCGGAAGTGCCACACTGCTAGAGCCCAGACCTGAGTTGAGGATGGGCCTCCTTCCAGAGCACAGGTCCATTCCCCACCATGGACCACCCACACTGAGACCAATCCTTGCCTCTACCCTCCCTGCATTCCGAACCCCTCCCCAGTATCTCAAGTGCCCTGACCCAGGGCCTCTGCATGGCCTCGAGGTGCCGAGGCCCGGTCGGTCCTGGTGCTGAGGCGCAGCCCTGGTCCCCACCCCTTGCCTCTCCTGCAGGGATTGCCCATCCTCCTGAGGTCCCCAACCCAAGGGTCACGTTTAGTGCCGCTGCTTTCACTGCTGCACCGATGCCCTTGGCCGGCCCGAGCAGCCTGTGCACTGTGCTTTCTGAGGGTGGGAGAAGCCCTCACCCTCCAGGAGCAGCCTGGCTCCAGCAGCCCGGACACCCACCTCGCCCTGTGCTGCTAGGTTGTGGCCACAGCTAAAATGATAAAACCTCATTTTCCAGAATTGCTAGTACTTGCTTCTTTGAGAACACCTCAACTCCAGGGGTTGAAATCGAGGGAGTCAATGGGGAAAAAAGATCACGGGTGAGGATGAAAACTCAACTCCTGTTTATTTACAAAAATAGATAATGCATATATAAGTATACATATATAATATATACACCCTCCCCCAGTACCCACCCACCCACAATCCCCTTCACTTGTACCGCCCACCTCCCTTTTATAAACAAAGGCTCCTTGGTCCAAAGGCAGAGTCCTGATTGAATGGGCAGGAGCAGCACCAATAGCCTACATCTTGTAGGCTGAGGAAAGGCCCAGGGAATGACCACAGCCCTGTCCTTGCTCATAGAGGGGGCAGAGGGATGAAGTGTCTTTTCAGTGGCCGCTCAATCCTTAAATCCTTGAATACTGCAGAGAATGCGTTTCTGGTGCCCCGGCAATGTGATTCCCATCTGCGTCAGGTCCCTATGGAAGAGGGAAGGGAGGCCTTGAGTCTAGAGGCTCAGACCTCAGCCACCCTCCCATGCCCAGGCTGCCTGGCCCCAGAGTCCTTACTCAGCTGTCAGCTCCAGCACACACTCCATGGTGTCCAGCCCAGCCGAACGGAAGTGCAGGATGTAGCGCTTCATGCGAATGGACTCCAGCCACTCTGAGACACTTCGGTAAGGGATCCCATCAGAGCCACTCAGGCTGGGCAGCCGGAGGGTCACCCTGTGGGATGTGATGCCATGTTTGTTCCCTTGGAGCACTGGAGTGGTTGGCCTGGGCCACCACTTTTCAGCCAGCACTGAATCTGATGCTTGCACACAGCTCATCTAGGCTCTCTGTACATAAACTGGCTGTTATCTGAGCCTGCTCCCTGACCTGTTTCCTGGTATGCTCTGCTCCGAGCAGCAGGTGGGCAGCTGACTGACCTGTTCCCTGAGTAGATCTAGGGAATGTGGATGCTATGGGCATCCCTAGGGAAGAATTCCCAGCCCTTCAGACAGGAATGCATCCTGACTAAGATAAATCAAAAGACAGGAGTAGGGGCCTGCAGCAAGATGCTGTCTTGCCTTTTCCTAAGATGGCCACCTAGGAGCGGCCCTCACTTGCCACATTCAACCCCCCAACTGCTGTTCTTACACTTTGATAGCCACAATACAATGAGTGTTCCTGTAGGAAAGCCAGCCAGAGCCAAAAACCATTAGCAAAGTAAATCTGCTGGGAGAAAAAATATCCAGCATTCCAGAAAGATTAGCACACACAGTCTCCAGCGTCCGAGGGAGCTGTGCTCCAAAAGATAGTCTCAAAAGCTGGAACATGGAAAACAATCCCAGAAACAAGGTTATATATGGTGGGTTTGATACAGAGGCCAGTACACCAGGCTGTCTTACCAGATAAAGCAGTTGAAGTCCACCCTTGCCTGGCTCCCTGACTGGACCCCTTCCTTCCACGTCATTCTCTACATTCTAGCCATGTTTTTGATAAAATACAATTTTGGGAAACTGGGCAACGTTTCTTGTTCTCACAGTCCTACCTCCATAGCAGGGCTGGTCCTCTGCACCCATCGCCGCTGCTTTCTCTGTCCTTCCTCAGCTCCTTCTAGCCGGGCCATGCAGTCAGAGGTGGACTCAGCCTCCCTCATGTCCCTACCCCAACCTAGCTGCCCAAGCTCTCAGGAGCAGGTACCAGGCTGCAGCCAGGAGCTTGTACCAGGAGGTCCTCCAAGATTTGTCAAATCTGTGAATCTTTCCTCCACATGCAAGAATATATGTATATAGTATGTATATGGGGAAAAGAAATTACCCCAAGTCTCAGATGGCCACAGGAACACCAGAGGTGGGGTCCCAGTCACAATGCAACATAGTAGGAGTGACAAAAGTGACTGGAAAGGTTCCAGGGGAAACAGTGAGGTGGGTAATCTAGAACTAACTCATGTTAAGGTGGCGCACGCCTTTAATCCCAGCACTTGGGAGGCAGAGCCAGGTCGATCTCTGTGAGTTCCAGAAAAGGCACAAAGCTATACAGAAAAACCCTGTCACGAAAAACAAAAAAAAAAAAAAAAAAACAAACAAAAAAAAACAAACCACTCATGATAGATGGGATCCTACCTCTGTTAGCCTGGGCTTTCCCAAAGGGCATGGACTGGGTGCTATCTCATATGCCAGATTCTGTCCAGATCTCCCCAGGGCCCCACATTCAGTGGATAGGCTCGACTGTCCATTTTTTATTTTTCCAGTTTTGACCTCCACAAACTCCCATCCTTTCTGAACATACTTACCTGGGGTCGAAGTTGGCAATGGTCCTTAGGGAATGGGGGTCAGTTAGCAACTGCTCCAGATGTGCCTGCAGCTGGAGGAAGTGAGGCCGACGGGTCCTGTCGTAAGCCCAGCAGTTCTTCATGAGTTCATAGAGAGGGGCAGGGCAGTCCACAGGAGGGGGCAACCGGTAGCCGTCTTCGATGCTTTTCATCACCTGTAGCAGGAGATAGGGAGGGATGCCTAGGCAAGGAGCTATATCCGCTAGGAAATCACACAAAATTATTGAGCTCTAAGCAACCCTGACCAGGGTAGATGGAGTAATGAACAAAGAAGTAACAGAGAAGAGACCACAGGAAATAGTGCCCCAAGCTGGAGTTTGAAAGAAAGTTATAGGGAAGGACCATGTTAAGGAGTGTAGAAGAGACTGGAGGTATGTCCGGGACGACATGGGAAATAGTCCAGGTTTACCTCTTGATTGCTCATCTCCCCATAAGGCTTGTCACCAAAACTCAGCACCTCCCACATTACAATCCCAAAGCTCCACACATCGCTGGCTGTGGTGAAGATCCGATGGGCAATAGCTTCTGGGGCTGTCCAGCGGATGGGGATCTTTCCTCCCTAAGAAGGCATGGCATCGGAGGGTGATGTTTCAGGGCACGGACGAGTACAAAAAAATGGTGTGGGAAGGGAATCGGGTCTCATGCTTGTGCATGGGTTATCAATGTGAGTGTGGATGGGGCTCTCACCTGGGTTTCGTAGGTGCCATCAAAGTCATCCAGGAGGCGGGTTAAGCCAAAGTCAGATACCTTGCAGCACAAGTTCTGATTCACCAAGATATTCCTGGCAGCCAGGTCTCTATGGACATAATTGTGGCCACTGAGGTAGTTCATGCCCGATGCTATGCCCAGCAGCATAGCCACTAGCTGACCAGGAGCTAGCTGGTCCTCTCGTTCCTGTAGTGGGATGAATGTATACATCAGAGGGTGAACAGTCTCCCCACAAGGCATGGGGCTCCATGGTGTGACCCTCTCCTGAGCTGGTTCTCTGCCCATCTCACCTTTAGAAAGGCATCCAGGGCTCCATTTTCCATAAATTCTGTGACGATCATGATGGGCTTTCCTGAGACACAGCACAGGCATCACACCCAGGCCCAGGTTTCCTCCCTTTGGCATCCTGCTCCCCTCCTCCATTGCTCCCACCCCATCCTGCCCCCCCCCTTCCCACACATTCTACTCCCGTTCCTGGGGATGACTGCATACTTTTTGTGACAACACCTTCTAGGCGGAGAATGTGTGGGTGATTGAACTGGCCCATGATAGTTGCCTCTCGAAGGAAATTCCACCACTGGCCATCTGGGGATGTGTCTTTCAAGGTCTTAATGGCCACAGTCTTGCAGTCTTGGCTGGGGAGTCTCAGGGCTCCCCGATACACTTCCCCAAACTCTCCTAGGTGGGATGAAAATAAGGCTGCGGTCTGATGCAGTCAGGCTACCTCATGATCAGGCGGTGATACCTCTAGGACCAGTTTCTCCTCGCTGGAAATCTGAGCAAGGACAGAGCTTAGGTTGCCCTTCTGGAGAAGCAACAGTCTGGAACCCACCTGAGGCTGGGCAACCTAACCACCACTGTCTTCCAATGGCTAGCATGCTCCTTGGCTTATGTTAAGTAAGTACTCACTAAATGCAGAGGGACGGAGCTGTGTTGATGAAGGACAAGCTGGTCCAGGGCTAGTGCCCAAGTAACAGGAGGCCCTGCCTGTTTCCTGTGAATGAGCTCCCTGGTCACAGTGCTGGCTTGGCTGCATCACTGACAAGGACACTGCCAAGCTTTGTTCTCTGTTGAGATCTATTTTCCCTGGTGACCCAGGGGACTGGGGCAGCCCGAGGACACTGGGCCCCTGATGGGATGGAATGCTCACCTAGGAAGGCTCTGAATCTCTCCTACTTTGGGAACCATCTGAGAACAACCTGCAGCTTGGCATGGTGGCACCTCTATGGGTAGAGATGAGGTGTTTAACATTCTTTATCAGAAACCCCATAACCACAGAGCAAAGTGTGTAGGAGGCAGAGGCTGCCCCAGGGCATAGCAGTTCAAGGAGGATACAGGACACAGCAGGCACGGGCTCATCTGGGAACTCAGGCTTGAAGGAAGGAACTCGCGGGCAGCCACGTGCTACCACACAAAGGGGACCAGCTAGGGCCACAGCAGGACTTACCTTCCCCTATGACAGTGTCTACAATCAGCCAGCCTGGGTCCAGTTCCTGGGCAAAGTCCAAGGCTCCCTGTGCAGGGTCCTCATAGGCCTGGAGGTCCACGTAGGGTTTTAGCCACAGCTTGTCCTCTAGGGAAGACAAGAGGGCTCAGGCACTGCAGTATACATTTCAGGGATCAGAGCATGGGGGCTAGGGAGAAGGGCAGACGGCTGAGCCCCTTCTCAGTCCTCCTCTGCTCTCTGAGGTGAGCCTGGTTCTTTTCTTAGTAATGAAGCCTCCACATGGGAGCCTTTCTCTTGTCTGTGCTCCAAGCTTCTCTGACCTACTGTTCAGGGTCCATAGTGGTGGCCTGAACTCCGACCCTGGAGTAAACTCCCTGTCCTGAGTTACCCAATCTTCCTATGACTTGTGCCCCAGCTTCTGACCCACCCCATGTTGTCCAAGTCACTTCCACCTCATTCCCTCCCAGATGAAGCCTCCCTTCAATGCCAGCTAACTTAGACAGCTGCAGACTTTCCCTCTTGCAGAGCCACCTAATGAGGTGACAAGCAAGAAGCCCACATGCCTCAGAGGACCTTAACCCCTTCCTGCCTGGCCTCAGCTCACCCTGGCCACCGAGGTGGAGAGCACTGCTCAGAGTCCAGGGTGGCTGTGCACCTGTACCAGAAGCTAGTAGATAATCGCAGCGAAGCTGCTGACAGCTAGCTATCACAGCTAAGTTAATTAACCAAAATTAATTAGGTGGCAAAATATGAGAGCCCTAGGGACAATATACCCCACCCACATTCCCAGAGTTGACCTAGGCATCTCTCTCTCTCTCTCCCCCCACTCTCTCTCTCTCTCTCTCTCTCTCTCTCTCTCTCTCTCACACACACACACACACACACACACACACACACACACACACACACACACAACTGCCTTACCTCGATCAACATTGGTGGCACGTTCACGCTGCCTCTGCTGTCTCTGCCGCTGGCCTCTCCTGCAAGAGGAGGTAGGACAACTTCTTCAGGGACCCAGGGAAATCTCAGTGGTCCAGTGGGCTCTGGCTGAATTTGCCACAGACGTGAGAGCTGGGTGTGGGGCCCATCTGAGCTTTGGTTTTAGGGGACAGGAGGATCATCTGGGGGTACAGGCAGGGCTTCTAACAAGGTAGAGGGACCCCAGATAAATGGGTGTGGAGGACAGAGCCAGCACCTCGAACGGAAGACATAAATCCCGATCAGCAGAGCTATTCCAAGCAGCAACCCAAAGATGATGGCCACAATCTCTCCTCCGGTCAGGCTCCTGGAAACTGAGCATACGAGTCAGAAGTCTGGGGGTTCATAGTCTTTAGGGGTGATAGAGGCTAAAAGGTAGGGTCCTAAGTGTATACCCAGAGTCGGTTTTTAAGTGGGCATTGGGTCTTTATTGAGATTATTGAGGAGACACATGTGTATATATATATACAGAGAAGAGCAAGGGTCATTAAAAAAATAGGAACTGAAGTGCCTCTGTGAGATGATAATTGCATATGTTTGGGGTGGGACAAGAGATAGATAGCCTACCTGGTGGGCTTGTCCGGAACTCATGGTCAGGGGAGAAAGGGCCAGGGCCCAGTGGGGTCAATGTGCGCACTCTCACAATGTATGTGGTGTCTGGCTGTAGTTTTGTCAACAAGACCCTGGGTTCCGGAACCATCTGGTGCCATTCTTCATCCTGTGGGTGGGGCTTGCTTGAATGAGGCTGTGCTGAGCCACCCTTGGTAAAGCCAGGCAGGTATGGAAGGGCCTGGACAGGGCGGGCTGCCACAGTAAGGTCAGAGACTTTTGCAGACATTTATCCCGAGAAAGCCTGTCAGTTTTGGATGTTTTCCCTAATGTTATACCCCTAGTTGGGAATGTTAGGGTTTCCTAGACACTAAAGGGTGTGTCCAAGCAGCTTTCTGACCTGGTTCAGCACATGCAGCTCATAACTCAGATTCCCTCCAGGATTTCGGGGTCGGGACCCGGCCCAAGTCAGCTCCAGCTGCCTTGGTTCTTTCTTCACCAGCCTCAGGGACAGGCCAGAGAGTGACTCTGGACACGCAGGGTGACAGGGTTGAATTTGGAAGGAAAGCAGGAATAATTAAAGCTGCATCTCCTCTGCAGCCTGCCCATCACTCATCCCTGTGGTCTTGGGCTTGCTCCAGGCTCCTCACCTGCGTGCCCCATGTTGATGCTGAGGGAAGCGCTGCTGGGGCTGGAACTGTCCAGTCCCGACACTCGTTTTGGGATTTGACGGTAAATGTGTAGTTGGCGTAAGGCTCGAGGCCTTCCACCTGCACCGGAGATGCGGTGAGCCCCGAAGCCCCCGGGGCGAAGCGCACGCCTTTTCCGCAGGGTTGGCAGGGACCCCCATCCTGTGCAATGCCTCGACACTGCAAGCACTCCACGCTGTATCTGATATCATGGCGTCCCCCTGTATCTTTGGGGGGCTCCCAACGCAGGGAGAGCTGAGTCCCTGATACAGAGAAGCTCAGATTTTGGGGAGCCGACGGGGGACCTGTGGGAGAAGAGGAGTCATCAAATAGGCACCCATTTTGCCCTCCCCTTGGCTACTGACCCCTGCTTCTTCTGTCCATCATCCCAATTATTGACTTTCTCCAAAGCCCTCATGAGAGGAAGTAGTGTAACCACACCTCTGCATTCTAGAGAGATGCAGGGGCAGGGAGGAGCTGTGATCAGTGCCTGACTCCCTGGGTCTCCACTACTTGGTAAGCTCTGGGAAGTCCTGGCCCCAAGGAGGGCCCAGTAACTGCTGCCAGATTGCCAGGCCCAGGCTGCAAGACTTACGTGTGCATGCTACCTGGGGGCCCTCCCCGGGGGCTCGGTAATGTCCATTCTCACAGGTACAGATGGTGGCCCCCTCAGACACTGTTGTGCTATGTTGGGGGCACTTGAGACAATGGAGTGTTTCCATGTCCCTTCGGTAGGAGCCAACAGGGCAGGCTGGAGAGAGAAGGCAGAACCATGTTTTGTTTTGTGTTTTTACATGGAAAAATCAACCCTCCACACTCTTTGTCCCACTCCCTGGAACTGGAACACACCTTGCAGACACGTCACTTAGGTTAATAAAAATCATGGAAATGAAGCCCTGTTTTGGCACCCGGAAGGACCCACCACCCAGGGGGGTCCCTGGGGCTTCCCACCCCCCATTTCTTACCGGTGCATCCCACACTGCCACCGCGTTCCTCGTAGCCAGGCTTGCAGTGGCACTGGCCCACAGGAACCAGCCACTCACCATCAGGGCTGCAGTGCATCCGTGGCGTACCTGCGGACCCCGGGCTGATCTGGCATGGGGGACGCAGGTTCCAGCCACTTCGACCAACCCTCCAGGTCCAGGGAGAGTGTCTGGGAAGTGGGCCAAGCCATGCACAGTCTCTGCACAGTGCTGGTAGAACACTCTTACGGACACCAGGGCCACACAGGAACCCGGGTTGTGGAAAGCTAGGTAGAGGCCACGGTGGGTCAGGCGGCCCAAGGAGCAGCGTTCTACGTTCAGTTTCACAGAGCCAGACTCCAGGTCTCTAATGGTGAAGCTCTGGTCTGCAGCCACGGTGGTTACCTAGGGGGAGGAAAGGAATGATGGCGAGCCCATGCTTCAGCCCTTCATCACAAACAATTTTTGGTTTCATATAGGCTGACTACCTCTAATCCACAATTCTAAAACCCGAAGTGCTCCCAAACCTGACAATGCCCATAGCATGCCACAAATGGAAATTTCTATATATTAGCTCATGTGATGGATCACAACAATAATGCAGTCATATACTTTGTATAAAATTACTTCAAGCTACATGTATAAGACATATATAAGACAAATGAAATTCATAATTCAAATTGGGTCCCATCCCCAAGATATGTCTATATGAATACTCGAAAGTCTGAAATCTGAAACACTTCAGACTCAAAGCATTATATGGATAAAGAACGTCCAATTTACACAGCCATGATGGAAGAGCGTGATGTACAAGGTCCCATGGTAAGCAATTTGTAGACATGCTGCATAGCTCTTGTCTTACCATCTTACTTAACAGAAGAAGAAATTAAGGCTACGGCAAATTAGTCCTTCTAAAAGACAGTACAGCTGTGACACAATGGAGCTAGGATTGGAACCCAGGCAGTGGAATGCTACAGTAGACCATAAATTTTTCCACTACTGGGAGGTGTTCTCAAGCTTGGTGCCAATGAGGTGATCAGTTACAGAGTGTGTCATAATTAATTTATCACCAATAACAAACTTTACAACCTTCGCTCTTTGGAAAGAAGTGAGAGCACATCCTATAATAAGCTCAGACTGTTTTGCTTTCTAGCAGGTTTCTACGTTATGAAAGAATGTCATGGTACTAGTGACTGGTAGCCAGGAACTACCCTGTGTAGTTTCAGCAATACTCTTGGGGTCATGTCACATATGAACACGATGGGCACTGAGATAAAAAGTCTGAAAACCTCCACAATATACTACCCTTTCAACCATAGCACCACACTATTTCAATGGATGCAAGTAATAAGGCTATTACATGATGTGGTAACCAATGTTCAGAGAGGTTAGATGATTCCCTTAAAGTCAGAGCACAGCAGTGGTATTCAGTTCAGCCTTTCTGGCCTTCTGTCCTGAGTTCTTTCCCTTATTCTACATTCATGCTTTCCCTGTTCCTTCTTGGCTGAGTTGAGTCATGATTGAGGATCGAGGCAAGGGTCTATATCAGGGATGGGAGGGCATGAAGGGGCAGCAGCACCTTTTGGAACAAAGGCCGTCGGAGCTGAATGCCCACATCCTGGTCACTCTCCATGTAGAGAAGGTTGAAGGTCTCCTTGCATCCCAGAGGCCCAGCTCCCCCTGGGAAACTCTTACAATCCCTCACAGTGAACTGCAGCTCTACGTGGACATGCGAAGCTTCCTCCCCTCGGTAGATCCAATTGGAACGAAGCCAGTGGTTAGTGTCTCCACTTTCCTGTACGGGGCAGTCCTGATACATGTACAGAGGTGTCCCATTCAGCATTTGTTGCCCTTCACTCCACTGCAAGAAAAGAATCAGACTCAGTGACCAGAGCTGATGAAGAGGGAGTTGGAGCCAGAGTTCCCAGGTTAATGTGACTTGTCCTGCCTCACTGTCCTGCCTCCAGCCCCAGGAGAGTAGGTTAATTATTTTAAGCTGGGGGGTTATTTGGGCTTAGGGCAGATAAGGTAACAACCCTTTTACATCCTAGCCAACTCTGGTTGGTCCCTTAATTTTATCTGCTTCAATAAAAGGTTATGGACAGAAATTTCGACCTATTTAATCAGCAAAACTGTCAGATATCCCCAAGGGCAAAGCCCATTCAAAATCCATCTGCCAGTTTGTTCAAAGCCTTATTTTTCAAATAGCAAAGCCCCTCTGCCCTTGGAGGACAGGGACAAGCACAGAACTCTCTACATGGGGATCTCACCCTCTCCAATATTCCTTCTAGTGAGAGCCATCACCGAAATCTCAACAGTGAACCGGACTCCCAAGCACCATCCAGTCTGTCCTTTGACTTTTTTCTTTAACATTGAAAGGATTTTTAAACCTAGTAATCATAATGGCTGGCACTACTATAACTCTCCACAGGCCACTGACACAGGGCCAGTATAGAGGGACTTACTTGGGTATTAAGAGGCAGGGTTGGAACATGGAGCCAGGCACTTCAGGTCCAGAACTTATGTTCTTAATCTTCACATCTCTGCTTATTTTAGCAGGTTAGGAATTGACATACAAAGTTGAGGTTTCCCCAATCCTTCCACTTTTATTCTGAGAGGGAGCCATTCTTAAGGGTTTGAAACAAAGCTTTCTAGACCACTTTCAAAACCTCCTGAGGAACTGTCTAAATGGTCCTGTGTTTTTAGAATAAATGTCATACAAGGAAGGGTTGTTCTGTGACTTCCTTTGTTGTAACAAATAACACTGTGGAATTATGCCTATAGAATATGCATACAGACCTGTTTCTTGTTGCAATATATAAACAGCACCCCATCATATAGGTGCACCATAATCATTTAATCATTCACCTATTGTTGGGTAATTATTTAGTTCCTATTTATTCATTTATTTATTATTTATTTATTTATTATTTTAGGGAAGTATACTGATGAATGTAAGATTTCTATTGAATTGAGTGAATCAATAGATAGACCACAAATTTTATAAGATGTTGCTAAATTGGCCTCCAAAAACTTTATCAGTTTACATTTCTACAAAAAGTGCAAGAGAATTTATTTTCTAAAAAGTTCATCAGAAGGGATACTAAAGTTCTTTTTATCTTTTGCCAGTCCTATGGCCAAAGCAGCTTAGCCTTTCCAGTCTCATTTCTGTGAAGGGGGAGAGTGCACGTTTCTCTTTGGTTCATTGGCTATTTATATTTTTATTAAACTCTGATATTATTCACTTGTGGGAGCTTCTTAAAAAATGCAGTATAGACAGTAATTATTTGCTTGGTATGTATGTTTCAAATATTCTCAGCCATACCACATTTTTGCTAATGGCACTATTTACGTGAAAACATATTTTCCATCTTCACAAAATAATATCATGCGTTTTGGGCTGTGTATTGTGCCTGAGATCATACATTTCTTTTTGTCTCTTGTCTTGAAAATTTTGTAGGTTTGTATTTTTTCGTTTAAACTTTGATCTCACCAGAAATGATTATTTTTTTATATCTGCTCAGAGAAGATGGAGAGATGTTTTCCCTTGTACTCTATTATAGAAATTACAGACATTCAGTTGTCAGTACGGTGACAAATCAATACTTTTGGGGATCAGTGTACACCTCAAAATATGTTTATTTGGCCATTGAGATGATTACTTGAAAAAACAACTATAAATACAGGGTTAGCTCATACAAGCTGCCCTTTGGTAAAAGACATTTCCGTCTTTGGATGGGATTGACATTGTGAGCTATCAGGAAGTGCCAGGAAGAAGGCTGCTCAGAGAACACTTCTTTTACCCCAGAGACATTTCAAATGGACACAGCAGGGCAGCCTTTGTTCGCTTCACACTTGGGCTGGTCACCACCTCCCCACCCCCACTCCTTCCCGAAGCTCAGGGCGACACACAAGCTTCAACCCTCTGAACTTTCCTGGAACTTCATCCTGTGTGAATGAAGGTAATTAAAATAGTGTTTCTCCCGTTAATCCATCATCCTTTGTCACCTCCACAGGCTCACTTAGGGAGAGGGTAGGCAGTTTTTCTGTCCCCAGCAATACTTTGCACATTGACTTGAAATTCCATGGCCATCCTAGTGAAAATATAGTACATGTGGATTTGTGTTTGGAATTCCTATTCTGTTGCATTGGCCCGGGTGTTCTTGTCATTATTCCAGGTTTTAATTACTGTTGAGGTTCTGATTATCTGTTGGTGGGACAGATATCGTACTTCGTCAGCAACATTCTTTCTCTTAAATATTTGCTCAGCCAGATATAGTTAAGAAAGAAGCACGCGGTGCTCACTTTGGCAGCCCATATACTAAAATTGGAAGGACACAGAGAAGATTAGCATGGCCCCTGTGCAAGAAAGAAAGAAGCATACATATTTCACAAACCATTTCACTGATATTTTGGATGCCATCCCATTATTTGATGGAGAAGAGACTGAAGCCCTAAGAACGATCATCCTGAGATTTTTATTCCACTCCAGTGAGCGGGCCCTCATGAAAAAAAAAAAAAAAAAAAAAAAAAAAAAAAAAAAGACTAATTAAGAATTGGTAGGCTGGGGCCATCTTGAAGCACACAATTCTGCATTATGTCATAGAGTTCAAAGATCAAGAGGGGTGTCCAAAGGCCACAAACCTGGGAAGAAAGGGTACCTGGGGGGAAGCTCTGCTGAGGAGCCAAAGAAAAAGGCATAGGGTACAGGCAGGTGGGCAGGGTGGCCACGGTAATGTGCGGCAGACAGTAGCCAGACTGCCAAAGCTGCAGCTGGAGCCTAGGGAAACAGATGTTCCCAGCTGTGACCGCCTCTTCCAATTCCAGCCGTGACAGATGGGGGACAACTATCATCCAGGGCCAGCGCTGAGGATCTTTTCATTTGACACTCAGGAGTTGCTGGTTGTTACATGTGTGTATTCTGGGAGCTCGGCTCTATGGCCTTAACTGGTTTTAGAAAGAGGGGAGGGGACAAGGAAGAGAGCCGGATGGGAGCTCAGCTGCTGGCAGTGTACTGCCCTTCTAGCACTGGACCGTGAAAGGGGCCTCGCTTCCACTGGCGCTCAATTAGGGAAGACTTATTTGGGTGGGGCTGTGGAGCCATAAGGAAAGGCCAGTGGGAGCCAGCAGATGGTCCTGCTGCCTTCCTTGTGGGTGATTAGCTGGTTTATGAGATGAGGCACCTATTAGAGTTGGCCTAATCCAGGATTTTCCAAGCGGCCCCTCCTGGAGGATACATTATGGTTTAGTCTATTAACTCTAATTATAGGCCACTCTGTGGAAGAGCTCAAAGGGGAGCCTCGACCCTCTAGTCCAAGGGAGAAAGAAAGCAATAACTCATCCCAGAAACAGCTGCAGAACATGCCTTAGGTACTGGAGTAAGGAAAGGAAATCCAGAGAACAGGTCCCAGACCAGTAAGTTCCCAACCCCAGAGGTATTGCCATGTGGCACTAAGTAATAATAGTCTCCAACTCCAGAGGTATTGTCACGTGGCTCTCAGGCCAGCTCTACTGGGTTCCTGCAAGGGTATCTCTGGACTTTAGGCTTGAATACATTTTTTTTTTTTTTTTGTGACGCATTAATAATCCACCTTTCCTCACTGGTCTTAGGGACACCTAAGGTGGGAAGGGACCTGGAGATGGCTTTTTCCTTTCTCAAACAGCTGGAACACCTGGTGTTTGTGGAGCCTGCATGGGAGGGAGAGAGTGTTCAGGGCCTTGGAGGGGAGCAGCTTTTAAGTTTGAGGGAGTCAAAAGACCTTTAAAGACTTTGATGAAAGTTTTGGCTCTCCTCTTCAGAAAAAAAAAAAAAAATCCATACATCATTTACACTTTTATGGAGCTCTCTAATGTTCTGAAACCCATCCACATAACTCCACTGCAGTGAATAGAGCTGAGACTTCGATGCGTTCCAGGTCTCTCTCTCCTCTCATCCAGCTGATAACCTTCCTTAGCATAGGCATGCTCTCTCTAGGGGATGTGAACTCGGTTCCCCCTCCCGCCCCCCACTATGGTAGGAGGGTGAGGCATTGGAGATAGTCCCAGTGGAGTGAAGTTTGACACCCCCAACCCCCAAGTACCATTCAGGAGGCTCTGACTCAGCTTCCCCTCCCTCACCAGAGGAGACACTTCCAGTTTTTCCTGCTCTTTTCTGTTCCTCCACCCACCTCTCCACCCCATTTCCTTCAGACTTGAACTTTCCCAGGTCCTCTAGACACTTACCCCGTCCTCCGGGGGATCCAGAAGCCAGCCCAACTCTCCTTGTGCCTTGCTTGTGTCCATCAAAGTGACTGAATGGGGAGAAGGCAACGAGGGTGTCACCTAAGGGGGAAGGAGGTGCCCTACTACCAACATTGGGTATTCAGGGACTCCCGGCCCGAGGCTGCCACATTTTCTAATAGTGTGACATCCTGAGGCAGCGAGAGCAAAGGGGTCCAGGATTGAGAAATGAAGCGCTCCAAGGATTACAGTGGATTCCTTCGGAGTGTGACGGGAGCAAGGAAGAGTGGGGCGAGGGTTGGGGGCTGTCCTGAACCAGAGTCAGGACAGCAAGCGTTGGAAGAGCAACCTCAGACACTGCACCAGCGGGGCCCGGGAGGGCTGGGGCACCCCTCTGCTGCAGGGATGCCATGGGTGGACGTCAGGGAAGATGAGCCTTTGCAGTCCTGAGTGGGACCCTGGCAGGGGACTCCTGGTGGAGTTTGACTTTTTCTGTCAACCGCCAGCTCTGGTAGGTGAGGGTATAGGAGGAGGGGCGCTAGGCGCAGCTCCGATTTTGGGAAGTGGGCGGGGCACAGTCGGAGAGGGTTTGCAAACCTTCCTGTGTAAGGTTGGACCCCTACGCCTGGGAGCCCCCAGGTCCTAACCCTTCCACCAGTGGCGGTCTGTCTGTGGTCTGGTTAGGCTGGCCGAAGGAGGCTTTCCACCTGAGTGCTGGCAAACTCAGGGGTGGGCCCCTGGAGGGTCCCATGATGCTGCAGTGGGGAGTGCAGCTTCCTGGCTGTGGTCAGGAACTCCCTCTCCACCCACAAAATAGGACTGGTCAGCAGAGGGTAGGGGTGGCTGAGCCCGTGGGCAGGAGTCTGGGGTTAAAGGCCAAAGACTGCCCTGGCCAATCGATCTCCCCGCTACTGGGGCGAAGCCAGGGAGAAGGAGTAAGGCGCGGAGAGGAGGGCCTCCTCAGGAATGCCGGCTCTTGCAGGCTGCTGCCCGCCGGCCCGGAAAGGGAGAGGGAGGGGGTCGGTACCTTCCTCGGCGCGCGCCCCCGGGGGCAGCGGGGCGCAGAGCAGCAGCAGCAGCAGCAGCAGCGCGAGCCCCAGGGGCCAGCGCCGCTCCATGGCGCCGGCCGGGACCTGGGACCTGGGCCCCGACGGCTGGGCCAGGTCGCGAGGGACTGGGCGAGCCAAGCCGGCCAGGCGGGGGCGGGGGGCGGGACCAGCTCGGGGGCGGGGCCTCGACCTCACCTGGTTCACCTTCTTAAAGGGACAGGAGGGCAGGAAGGAAACTTGCTAGACAGGTAATAAACTTTTAAGACCTGGAGGCGTCTTGGTCGCAATGAGACTGAGGGCGCCGCCTAGTGGGCGTTGCTAGGAATTGACTAGACATTTCTTCAGTGTATCCTAAACCCAACCCAGTTTTGATCCAGCCTTCAACCTAATTCGGCTTGACTTGAAGGAGATCGCCGTATTTATTCTCTTTGTTTTCGGGAGACTCTAGACTTGTCATAGTCACTGGGAAAGTCGGGAGTGGGAAACACTCCTTCATTCTTTTCGGCTTAGATGACGACCATGCAAATTGGTACAATACTTAGCAAAGGCATGAGGAGTCTTCAGAGGGAAGCTGGCGTGACCAGGGTGTTAGGTGGCAGAGATTGAGAAAGGCTTGCAGGCAGGGAGCCTCAAGGTGCGCTCGGGGAGTGGCACACGGACCAGTTTGACTGCTGGGGTACGACACTTGTCTTGGGAGCCAGAGCAGAAAGACAGGTGTGGAGCAGAGCCAGCAAGGTCTTGGTAAACACGCGGAGGAGTTTGAACCTTACTGTGCATCCACAGAGGGGACAGGGGGACCCGTGGAGCATTCCCAGTATAGTTTTGGAGAAGAAAGGAGCTTGCTGCTTATCTTAGCCTTAGTGGTGGCAGCTCTGGACTCTCCTCTTCTTTTGGGACTGCCTCCCATCCCACTTAATAGATGTCTGTTCCGCCTTCATTATGTGTGTGCTTTGAGCTCAGAGACAGTAACCCAGTCCTTTTGCTAAACAAACTACTTGTCTGAAGAGGAATAGGGGTAGGGAGAGGGGAAGTCAGCCCACAGTTGACTAAAAGGAGAGTAGAACTGAACCCCACAGAGGAGAGAGCAGGCTGACAGAGTGAGCTCTCCAGCCACCGAATGCCCCACTCTCCTTCGTCCCTTCCTGTCTTCATCCCATTAACGTGACTCACACACAATTTTTCTATCATTTACATTGTTGCATATTTTGGTCAATGTGCAGGAGGGGAAGTGGTAGATTATAGATAACCTATTTAACTTTTAGAGTTAATGCTTCTCATTATTTCCCATTTTTAAAAAAACACAAGTATTGCTAGTTAAATACGGTCCCCCATCTCTTGGCTTACCCTATAGTCATTAGAAAAATAATGTTCAACAAAGAGAAATGAAACGTGGAATAGAACTTTCTTCCCCCCTCTCTGCAAAGCCCCAAGCTAACCGCTGTCTGCCATCTCTTGTGGTTCCCTCAGAATTCTCTTCTTATCTCCATACCATTTTTTTTTTATACTTTCCTCCTGTCTTTCCCTCCACGCCTCCACACAGACATGCTTTTAAATTGTGGGCAGGGGCTGAGGGACAGAGGACACACACTGCCTTCGCACCAGGGATCTCTTTCCCAGTGTTCCGCATCTGGGAAGGAAGGAGGAGGCTCATGCCTGCTCTTTCCAGGCAGAGGGCTGTGATTTCAGCAGGGAGGAATGGGTGAAGGGTGGAAGCCAGCAGGAGTGGGGATGGAGGAGCATTGGACAGTCACTGCTAGGAAACAAGCCAGACGGGTGAGGTAATGCATGCGCTGCTTCATGGAGTTCGTTAACGTTAGAGGACCCTGGGGACTTGGGGGGGATGAGGGAACTGTGTGGTGCAGTGAAATTCGGAGTGCGGAGCTCTGGAAAGGAGCCTTGCTTTAGGGTAAATTTTCTGTCCCTGCGTGCTGTTTGTTTGCTGCTGTTTTTTTTTTTTTGTTTGTTTGTTTTGTTTTTGTCAACGAGACACAAGCTGTAGTTATCCAGGAACAGGGAAACTCAGTGGAAGGATTGCTTCCATCAGATTGGCCTGTGATTCATGATTGATGTGGGAGAGATCAGTCCACTGTGGGCGGTGCCATCCCTGGGCAGGTGGTCCTGGGGTGTGTAGGTAAGCCAACTGAGAAAACCTTGGGATGCAAGCCAGTAAGCAATGTTCCTGTACGGCCTCTCCTTCAGTTCCCACCCCAGGTTCCTGGCGGATGATGTCCCTTTATGATGGACTATAAACTGTAAGCTGAAATAAACCCTTTCCTCCCCAAGCTCCTTGCATATGGCACCTGAGTCCTCTACCTTCATTCAAGGTGGTCTCAATGCGACATCTCTTTCTGATGTTTGTTCGGACAAGAGGCACTTTCAATTTTGGACTCTGTCTTTGGCCAGCAGTACGACTGTATCAAGACGTTTACACTCTCTTGGCTTCAGCTTTGCTGAAACAGCATCATATCTGAGGCCGTTAGGACTCCGAGTTAGAAAACTTACCCCCAGTTCCCTTAGTTGTTCTGTGCGTTGGTTTCCTTGCCTGTAAAATGGGATTAATCGTGCCCATCTCACAGATCAGGAGTGACAATCAGAAGGGAGAAAGTCCTTCTTTATCTGCTACATTCTGAGCAAATGCTGATTTGCTAGGGCAACAGTGGAGTCTGTGGATGCTCTCCCATAGGTCCCTCTCCTCACTCCTGAGCTCAATAACCTCTGTGACTAAGGTACCATTCCTTTTTTTTCCTTTTAAAATTAACTTTATTGAGGCATGACAGACATGAAATAAATTGCACCCATTCTGAGTGTACAGTTCAATGGGCTCTGACAAACGCACAGGCCCTCATTACGGCCACCTCAACCCAGACACAAACTGCTCCCATCACTTAGAAGTAGTTCCTTGCCTCTTTGAACAACAGTCCCACTTCTAGCCCCAGGCATATGTCATCACAGATAAGCATGGCCTTTTCCAGAATTTCATTAGTCCCTGGGGTCTGGCGCTTCCCCTTCAGCAGGATGTTGCAGGATGTCCCTCCCTGTGGCCCGTGTGTCAACTGTTGGTACTTGTTGCTAAGCATCACCCTCGGTGTGATTGTCCTAGGACACCGCTTAACAATTCCAAGTAAAAACTGAGGACTCTCCCTCTGCTCTGAATCCCTAGCGGCCTGGGCCTCTGATCCTGGGGCCTCCCACACGGACTCTGCTCCTCCCTAGTTAGAAAGAACTGTGTGTCAGCTTCATCCTTGCCCAGCAGTTAGGAAAGAGAGCTGCAGTCTTTGTAGCCAGGACTTCCCCCGGACTCTTGCTTGTTCCTGTAGCCTTGAACTTCACACTGCTTTGCTTATATTATGCCCGACTTCTCTCCCGGACGGGTGCCTTTCTGACCCAGGATACGGTGAAATTACACTCAGCTGAGGTCAAGGCCTTCTGTGTCCATAAAGCTCTGATTAAAAAGCAACTTAGATTTTTAGAAGGGTAGCCCATCAGGCTGCTAGTAACCACTCAGAGACCATTGGCACAAATTAATGTGTCAGATCTAGTCCCATGTAGATGGGACCAGAACAACTTTGCTAGTTCCATGGGGCCGGCCCACACTTGCAGAAGCGAGATTTAGGAGATTGTGTGGGCTGTGGGAGGGAAATCTAGCTCATAGCTGTGTAGCGTTGGGGTGGACTCTGCACATCTTTGATCCTAGCCTGGTTTGGTCCTTCCCTTCTCTTCTCAGCTGTGTGCTTACCTATCTCCCCTCTGATCCTGGTTTACTATCAGGCACAGGGGCGGGGATAATAATAGTTACTGTTTATTACAGCACCTACGCATGCTGCTGGGCACTTTACATATATTATGTCTCTTCTCACACCAACCCTTTGAGCAGTGTATTATTAGTCCATTTTATAGATGCAAAAAATCCAAACACAGACAGTGGAAGTCACTTAAAGTCACTCTGCTGTAGAACCAGGATTGAACGCAGTTCTGTAGGACCTTTGGCTAGTGCCCCTAACTTGTGGTTTTCAGAAGCAAAGATGTCACGGTCACCTCATTTTGGCCTCACGCCCCCACCCCTACACACACAAACTAACATGTATCATGATGTAAAGTACTATCAAATAGAATTTTCTATTTTTGAATTTTATAAAACAGAGTCACCTGAAATGCATTCTTTGGCATTTGAGATCTTTGGTTTACATTACAGATGTGAGCTTCAGTCACATGGTTGTGGGTTGATTTCTTTTCTAAGTGTGTGATTCGCTCTCATTCATCATATGAAGAGCACCTTATTTTAAAGGACCTCTTGATCTATGGTTAATTGTTCTACCCTTGAATTGCTACAGTGGGTGACTCCCATGGCTTATCCTGTTAGTCCATGTGCCTTCTAGACAGGCTTAATCCTACTGAAACATACTTCCATTAAGGTTTTGCTAACCTTAACAATCATTGATTGATTAACATATATCGAGGCAGCCTGTGGCTATATTCTTCACCCCAATTGTTCTTCTCTTGATCTACACCCCTTTGCTAGGAAACAGACACTCAGATTGTCCAGGTACTTGAGTCTTCATAGCAAAAACAAGTCTGTTATGAGATAGTGACAGGTTGAAGTTTCTTTGAGATCTCTTGGGAGGTTTAATATCTTAATAGCTTAACATGCTTCTTTAACCTTATCTTCCCCACGTACAAAATGAGGGAATGGAGATGCTATGGTTTGAATGTTCCTTTTCCCCACCCCCACCCCGCCCCAAGCTTCATGCATGGAGAATTTCATCCCCAAATTTGTTTGCAATGAGACTTAGAGAGGAGGTTTTTGGGAGGCAAGTAGGATTAGATGCTGTCAGGAGAGTGGGTGGGTCTTCTTGAAGGCTGTAATGGCTCTTCACCAGGCAAAAGCTCAAACTCTCCCCCTGGCTGTGTCTTGTCATGTTGTGATGCAATCAAAAGGCCGGTACCTGATGCCCCTTGGCAAGCTGCTCACTCCATACATGTGATTTCCCCAGCTCCAGACCCTAAACCAACTTCTCTCTTCATAAATCACCCAATCTCAGCTATTTTGTTACTGCAACAGCAAAAAGAAGCTACGAAGGATGGCAATAATATTGGTCACAGAAAAGGCAAAGCAAATGTGATGAAATGTGGGAATGGAAGTTCCTGTAGTCACCGTGTGACTTACCAATGCAGGCATTTCGTGTTTCTGTCCAGGTTTATTTGTGGAGGAGGTTTGAGAGAATCGATGGTGAAGTCTGCAGAAAGAAAGGAGGACGCTGATTAAAATTAGTCTCTAAATAGGAGGTTTGGCTGGAGCTCAGCTCCCAAGAAGAGACCAGAGAAAGCTAAAAATAAAAGATCAGCTAAGAGAAATCATTCCGTCCACCTCCATTAAGAAGCATTAGGGGACTCAGCACCCTGTTGGCACTTCCGGGATAGACTGTGTTTCTCTCTGTTGATGTACTCCTTAAGCTCCCTCTATACCTCTGCAGTATCAAAGCTCTCTAAAGCATTCTGTTTTTTCCTAGGGGCAAAAAAAGGAGTGGAGGATCTGTGAGCCAGTGTTGTTTGTCTGTCTCACTTGGGTTATGGGGAAGAGGAATCTCAGCTTGAAAGATGGATAGAAGAAGCCACACAAAGGAGGTGAGCTGATTCCAAGGGTGATGGGAGAGAAAAGGGTAGGCTGTGTGGGAATTAGCTTGGAGTTATGCATCACACCCAAGTGTGTATTTAGAGATGAGCCTTTGCCTAAATACCTTCTTACCTCCGTTCTTATCAGATCTCACAGCAAAGTTAAAAAAAAAAAAAAAAAAAAGCATCGATTCACATCCACTCTAATGCCCCAATTCATTTCTGCATCAGTGGACTGTAAAAGTGTACCTGTCAGTCATGTGGAGGAGCTGTGATTCAGAGTTCTCCCGAGGCCCACAAATACGACCATGAGAAATCTGGTCGTACTTGTGGGCCGCGTGAGAACTCTTGCCTCCCTACCCTGCCTTGTTTGCATGGCTGCCTGAGAAGACAGCAATGCCCAGCCAAGCCGAGGAATTACTGTGTGGTGTTATTAACACCCAGGCAGGTAGGCGGGTGGGAGGAAAAGGAAGAGAGCGCACTGTCTTAGTGAACGGAGGCATGTCAAAAATTTAACAAGGGCAGGCCGAGGCAAGTGCCAAACGCAGTCCCCCGGGAACACTGTGAGATCTTGGTCATTGTCAAGAGTTTACTGGTTAGATCTTGGGAGGGCAAAGGAAAATGGCAAACTGATCGTGGTTTAAAGTTGATTTTTAGTTTAGCAAGCATGGGCGGGAAGGGGACTAAAGTAGACTGCCAACTATGTGTTCCAGGCTAGTATAGTTTAATTCTAGACTGTTTTGCCAGTCTAGGCTAGCGTCTCTAGGGAATTTATTTCTACAGGGAGCCAGAAAGAAGGCTGGCATAAGCCACACTTATTTTAAAAGGTAAAGGTTCCTTTGGCTTTAAAATTGTATTTTTTTTTTTTTATCTTGTCAAAGAAATTCTCTCAGCACTTGAGAGGCAGAGGCAGGTAAATTCCTGAGCTCGAGGCCAGACTGGTCTACAGAATGAGTTCCAGAACAGCTGGGGCTACACAGAGAAACCCTGACTCAAAAACAATCCCAACTCCCCTCCATCCCCCAAAAAGGACTTGGTAGTGTGAGAGCTCTTATTTGAGCATAGATTGATTTGCTTTCTAATTTTGAGCTGCAGAAGTTTTGTTAAAGAATTCTAACAGATAACTTAAAACTTCATCTTAGTTATTCTTCTATTGCCGTGATATGGCTGAGGCAACTTGTAGAAGGAAGGGTTTATTCTGGGTTTCTGTTTCCAGAGGGTTGGAGTCTGTGATGGTGGACCACAGGGAGCAGGGAACAGGCAGCTGGGCCAGCAGCTGGGGGCTCACATGTTGGACACCAAACAGAAAAAACAGAGAGAGCAAACTCAAAATTGTGCAAACCCTTTGAGACCTCGAAGCCTTCCTCCAGCAAGACTGCACCTCCTAATCCTTCCCAAGCAGCCACCCACAGAGGACCAAGTATTCAAATGCCTGAGACTTATGGGGGATATTTCATTCAAACCACCACAGGTTTCTTCTAACGTCGTTAGGAAGTTGCTATTATAAGTTACTGTTATATATACTATATATTATATATACATCTTATATACTATTACATATGCATTATATATTGTATATATTCCAAATATATAAAGTTACTACTATAATACTATATATTGTATATATTCCAAATGTGTTTTAAAGTTGCTATCCTATAGACACACTGGTACATATACATTTGCACATACAGACAATAACAACCGCTGGTAAGAGACTAATGTACACCTTTCTAAATCTATCCCTGAGCTTGAGAACTCCCCCACCCCCAAACCCTGCAATACACTCTGAGAGCCACCTAGTGGTCAAGGCTGGTAACTGCATCAGCTCCTTCGAATTCCAGGTATGCCAGCCAGGGAAATTTGTTTACAAATATCATAGAAAACCAGGGGAACACTTTTCAGTGAGATGTGTTGGTGACATGACTATCACACATTGTCGTGATTATAAAGATCGGTGGGCTGTGAGGCAGAAAGCTTTCTTGTTTTCTTCATCTCACTAAGAACGGCCTTCCAACCAGGCCAGGAAGGAAGGGAGGAGTTTGCGATGAGATGGCTTAACTCTTAAAAAAGCAGAGAACAAGTGGTCTAGGAAGTGCCTGCAGAGAGAAAAGGACAGCCACTGTTATCTGAACACACACACATTTTGAGCTGGAGAGAGGGATTTACAGACCGAACATCTTATGCTAAAGTTGGCATATCTTCTGGGCAGGGCAGGGCACCAGTGAAGAAAAAGGTGGCTGTGTGGTGTTCTTTCTTTTGCTTCCTTTAATCTCCTCAAACTCAAGACTGTTTCTCTTCCTTAGTCATTCCCTCCTCCCCCCTTTCTCTCTTCATTTATTTTCTGCCCTCCATGTTTGGAATTCCTATCTCTATATTAGAGTAAAAGAAAGGCCCAAGACCCCCTGTACTGGGTGTTTAATATACTTAGTTTTTATTGTTTATTTTGAGAGCTACTGAGGTTAGTAGAAAGACCTTGAGCTAACCTCGCTGGGTCTGAGTGCTTTTTCAGATGGATTCCATAGATTTCCATGATCCTGTTACTTCTGTGGCTAAGGCTGCACTCATATATAGGAAAGGCTCTAGTGAGAGTCAGAAAGAGAAAGCTGAGGGAATGTAGGAAGCTAACTTTGGCAGGATATCTATGAAAAGGCGATTTTTATGTTCACCCTCCAGTGTGACTTCAATGGTGTAGTTTTGGTCCATTCATTCAACAGAAATTTACTAAACTCTTCTGATAGACTGGACACAGTCCTAAGCATTTTAGACACAACGGCAAATAAGAAAATAGGAACCCCTACTCACCTGGGCTCACTGCTCACCTGTGAGGAGGACGACAGGGAGACAGGCGGCACCTTGGTAAGCAGCAGAACATAGTTTTCAGTTGGTGAGAAACACTAGGAGAGAATTAAAATAGGTGAAAGGGAAATTGGATTATTGGAGGTGGTGTCGATGATGTAGATAGAGTGAGGCTTGAACAAAGGGGGAACAAGCTGTATCTGCTGTCAGAGGAAGAGCAATTCCTGAAGGTTAGGCAGGAAGCTAGGACACAGTAGAAGGGTGGTGGCCTTAGCAGAACAGGGGAGGAGAAACCTTGAAGCTGGGAGTCAGTGGGGCATGCTGGGACTGGAGACAGGTCACTTGGACACAGACATTGCTTCATGCCTGGGCAGACAAAGTTTGATAAGTACGCACTAGGAGAGTAACATTTGCCCAAGAACTGTTGTGGTGTGGTGGGCTGGGCTGAGATCAGCAAGGAGAAGGGGAGATAAGCCCAATAAAGTGGCCTGGAGCTGGCCTTGGGGACCGGCTTGTGGAGCTTGAAATTCCTTCTCTGTAAATCAAAGCCAGCAATAATTCTGCACATGGAAGCCATTTGCTTAAGTAAAGCTGCTATGAACATCATTGAGCAAGTGTCCTTGTGGTATGATTGCTCATCCTTTGGGTATATGTCCAACAGCGGTATAGCTGGGTCTTGTCGTAGGTTGATTCCCAGTTTCCTGAGAAACTGCCACACTAACTTCCAAAGTGGCTGTACAAATTGGCACTCCCACCAGCAATGGAGGAGTGTTCCCCTTGCTCCACATCCTCTTCAGCATGAGCTGTTGCTTGTGCTTTTATCTTAGCCATTTTGACAGGTGTAAGGTGGAATCTCAGAGTAAGAACGGGTGAAATTCTTAATGGACATTTGTGAAGGTTTGCAAGGTGGTATGGATGGGGAGGCTTCTGTCTCCCCACAGAGTTGCTATGCAACTGTGCAGTTCTCCTGGAAGGATGGGATAGAAAGAAGAGTGTGACCTGCAGGAAGGGTAACCTTTGCTTTCCTCTGCTGCTTGTCACCTGGTAGCGGAACAGAGCAAGTAGAGATTTCAGTCAAACTCTGACATGTGTTCCCCGTCCTTTCTTCCTTCCAATGTGTGACGTTCCTGCTGGCTGCTCTTCTAGCCTTGCCCTTTGCTCTGTGCTTCTGCCCTGTGATTTGAGTTTTGCTTTGAATCCCCCAGTAGTGGATGCGAAGGAAGTAAAGGGTACTTACTGTCTGTGAGCTTCTCTGCATCCTTCTGGTTCTTTCCTTCAGTGCCAGCCTCTCCACTCACCTCAGGTCTAGGCTTCTGCCAAAAGGTTATGTTTGTGCAGATGGGGCTCTTAAGTCTACCCAGTTCTTTACTCGTCTTTTATGTCCTCATGGGGGTTGAGTTCACCTTCTTTTATTACTTTTCTGGCTTAACATATATCCCACACTGTCTCTGCGCATCTTTGAGAACTGAAAACAACTCAAAACAATAACAAAGCCCCTATTGGAAAAATGGCAGCTACTTTGTCATTATCATAGCTATTTTAACCTTTGTCACAGTTCTTCACGAAGCATCCAAGTTGTAGCAGGCTGATAAGGAGAGCAAGAAAAAGCATAGGTCTTGTACAGGGAGCTCTTTTGGTCCTTGAAGAGATAAGAGTTTAATACCAATGTCCGTAGACATTCACATACAATCAAAGCAACCAAATGTCCCAAATATTGGTCAACTGTACTACTTTTTGCCTGTGATCTTCATTCACTGCTAGCTGTGAGTCTGCAGGCAAACCTTTTGAGTTCTCTTGGCTTTGAATAGAAGATCTTACCTGAGTTCTGGGGTAGGACTTCATGGTCTGCTATAAAGATCCTTTAACATTAGGTTCATTAATTAGAGAATGCCATCTGCTCGGCTCCCAGAAACAAAGTCGCTGGTGATCTAACACAATTTCAGAATAATTTCTTTTTCCCATGAAGAATTCCGAATTAAGGTCATAAGAAAGAAACAAGCTGCAATGTAGCCTTTACCATACATGCTGCTCTGTGGGGAGGTTTGGAACAGAGCTCCCTCTGCACACCGCTGGCAGGTCCTGAGACAGAGCACTGATGCCAGCTCTTCTGCCAGAATCGCTGGGGCCACGATTGTCCTGAACATTCTATGTTCATTGCAGTGTGATCTTACAGGGACTTATGATTTGCTCATCTGGTGGATAATGAGACTTAATTCAGTAAAGGCCAAGTAATTGGCTCAAGGCTCTGCATCTGTAAACACAAAGGGGACCTTCAAGCACAGATAGTCTGAAACTAGAACTCAGAAAGTCTGTCGCTGCCTTTGGCTCTTGCTTGTGCGTGGACAGCAGGGATCTGATTTATGTGAGTATCTTGGCAGGGGTGACCAGGTTCTTTGGGGTCCATGGATTGAGAATATTCACAAAATAATGAAATAGTAAAAAAAAAAAAAACGTTAGATGTCAGGGAATGATCATCCAGGTCTGGAGAGAAGGAAGGTAGCTAACTAACACTGGCGGCTGGTCTTAACATCAAAGCTGTGGCAGGGTGTGATGGCCATCTAAGGTGTGTCTCCTAGGGCTGGAGAGGAGGCCCAGTAGCTAACAGTACTCGTTGCTACTGCAGATAAAATGGGTTCTGTTCCCAGGACCCACGTGGTTGCTCACAACCATCCATAACTCCAGTTCCAAGGCATCTGACACCATCTTCTAAACCCCCGGACATCAAACATGCATATGGTATGTGTATATACCTATATATACACACACACACCTATATATGTATATACACACACACATATATATATATATACTTATCATATATATGCATGTAGGTAAAACACTCATATGTACAAATAAAATAAATCTAAAAGAGCAATTAAGGAACTCATGCAAGCTCCTATGAGATCCAACTGCAATGTGTACATAGTGCTTAGGAGAATTCTGGCTCAGATGAGCCCAGCGAAAGAGCTATCCATGGTCATCTCAGAGCCCACCAAACAGTTATAGGACATTGTTACTAGAGAATGTTCTGTCACTGTTAAGGAATTAGCTAAGACCACTAATATACTAATATGGGGAAAGCTGTATGACTAGTAGTTGAATGAATAAAGCTATTTCAGAAAAATTCCTACATATACTTGTTCATCAATTATAAAAACACACATACACAAAATATAGGTGTCTGAATCTTAGCAGTCTTGAGGCGATGGAAGAACGAGAAACATCCCCCCCTCAGAAGCTCAAGGGGCTCTTGTCAACGTTAAGGACAACAGAAAAACAAGGACTCACCCTCAGGCAAGGCAGCTTATCCAAATATAGAACACTTACATGTCCCAGTTTGAAAGATGTTTTACACTTAAGAGATCAATTTGTACCCAGCCTGGGGGACAGATGACACATAACAATGGCACTAGACTGTGTGCACCCCGCCAACTCGTTGTGTGGGTCTCTAGTCAGGGTCCTCCCCTTGTGCGCTTGCACGCCTCCACACAGCTGCTCAAGCTGCTTCTCTCACAGCTGTTGTGTCCCTGCTGTTGCTGTCCATCTCGGCGACCGCTTCCTGCCCTTGACCTTGCCTCCCCACCAGCTTCCTGCTGCTCCCAGGAAGGAGAAGGCCCATCTACCGGAAAGATGCCCTCTCCATCAACCCTGGAGAGCTGATTCTTCAAATGACCACTGAGACCTGTTTTCCCACAGAAGACACACTTGGATTTCTTTTAAAGATTTTTTTCACTTAGTTTTCTGTGTATGTTTATATGTCTGTGCCTGTGTGAGTTTTAATGCATAGAGGTGCCAGCAGAGGTCAAAGGGCAACTGAGCCTCTGTATCTGAAGTGACAGGTGGTTGTGAGCCACCTGATGTGGGTGCTAAGAACTGAACTTGGGTTCTCTGCAAGCGCAGTAAATACTCTTAACCTCGGGGTCACCTTCCATTCCCCAGGAGATACAGTTTGTGTGTGTGTGTGTGTGTGTGTGTGTGTGTGTGTGTGTGTGTGTGTGTTTAGATTTATTCATTTTATTTTGTGTGGACTAGTGTTTGGCCTACATGCATGTATGTGTACCATATGCATGCTCTACCCAAGCAGTTTAGAAGAGAGCATCAGGTCCCCTGGAACTGGAGTTGTGAGTGGTTGAGAGCTGCTATGTGGGTGCTAAACCACTAACTAAACCAAAGTCCTCTGCAAGAGCAGCTAGTGTTCTTAACCACTGAGCCATCTCCTCAGCCCTCATTTGCTCATTTGATGGGGAAGTTGAACTCAACAGAGCCCAAGTAACCATCTCCAGTAACTCTGGACCAGGGTTTCTGCTCTGGTGTGAATATGGACAGGATCTTCCAAAGGCCCACATGTTGAGAACTTGGTCCCAGTGGTGGGGCTTACTGGAAGGTTTGGAAACTTTAGGAACTGAGCACTGGCAGGAGGTATTAAAGCTATTGCATGCAGTTGTTTTTTGTTTGTTTGCTTGTTTTAACTCTTTGCTATTTTGGGAGGGGCAGCCACTCAGCTCCCAAATAATTCCACTGAGGCTTATTCTTACTTTTGAATGCCTGGCCTTAGCTTGGCTTATTTCTAGCCAGCTTTTCCTAACTTATCCCTCTACCTTTTGCCATTGGGGTTTTACCCTTTTTTCTATTTCTGTATATCTTTTCTTTCCTTCTTATTCCAAGTCTAGCTGTGTGGCTGACCCCTGGCCTCCTCCTCTCCTTTTACTTTTCTCCTCTATTTATTCTTTCTGCCTGGCAGTCCCATCTATCCCTCTCCTGCCTTGCTATTGGCCATTCAGCTCTTTATTAGACCATCAGGTGTTTTAGACAAGCAAGGTAAAACATAGCTTCACAGAGTTAAACAAATGCAACACACAAGAATGCAACACATCTTACATCATTAAACAAATATTCTGTAGCACAACGAATGTAACACATCTTAAGTTAATATTCCACTACAATACAACAATGGTAGTTGTGTCTTGAAAAGAGATCGCAGGACCCAGTTGTCTGTCCCTTTCTCTTTTTTGAGCATTTCTATCTTAGAGGCTGCACTGCTGTTCTGTGCCACCGGCTGCTGCTCTCACGAGGTTAGATCAGTCAGGGCCTCCCGCTGTTGGCTTTGGAACTCCAAGGCTATGAGCTAAATTAAACTTTCTTTCTTTCCTTCCTTCCTTCCTTCCTTCCTTCCTTCCTTCCTTCCTTCCTTCCTTCCTTCCTTCCTTCCTTCTTTCTTTCTTCCTCCTTCCTTCCTTCCTTCCTCCTCCTTCCTTCTTTCCTTCCTTTCTTTTTTATTTGAATCAAATATATTACTTTATTTGCCATGCAGCCTTTTTCCTAGGAAAATCTTAGAGAATGACTGCTATACACTACTGAAATTAAGTTAATAAATAATACAGTTTGCCTTAAATATGATTAAAAACAAAATGATGTCTTCATTGTAACAGGAATATATAAAGAAATCTATTTATAGTAAACAAATACTCATTTTGATCACTTGGCATGGGCACATACAGCAGGTGGCATAAGGGAGCAGACCGTTGCTGGCCCCTCTATGTAGGGTTCAGATCCATACATAGGCAGGTTGAAGGTGTGTGTGGCTAACTCAATTCTTGACTTTTCTCAGACGATCAAGAACTCATAGGAGAGATTCAAACCAAACAAGATTTCATTACTTTTGAATCTATTTAGTTGCTCTATTCCTGGAAAAATTATTACATCTTAGAGCAGCGCAAAAATTACTTTGAGTTTATATTTAGTGTTGTTAAATTCTTAGCTCAGATATTTTTCACCCACACAGATGTCTGGTGGGAGACTCGGTGTCATCGTTGGGGGTGGTGGACATTCTTTGCTGTGTGGGACAGACACACCTTGGCCCCAACCAATGAGTGAGTAAGTGCCAGTAGCACCCCTCCTCCAAACTGATGACAATCAGAAACACCTAGAAACATTTCCTCGGAACATCTAAGAAGGCGGTACTGTCCTCATTTAGAACAAATGCTTTTGTTTATTGTTTTCTTTGCCCTTCAACTTTTGTTTGAAACAAAGCTTCAAGTAGCATCCTTATATGTCAGGAAAATGCTCAGTGAAGAGGTGGCCCATGATGTTTTAGCCAAGGGGCCTCATGCTTGTGTTAGAGCATGAGGTGTGACTTCTCCAGAGGAATTTTTCTCTCCCTTTCTCCTCTCTGTGTCTGGCCTCCAGACCTAGTTTCACTTGAAAAATTAAAAACCCTGGTATCCTTCCCTTCTCTAGCCTTTTGAATCTATTTCTCTCTGCATGGGGACACTATCCTGATTCCTAAGAGCTTACCCTACTCTACCAAGAATGGTCCGCTCAGGCGTTCTGACTCATCTCCCATAATTTAATATATGATTTCTATAGAGATGTTTAATCCTCATGGGACACCCCTTTGGTGGGCATGTGATAACATAAACAAATCAGGATTGGAATAGGAACAAAATAGGCATAAGCTAATGTGTTTAGCCTGCTTTTGATGAGTGAGGTATCTTGATTGTACATATTGAAGATTGCAAATGTCTGGAGGCATTTCTTGGAGAGACAATACTATGGTTTGGATGTGTGCCGAAGCCCATGTGTAGGAGCCTTAATCCCCAGTGTATTCGCATTGGAAGACAGGACTTTGGAGAGGTGATTAGGTTATGAAAGCTCAGCCTTCACGATGAGATGATTGGCATTTTTGTAATAGTGCATTTGCTGTAATGGTGTGCTCCATCCCCCTTTGTCCTCTGCTGCCCTTCTACTTTCCGCCATAGGATGATGCAGTATGCAAACCGTCTTCAGGTGCCAGCACTGTTTCCTTGCATTTCCTAACCTCCAGGACTGTTAGACAAACATTTCAGTGCTTTATCAACGACCCAGTCTCAGACATCCTGCTGTAGCAGAGCAAAGGGGCTGTGATAAGTGCTATAGTTGGACGTTTTACCCAGAGAGGCTAACGAAAAGCAAAGAGATCAAGGTTCTTAGACAGTAACCAGGAGAGAGAGAGGAGTCAGAATCCTGGAGTTGCAGATGGCAGGAAACTTTGAGGATTAGTGTTGAGCTTTGAATGAGATGCCATGAGATGGGGAGCCTTTTAGCCTCCACAGGTGGTGGAGGAAGTTACTGAGTGTTCTGAAAGGAAGAAGCTGGGCTCCAAATCATTAAAAAGACGTGGTGAGGGCTGGAGAGATGGCTCAGAGGATAAGAGCACTGATTGCCCTTCCAGAGGTCCTGAGCTCAATTCCCAGCAACCACATGGTGGCTCACAACCATCTGTAATGAGATATAGTGCCCTCTTCTGGTCTGCAGTCATACATGCTGTATACATAATAAATAAATAAATCCTTAAAAAAAAAGATGTGGTTAAAAGACTGGAGATTTATTTATATATTAAAACATATAGTCCTTTTTGTTTAACCTAAAGAAAGTATATTGGCAGTGTGGTGAGATGGCTCACTGGACAAAGGTGCTTGCTGCCAAGCTTAATGACCTGAGTTTAATGCCAGGGACCCATGTGGTGGGAAGAAAGACCTGATTTCCACAAGTTGTCTCCGACTTCCACCCAGGTGCCATGGCACCCTCCACCCAACAAATATACAGACAACAATTTTTTGTTTGTTTGTTTTTCAAGACAGTGTTTCTCTGTGAAACAGTCCTGGCTGTCCTGGAACTCCTTCTGTATGTAGCCCAGGCTGGCCTTGAACTCATAGAGATCCACCTGCCTCTGCCTCCTGAGTGCTGGGATTAAAGGCGTGCGCCATCACCATGCAGCTCACAACACAAATTTAAAAAAAAATTAACAAAAAAGTTTTTAAAGTACATTGGAATAGGGATGTGGTGGGAGAATTTCCCTCCAGAAAAAGGAAAACCACAGAAAGCGTTCTAGGCTTGCATTCTGTTTCTTTTTATGTTAAATAATCTCACACATATATGAGTGTGAACATGTGTAATCAGAGAACAACTTTTGAAGGGTGTTTTCTCCGTCCACCATGTGGGTTTTGGGGATTAAACTCAGGCTTGGAGGTAAATGCTTTTACCCGCTGAACCATCTTGCCCACAGCATTCTGTTTCTTGTGTTTTTATTCATAACGTGTGTGTGTGTGTGTGTGTGTGTGTGTGTGTGTGTGTGTGTGTGTGTGTGTGTGTTTTGTCTGTCTTGCTAATGACTAGACTGTAAAGAGCTTAGCCATGCACAAAGCACAAAACTTTATTTATCTATTTGTAATATTTAAGACAGGGTCTCACTTTCCTAGTCTCACTTAAGCTGGGGGTGACCTTGAACTTCTGATTTTCTTGTATCCAGTTCCCAAGTGCTGGGATCACAGGTATACACTGCCATCCAGATTATTCAGTGCTGGGGATTGATCCTAGCTACATGCAGGCCAGGCAGGCATGCTACCAACTGGATTATAGCTGGAGCTACACCCCATATGTTGATCATGACCTTGTCTAGTGTTATTATTACAGTGGTTTGAGGAAAAGACATCCTAGATTAGCATGAGAAAGCAACAGATACCAAAAAGAAGGCAGGTCCAGACCTGAACTCCATCTTCTTTTACCACAAATCAGCTCTAAGTTAATTTTATTCTGAGACTGTCAAGATGAGCATTTTCATTTTGCAGCTTTCTTTGGAATGGCATGCTATTTTCTTAGACTGCTTCTAATGTTTGCCTGCTTGGGCGTATTTATTCATTGCCACCTGGTGGTAAATAAGAAATATTATGAGGAACTAGAGAAGCAAGAAGGTGAGAAAACAGTTGTTAGTGACTCAGAATGGCAGTCTTATTTCAGAACTGTGCAATGTAGTCACTAAAAAATGGCAACAAGATAAAGCCCGTTTGTTTTGACCAGGATAGGCAGTAGGGAATACAGTGAAACCCTGTGGTTTTAGGATGCTCAATTCAGGGCGAATGTTGATTTGCAGAGTCTTCTTTATATTTTTCTAAGAACAAGGTGGAGGCATAGACTTTGTGTCTAATGATAAAGAGCAGAAGTGGACCGACCGTATATGGCATTCCTAAATAAGGTTACACAAGGGAAAGATGATTACAAATGAGCTCTACACAATACCAGCCATATAGGCTTTCAAAACAGCTTAGTCAATTTGAGATCACATTTCTTTTCTAGGCTCACTTAATACCTCGTGATTAATTTTTTTTTTTTGGTTCTATCCTTATTTTTGTTTCCTCGGTGTGATGGGAAGACGTGTGCTCACCAGCCTTCCCACCTACTTGGGAACACAAAGCTTGCCTACTGTCTACTGTGGGTTCCTACTGAACCTATCCAGTGTTGGTGCAGCCGCTGGCTGTCTCTCTCTAAGCTGCCCGGCTTAGCCACCCTGGAATCCCTCTTTTCATCCCATGCAGATAAACACAGAGACTGGGATTTTCTGCAAGAATGGTCAGGGAAAGTTGCACGATGGGGATTTTTTTTTTTTTTAAACAACTCTCTCCACTGACTTCAAGGGAAATTGTGGGAGTTTCCACATTGTGAGAAATAGTGGGTACTTCTTAATTTGCCTCTCTTTTATCCTCTACTTCCCAGCACTACTTCAGAGTGGTATGTAGGTCATCACATTTTGGCCTCACCCCAAGAAGACATTTCATAACCTGCTACCACCAACACTCCCCTCAGACAGACCTGTGCCTGCAGGAAGGGTTGGGATGATGTGTGGTTGGGGGCTGTTCTGAATGGGAGGAAGGGCAAGGAAGAGGTCACAGGGCAGAAAAAAAAATCAGGAGAAAATTACAATTTGGAAAATGGAAATTTTGGATTATGATTTTTCTTTGTAAGCAAGATTAAGCCATTTCAGCAAATGTGACTCATACTGATTGCTACCCCCTTCTTCCTCCAAATGATTATGAAAAACATATACTTGGAAGATTTTAATGAAATTATGAGTATTAGATGATTATGATCTTATTCATGGAGGACAGAATCCAAAACTTAATTGAAAGAAGAAAATGAACGCTTACTTATAGGAGGTACCACTATTGGTAAATATCAAGGGAACATAACTTGACTGTTTTTGTGAGTAGCCCTCACTCCATGGCTGCTTTTCCTCATTTTCCCCTTGAGAGTTTATCAAAATTACATATGCATCTGTTCCAAGGAGCCAGATATTTGTACCAGATCTATTTTGAAAAAGCAAAACAAAACAAATAAAACAAACTCTGAGAACACTGATTCTTGTTCCCATCCTCTTGACATTTCCCCTTTTATGGGAAGCCATTTTGACCCCTTTTAGCTTGTGTGTATGTGTGTGTGTGTGTGTGTGTGTGTGTGTGTGTATACATGTGGATGTGTGTGTGCCCGTGTGTATACATGTGGATGTGTGTGTGCCCGTGTGTGTACATGTGGATGTGTGTAAAGTGGATGTGTGTGTATATACATGTGGATGTGTGTAAAGTGGATGTGTGTGTATATACATGTGGATGTGTGTAAAGTGGATGTGTGTATATATACATGTGGATGTGTGTAAAGTGGATGTGTGTGTATATACATGTGGATGTGTGTGTGCATGTTAATGTGTGTAAAGTGGATGTGAGTGTATACATGTGGATGCGTGTCTGTGTACATGTGGATGTGTGTGTACATGTGGGCATGTGTGTATGTGTACATGTAGATGTGTGTGTCTAAATTACATTACCCATCCTACTTTTTTAAAAATTTTATTTATTTATTTATTTTACAATACTATTCAGTTCTACATAATAGCCACAGATTCCCTTGTTCTCTCCCTTCCTGCCCCCCCTTCCCCCCAGCTCACCCCCCATTCCCACCGCCTCCAGATCAAGGTCTCCCCCGAGGACTGGGATCGACCTGATAGACTCAGTCCAGGCAGGTCCAGTCCCCTCCTCCCAGATTGAGCCAAGTGTCCCTGCATAAGTCCCAGGTTTCAAACAGCTAACTCATGCAACGAGCCCAGGACCTGGTACCACTGCCTAGATGCCTCCCAAACAGATCAAGCCAACCGACTGTCTCACCTATTCAGAGGGCCTGATCCAGTTGGGGGCCCCTCAGCCTTTGGTTCATAGTCCATGTGTTTCTATTCGTTTGGCTATTTGTCCCTGTGCTTTATCCAACCCTGGTTTCAACAATTCTCGCTCGTATAGACCCTCCTCTTTCTCACTAATTAGACTCCCAGCGCTCCACTAGGGGCCTAGCCGTGGATGTCTGCATCCAGATTCCTCAGTCCTTGGATGGGGTTTCTGGCACAACTATTAGGGTGTTTGGCCATCCCATCACCAGAGTAGGTCAGTTTGGGCTGTCTCTCGGCCATTGCCAGCAGTCTTTTGTATGGGTATCTTTGTGGATTTCTGTGGGCCTCTTTAGCTCTTTGTTTCTTCCTTTGCTCATGTGGTCTTCATTTACCATGGTCTCCTATTCCTTGTTCTCCCTCTCTTTTCTTGATCCAGCTAGGATCTCCCGCTCTCTTTCCCTCGACCCTCGCCATTCATTGCTCCCACTCATGTCCAGGCTGTTCATGTAGATTTCATCCATTTCTCTGTGTCTTTCTTGGGGTCCCGTTTTCCAGGTAGTCTCACTGGTGATGTGAGTAGCAGTCCAGTCATCCTTGTTCCACATCTAGCATCTTCCTATGAGTGAGTACATACCATATTTGTCTTTCTGAGTCTATGTGTACATGTGGATGTGTGTGTCTAAATTACATTACCCATCCTACTTTTGTTTTTTCAGCTATCAGCATGCTTTCCACTGTGGAAAACGATTCTGGTTCTTCCTCACCTCCAGTCCTGGTGCACCCTTCCAGCAACCCAGTCTTCACTGTAGTTCTAACACTTGTTAAATGCATACACACCGTTTGGCTCTGATAGTAGAAATGCTCTTAAAGCATGTTTTAGACGGAGACTCCTTCTCTCTTTCTGTACACAATTTGTTTTCTTTCAGCCTAACAATTGCTTGTGTGTGTGTCTCGCTCTTAAAGCCCAGTCATTGGTGTAAGTCTTTCTCAACAAGTTTGGATGCACCAGTGTTCTGGTTGGTTTTTTATCATCAGCTTGATACAATAAGAGAGACTGGGAGGAGAATCTCAATTGAGTGATTGCCCGGACCAGATTGGCCTGTGGCCATGTCTGCTGGGAACTGTCTTGGCTGTTGACTGATGTGGGAGGTCCTGGCCACTGTGGGCATTGTCACCTGTGGGCTGGTGGTCCTGGGTTATACAAGAAGAGGGCCTGAGCATGAGCCAGAGGAGAAGAAGCCAGTAAGGAGTGTTTCTCCACAGGGTCATCTTGAGTTCCTGCTCTGACTTCCCTTGACAATGGACTTGAAGTGTGCACAGACAGAAACCTTCCCTTCCTGAAGTTGCTTTTGGTTAGAGTGTTTCATCACAGCAACAGAAAGAAAACTAGATTAAGCAGGTACAGCAGAATTTTATGTGCCTGGGATTGTCCTCCCAGAGCCTCTTGCTTTGCTCCAGCTTGGACTTGTCATGCTTAGTCCCTCCCTCGCTCCCTTCCTCCCTCCCTCCGTCTGTCCCTCCCTCCATCTGTCCCTCCCTCTGCACTAACCTCTCTCTCTGCCTCATCCCCGCGGCACCCCCTGGTCTCTGCACATCTTGGAGCATGTATTGCTATGACCGTGTCTTTCGTTGCCCCAGCACATTCTCTAAGATTGGAGAGTATGTTCTGCAGTGGCTCCCTGCACAAGTGGATACAGGATGAACTTCCCCTTGATTTTAATTTTCCTATTACCATAAAACATAATGGATTTTTGTCAGAGCATTTCCATACCTAGAATACATAGGCCGTTATACTTTTTATCGTTTTCCTTCCCTTCTGTCCTTCTCTGTCCCCCTTTTCCTTTTTGCTTTCCTTGTACTCATCTTTCTCTCTCTCTTCTTCCCCTCCCTCTTTTCTCCCTCAAGATCTCTCTAATCCCCTTCCAGTTTCCTTTCTACTTTCATCTGGATGAGCACGTGTACACACACACACACACACATACACACACACACACACACACACACACGCACGCACACGCACGCACGCACGCACGCACGCACACATACATGCACACACACATACACACACACACATTAAATCTAGAATCTTTGTATGAGAGAAAGCATGCAGTACTTGCCTTTCGGAGGCTATTTCACTTAAATGGTATTCGGTTGCATCCATTTTCCAGAGACTGTCCTGATTTCATTTATCATTACAGATGAGTGATTGCATTTTGTGTATTTACTTTGGAGAAAATAAACATCTTTGAAAATTTGGCTGTAAAGCCTGTAAAGTTGCATTTGACCTACATGTGGCCACATCCCAGTAAAGCCATTGTCAGTTGAAAATAGTGTTAGTCAAAAGTGTGGTTAATATATCTAACCTCCTGAGTAGCACAGCTTGACAGCTCAGCAAGCAGAAGAGGATTGGATGTACCCTTTGTGACTACGTGGTTGTCTAGGAGCTGCCCAGGATATCTCAACTGCGTAGCACTGGCCTGGGAAAAGCTTAAACACAAAACCCAAAGTGTGATTCCAACCAAATTTGCAAAGCTTTTGCATGGGTGTGATGTCAGAAAAAAAAAAAAATGGGTTTGACCTTGTAAATCAGGAGGAATTTACCCTTGTGTTTGAGCATCCAGTTAGGGAGGTCTAGGTTAATGCTAGTTTTCCTTCTGCGAGGGAAACACATTTGTTCCTCTGGTCTCCCTGCTCTAAGTACGTTCCCTTGTTTCAACTCTGACAATGCAGCCCAGAGAGCCTGTTTGCCCTCTACAGAGAATACACCTGAATCCTTTCCTAGGTGAAGGGCAGGTGGTAGCCCCAGTTATGCAAAACAGGGGAACCTGGGAACCCAAGTCCTTTCCTTCCCACTCACCTCCTTTCTTCCTCCCTTCCTGCAGTGTTGAGACTCAAACCCTGGGCCTTCTGCACGTCAGGCCAAAGCTCTGCTACTGAACCCAGCTACTGGAATCCTCGTTCTAAACTGACTCTTCATTGTCCTCCAGTGGCAGCTGGGGCCATTTCCCCCGAGTACAGGTTGGGCTCATTCTTGACTCTGTCTTCTGCTCATGAAGGATTCAGTTCTCACAGAGAGGCTATGTCTTTGACTGCTTGTCCATCTACTTTTCAGCTTTCCAAATGAGTTTTGTTTTCCATGCTCTCTGTTATTATGGCCTGATGCCCTAAAATATTTTTTAAAAATCCCTTTGCTGGCATTTTAGAAGAGTTTTGAGAAATGAATGAGACAACAACGAAACCCAGGCTCTGTCTGTCCTTGTCCATTTGTTTGAGTTTTGGTCAAGGACAGTATTTTCACATTTGTTTCTTTTTGCAATGGAGTAAAGTCCCGATTTTGAAATCTCCTGGCAAAACTCAGTATAAAAAAATAATTGTCAATAGATCAGCTCTGTTGGATGAGAGCTGGAGGTTTTTCTTTCTCTAGTTCTTCTTAGTGTTGGCTCCTGAGAACGTCCTGGAAACGTGGTCTTCAAACCACTGACTCAACAGCTTGGACACTATTATCTCTCCCACAGACGTAATATGTTAATGAACTTTATGGCACTAAGGAGGAAACATTGATTTATTCCTATAAAGTTCCCTGGTATTGTTCCTGGTTATTCAAATGGTATAAGAAAGTGAGAAAGTGAGCCGGAGAGATGGCTCAGTGGTTACTGTCCTGTACTGCCCTCGCCGAGCGCCTGAGTTGACTTCCCAGCACACATGTTGGGCAGCCTATCATGGCAGTTCAAGAGGATCAGACACCTTTGACCTCTTTAGGCTTCGTACTCACGTACGTACGTAAAGTACACACGATTAAAAACAGCAACAATAAATACTAAAAAAGAAAGTAAGAAGGAAACATTTTAATGATTAAAATCAAAGTGGATGAGGACTCTCCTTGAAGGATACTCCTACAGTTGTGAAAATAACCTGAAAGTCCTGTTTTTCAATGGAAAGGAAAATGATGAGAAATTTATTTGAATATTACCAATATTAACTGTGTCTAAATTGTTTTTTTGTTCTATGTTACAGTTTTTGATATTTAAAAAACTGTTTTCTTTTGCTTTTTTAAGATTTATTTTTATTTTTAGTGTATGTGTCTTTGTATGCGGATGTTACCATGTGTGCTGGTGCCCGCAGAGGCCAGCAGAGAGTATCAGATCCCCTGGAGCTGTAGTTACAGGCAGTTGTGAGCTGCACAGCATTTGGGGATTTGAACTTCGGTCCTCTGCAAGAGCACGGAACACTTTAGTGTCTGAGTCATTTCTCTGGCCCCATTCTGTTTTTGAGATAGGTTCTCACTGTATAAATGGTATAAGCTGGCACTTAAAAATCCTCTTTCCTCTTGAGTGCTGAGGTTAGAGGCCTGTAGCCCCACACTCAGATATGTATTTTGGTGAATGAGGTTATTGGAATTTTCCAAATTTGTTCTCAGAGAGCTAGAATTTTATTTTATAATGGTATGTTATTAGAATCAATGCTACAATCTTAAATTATTTATCTAAAGAGAATGAGGAGAAGTTGGTAGGGCTAGAAACAGATATTTAGAACATTTTCAAGAAATATAACTCAACTTTATGCATAGTTTGGCCTAAAATGTGTATACCACTTAGACATTAAAACATTATTTCCTTCTCCATCCACCTTTTCCTGGCATCGCTGCCTGCACATACCACGGAGCACCCAAGGTTTCAATGGAGAGTGAGCCAAAGGATTAACAAACCTTGTCAAATGTAACCCATTTTTACATATCTCAAAGATGACACAATGCATTATAATGTAATAAGGAAAAAAGCAAAACAAAATGAAAAATTAATGAGCAGAAATGAACAAACAAAGACATTTACTAGTGTAGAGAACTAAAAGGAAGGAAATATGCGTAGCTCTTTGCAGAATTTTCCATCTGGAAACAAAGATCCTGCTGTGACTCATTCGACACTAGTCCTCCCCTAGAGGTCTCAAGTATCATCCTGAAAAACAATATTGTGTCACAGAAAAGAATTTATTACCTTCATTCGTAGGCACCGGACACCTTTAGGAAGAGAAACAGGATCTAGAGTTTTATGAGAAGGGTTGATACTTTGATTACTGTTTCGTGTTTGAAGGACTGTGGAAAACAGCTAAAGAGATGGGCCTGCTTGTACTGTCCTTTGTGGTAGACTGTGAATGGGACAGGGGACCTCTGAGACCTGTCAGATGAACCACTGAGAGCTAGAACAGGTGACTGCGGGAATCCTTTTCTTCTTTCTCTTCTTCCTCTTTGTTTTTCTGAGACTGACTCTCATGTAGCCCAGGCTGGCCTCAAATTCACTACATATTTGACGACAACCTTGAGCTTCTCCTCCTCCTCTTCCCTCCAGTTCCCAAGTGTTGGGATTACAGGCCTGTACCACCATCTACAGCTGCTGGGGCTTGAACTCAGAGCTTCTGCATACAAGGCAAGCATTCTAACAACTGAGCCACATCCCAGTTCTGAAGTCGGCTTTCTCACGGGACGGAATTGAGACACGGCACTGTGGTGCTGTCCAATGCAGAGAAGGTAAAGTCTGGGGACCGAGGGACTCGTTCTGACCAGAGATAGGCTTTGGTGGTAGAACAAGCAACATGAAGGTGCCTGTGAGCACACAACGTACACTTGGTTACACATGGTTACAGCAGGGCGTGGGTGTCATGGCCTCAACTTGCTCGATGATGACATCAGGAAGTTGGCCTCTGGCCTAGGAATTTTGAGCAGAGCCAAACATTGTGAAATGCTCAGCGGCTGCTCACTGCTGCTATCTTTATGGAGAACCAGAGGGAAGCCTGCAAGGCCCTCGGCCTAGACCCTGAAGCTGCCTGCAGAGTCAGTCCATTTGGCTTATCATTTCTTGAAAATCTTTTGAAAGTTTAGTAAAAAACAAAGCTTTTTTTTTCAACCAAGTGCTCTTCTCTAATTGGCTATATATCTTTTCCCTATAGTTTCCACTGTTAATCTGTAAATGCTTGATTTCATTTCACTTTGGTCTTTCTTACATAGACTTCTCGCTTGCGGTATCTCGAGAGGGGTCACAGAATATGAGCAGGGAGGCCATTCTCTGTGAGCCATGCTAGAACACTCTGACTCCTGGATTACTGGCATCTGAAGAGGGAATTCCTGTCTTGACTTTGGCCCAGCATCTCTGCCTTATGCGGCAGCTGCACCTCCTCTTCACTCTTCTCCCGTTGTCCACGAGCACAGGCTCTTTCCTTTCTTAGCTTACCTCGGTGAGATCCTCTGCACTACCCCCTGAGCTGGGTTGGCTGATCTGAACTGGCTTACTTTGTGTGGCTGGTGGTGAAGGCAAGACATAACCTGTGTGACATAAATCACTTGATGAATGGCCAGGCTAGTTATTCTGGCAGGATAGTTATTATGATCTTTGGTATTGTGGAATGGAGCTTACTCCACATTCTTTTGGCTCCAGATTTGTCCTGAGCTCTTCTTCTTGATGTAGTTTTGTTCCTCAGCTTCTACTGTGATGTAATTTCTGGGCTATTTTTCCTTCTCTGTCATTCCTTCCTCCTCCTCATCACTACTTATCTTCTCTCTCATATCCTCAGTGCCATTTTAGAAACAAATAAATTTTATTTGTAAAACACATCAAAGCTAAGATGTTAGTGGCTATCAGGCCTGAATGTAATACATCAGGGAAGTCCATATTTTAGCTAGAGGCTAAAGATAGGCATCTCTAAAGGTCACTGGGTAGGGAGATTTTCCAAGCCTTGCACATATGGTGTCTCCCTATGTCACTGACCTGGGTGGCGGGGTGGGGGGGGGGGGGGGGGGGGGGGGGGGGTGGTGGGGTGGGGTGGTGGTGGTGAGCCTTAAAATAGTGTCTAAAGGGCACTTAATGAAATATTTACTCAGGGCATGAAAGTTCAGTTTCAGAGAAGGAAATACGAGTAGCAGCATCTTTTAAGAAATACTCTGGAAAGAAGTAGTATATTTAATAAACAATGTGTTTGCCAGGCAAGATGATCCCACTGGTGTGATAGTGGCATGACTCTTATAGGGGTAACCAACAACTGTTTTCTGACTGAATTTGAGGCTTGCTATACAGGAAGGATTTCTTGCCTATCACTGTAAACTTTGCCAAAAGCCCATGGCTGGAGAGGTCATAGACTATCAGGGAATATCCAACTGCCTTCTAAATATCTGTGCTTTATTTATACCCAGAGATTTGTACTACTTTCAACACTGGTCAAAGAAGTTCCTTTCTGCAGTAGTTATAGTTACTGCAGAAACTCCTAACTGCCAAGGTGCTGAGAAGAAGCGACTGTGAGGTTCAGCTCTAAATTGGGCATTTATATCACACTCCCTAACCCAAGGCCCAGAGGACATCATGGAGGAAGTGGTGGAAAGAATATGAGAGCTGGGTGGGGACGGCTGCTGTGAAATGCTATCCTCTGGACATGATGGAGCCATCACACTTACACATTCACAGCAGCTGTGATTATTTACACAAAGTCCTCACAAGGTCGAGTTGATCAAAATTCCAGCATGGATAGAAGAGGGTCATAAAGCCCCACCACTAGCTGAGAAGCTAATTGGAGAATCATTTTTCTTCAGGAGTGTGGCCACTGGTAGGTTTTTGACATAGTAGTGGAAGGCCCCGTCCTTACACCTCCATGTGCACACAGGAAACACTAATTAGATTCCGTTAGACAAAACAAGCAAGAAAACAAAACTCCATAAGACATGAATGTGTGGTGTGTGTGTGTGTGTGTGTGTGTGTGTGTGTGTGTGTGTGTGTGTAGGTGCTGAAGGAGTAGAAGGGTGATTTAGGAATATATATGATCAAGATACATTGTATACATGTATGGAATTGTCAAAGAATAAAGGAAAATGTTGTGAAGAAAAGAGAGAGAGAAACAACCTGCAAAAGAGGGGTATTCCCCAGCACTCTGGAGCATCTCCTGCTAACATTTGCCTGCACCTGGCTATGGCAAAGTAGGCAAATGCAGGTTATACAAATTGAGGCAGGTGTCATTGAACTGGGAGTGATTTCCATGTCTAGGGAGAATGTAATTACTATCATTTCAAGTCCCGGGCACTAGAACTTGGCTGCTTTTGCATGAATCCAGGGTGAGAGTTGCCATGTTTCTGGTCTAACGACGGTTTGGCGGTAGATTCTGTTTTCTCCTGTGCTTGTGTCTCAGTGCTCTGGAGCCTGTCTGAACAGATCTTCCCTCAACAAGATGCCCTCCACACCCACACTGATCTTCATGATCATCTTTTGCCTGGTGTCCCTGGCTTCTCTGCTGCACAATGGCTTCATGATCATCGTGCTGGGCAGAGAGTGGATGCAGAAGCGGGCCCTATCAGCAGCTGACACGATTGTGGCCTCTCTGGCTTCTTCCCGGTTCTGCCTTCATGGGATGACCATCCTGATCAATCTCTTGGCCTCCTTTGGTTTTTGTTACCAAGCAAACCTTCTTGGCATCCTCTGGGACTTCACCAACACTCTCATTTTGTGGCTTACTGCCTGGCTAGCTGTCTTCTACTGTGTGAAGATCTCCTCCTTCTCTCACCCTGCCATCTTTTGGCTCAAGTGGAGGATTTCCCAGTTAGTTCCTAGGCTGCTGCTGTGCTCTGTCATCATGGGTGGCCTGTCAGCCATCATCTCAGCCACTGGGAACATCATTGCTATTCAGATGACCATCTCCCAGGGTTCCCTCGGAAACTGCACTCTTGGTCACATGACATTGGACTTCTTTCGGTACTGTTACTTGGCTCATGCAGTGCTCATGTGGCTCACTCCTTTCTTCCTGTTCCTGGTGTCCATTATCTTGCTCATGTTCTCACTGTTCCGACATGTGGTGAAGCTGAGGGACCATAGACCTGGGGCTTGTGATTTCCATACTCAGGCTCATACCATGGCTCTGAAATCCCTTACCTTCTTCTTCATCTTCTATATATTATTTTTCCTGTCCCTGGTAATTTTTGCTACAAAAATCAAAACCATGCAGAGTCACTGGTATTGGGTCCGAGAAGTCATCATATACATGGGCATCTCTTTGAACTCCATCATGCTGGTGCTTAGCAATCCCAAACTGAGAAAGACCATGAAGATGAGATTTTAGGACATACATGCTGCCTGATCATAAGCTTTGAAGGCCTTGGACCAAAGGTGTCTCTCCTTTCAAGCGATCAGTGTCAGGACTGTGACAAATGAGTTTATGTGTAGCAGGAATTCATAAGGTTTGGATACCCTCGCACTGCTTTCTCTCTTTTCAACTTCTTCCAAGCTCCACACTAATGTCCCCCTAACTCTTTGTGTTTCTTTTGTCCCCTTCATTTGTGGTCGTCCCTGGTCTGAGTTCCAAATCACCCAGGCTTTTCTTAGCCAATGGCCTCAGTTCCTCAGAGGCTCCTGTGGCTCTCTGTGAAAGCAGCCCACATCGTATTCTCCAAGCCTCATTTCTATAAGCACTTCCCTTCTGAAGACATGTAACCATTACCGGTTGTTTCCATGGCATTCCTGCTGCCATACTGCCTGACCTTAGCTGTAGCCCCTCAGCCTCTGCCCTGCTAAGCCCAGTCTCTTTTCAGTTCCTTCTACCTTTCTTTTCTCCTTTTCACTCTTTTCTCGCTTCTTACCAATCTTTGCCACCCTCATCATTTGTACCCTGACTAAAGCTGATCCCACCAAAAGGCCCTTTCCAGATTGACCTAGGAGATGGAGGGCAGGAAGAGTTTGTGCTACCGTAGGTCCTGTCCATGACCTCATGTTCAGTGGAATTGCATTGTCTAATGTGAAAAGATGTTTAGGTTTTGGCCAATTGAAGACAGAGGGAAAACAAAAGGAATTCTCAAATTTTGTTTTGTGTTCCTGTTGGACATCCAGCCCTGGGCACTGCCCATGCTATATGGGGGACCTGAAGATGCAACTACATCCTCATACTATGGTGTTTTTGAGACCAGTTCTCATGTAGCTCAGGCTGCTCACAATCCTCTTGCCTCAACCTTTTAAGTGCTTTGATTACAGGCAAGTGCCAAGCTACATGACAATTGTTAATTTTGATAATCTTACTTCTGCTTGTCTTGCCCAGGGGCCTTTCCTGGATGCTGTTGCTCAGGTTAGCCTTCTCCAGGCTGGAATTTGGGAAAAGTGACATACTAGCAGTGGAAAGGAAAATGTGGCCATTTCAATTTCCATTACCTTTTATTTTTTTGTGCATGTTTTACAATGCACATACCACAACGATGAAGTGGACATGATTATAATTAATAAATATGCATATGGTTATGCCTTGGTTGGTTTAGGCTCTGTGTCAGAATATCATAGTCTAAGTGACTATTTCTTACAGTGCTAGAGCCTTTATGTGGAGTGCTGGCATGGTTGGGTTCTGATGACATCCTTCTTCCTGGTTGTAAGCATCTATCTGTCATAATTTGACAGAGAGAATCTGGGATCCTTTTATAGTCCAACTTTTCAGCCAGAGACACCATCATGGCCTCAAGTGAATCCCTGATGGAACTCAAGCATATCTGGTCATACTTAATATATGTGCATTTCTTTTAAAGTTATTACTCTGTGTGTGTGTGTGTGTGTGTGTGTGTGTGTGTGTGTGTGTGTGTGTGTGCATGTATGTGTGAATGCCCCCAAAGGCCGGAAGGGTACAGTTATGGGCTGTGTGAACCTGCTGACATGGGTGCTAGGGACCAATTCCAGGGTCCCTGAAAGAGCAGTAAGCACTAAACACCTCTTAACCATAAAACTAGCTGCATAATTGTGTCCCTACTGCCATTACCACTGCTTTTCTCTTCTGACACACAGCACAGAGTTTTACTCATCTCCATAACGTTTTCAACATTTATTGTGGTCTGCATATGTTGGGGGTGGTGAGCACATGACATGGTAGGCTGTGGAAGCCAGACAATAGCTTTCACAAATAGGTTTTCTCTTTCCACTATATGGGTCTTGGGGGTGGAACACAGGTTGTTAGTTGGCAGCAAGTGCCTTCACTTGCTAAATCTTATAACCAGCCCTACTGAACCCTTCTAAGAGTTCTTGGGAATGACTAGGAAGTTACATAACATTTAAAGACAACATGCAGGTCACTGTTTTCTCTTTTAAGCTTTCTGAGGCAGAGCGCTGAGTTGAGAATTTCTATCCAGAACATCTATTCTAGATTTCTATCAAATTACTTTCATATTTACACCAACGGTGGTGGTGGCACATGCTGTGGGATTTTCTGTATGGCAAATGTATTGCTCTGATTGGTCAATAAATAAAACACTAATTGGCCAGTGGCTAGGCAGGAAGTATAGGTGGGACTAACAGAGAAGAGAAAAGAAAGAACAGGAAGGCAGAAGGAGTTACTGCCAGTCGCCGCCAGGATAAGCAGAATGTGAAGATGCCGGTAAGCCACGAGCCACGTGGCAAGGTATAGATTTATGGAAATGGATTAATTTAAGATATAGGAACAGTTGGCAGGAGTCCTGCCATGGCCATACAGTTTGTAAGCAATATAAGTCTCTGTGTTTACTTGGTTGGGTCTGAGCGGCTGTGGGACTGGCGGGTGACAAAGATTTGTCCTGACTGTGGGCCAGGCAGGAAAACTCTAGCTACAGGCACACACCTTTAATCCAAGCACTTGGGAGGCAGAGGCAGATGGATTTCTGTGAGTTTGAGGCCAGCCTGGTCTACAGAAGGGTTTCCAGGATGGCCAAGACTACACAGAGAAACTCTGTCTTGAAAAAAAAAAAAGACTATGAAAAATTTGAAATTATCAGACTTTGTGTTTACCTAAAAGCTAAATCTAAATAAGAGAAAGCAAAATGTCATAAATACAGGGATGAAAATCACCATGGAATGTACGGCTGCAGAGATGACTTCGTGGTTAAGAGCACATACTGCTCTTGCAGAGGACTCAGGTTCAGTTCCTAGCACCCACATGGTAGCTCGTGACCATCTGTAACTCCAATTCCAAGAGATCTGATATGCTCTTCTGATCTTTATGGATACCAGGCATAAACATGGTGCTTTTATATACATTTATGTGAAACACTCCTACACACAAAATACAGTAAGTAAATATTAAAAGCACACCATAAGTAATTATGTTTTTAAATATAAAAGGCTACTCTTCTTTTTGAATGAATTTAATTTGCACATAATATATGCACAGTAAATGTTTTTGGTTTATGATGTGTGCCTAAAAGCACTTTGATGGCAACTAATTCACTGTTGCAGACCAGTGCTTTTCATACCCGTATTATGGAATAAGAGATGCTTATGAATAACTGTTCAATCAGTTGAGGTTAATTACACATCTTATGAGCCATCAATCATGCAGGAGGTAGAAAGAAGAGAGAGGAGTTTTCCATACTGCAAGGTTTGCGGCTGCACAAACTCCAGAGTTCAAAGACCCAGTTTGCCTCATTCTCTAGGTTCCACTAGTGAACTGTCAAAAGTCAGCCAAAGAACCCGGGACACAGAGAAGGAAGTTTGGAGCACTATTCCCTGGGAACTGGCATTTTCACAAGAAGGCACAATCACTGTGTCAATTTTGTGTGCCTTCTTTCCTTTATTCTTGAGATAAGCTCTCCTACTGTACCTGGAGCTCAACCGCCCCCCCACTAGGCTGGGGGCCAGTCCCAGAATTCCTTGTATCTTCCATACCCAGCAGGGGGATTACAGGTTCTCAGTCATTTTTGGAGTTTTCCATGGTTGCTGGGAGAGATAAACAAAGATCCTCATACTTGTGTGGCAAGCACTTATTGAGGCATTTCCCCAGTCCTGGTTATTTTTTTAAATTTGATTTGTGTGTGTGTGTGTGTGTATGTGTGTGTGTGTGTGTGTGTGTGTGTGTGTGTGTGTGTATGTGTGTGTTCCTGTGCTCTCAACAAGGTGTCCTCTGTAGAGGCCAGAGGACAACTTTGTGGAGTTGGTTCTCTTATTCCACCTTTGTGTGGTTTCCGGGGAAGGAACGCAGGTCTTCAGCCTTGTTGGCAAGTACCTTGATCCACTGTGCCATCCATCCAGCCCTCAAACTTTAGTCAGCAAAGACACGGAGATCTAGATGGAATCCACAGTTGCTAAGGTGGAAGAGGATGGGGGTTCTAAGTTAAGTTGCTAACTGTGGTGAGGGGGCTGGTCCTGGAATCAGTGCAGCTCTCGGCCTTCTGCTGTGAGTTAAATACGATTTACATATGTCTTCGCCTGACACTTGAGGCTTCATCTCTTCTATCTATGAAATCAACCTTGACGTCTTCATGCGGCCACACCCACTCTCCCAGGAAAGTCCGTGGAGTAGAATGAGTCCTTTTCATGTTTTAGAGATGGAAATAAGGAAACAGAGGGGCTCACTGGCATGCTCAAGCACTCACAGTGAGGAGTGGGACGTGGGTTGAAACCTCTCTCTGACCAGGCCTCTCACGGCCATCCTATTGGTTTATAGCTCTCTTGGTGAGATGCCATTGTGAAAGTCATTGCTAACAGAACATTGTCTAAATTTTTTAGAGAAAGTCCCTGTTTCATTCTGTGTAACTGTCTCTTTTGGTCTGCTCTGGGATGCTGAATCCTCACCTGACTAGAACTTGTGCTAAGCTCTCTCAGGAGAGAGGTTGCGATCAGTTTCTGGCTCTATGCCGAAGGGATGTTCTTACTGTACCTCTTTCAAAGGGTTGCTGTCAGAACTAAATATTTGGAGGGGCATCTAGAACCATGTCTAGTACCCAACAATCATCTCTTATCCTCCCCACCCCCACCCCCATAACATGGACATGAGCTCTGCTATTCAGTAGGATGCATGTCCTGGGGATTTTATTACCAAGTAGCTCCAGGTGTGTGGTCTTAGGTATCAGCTCAGAGAAGCGTAACTGCCTATGTAAGAGACACCATATGCAAGGGCCTGATACATTATTCACACTGATGTTGACAATGGGTAGGGGATAGGCAAGAGAGCAGGCAAATATACAGGCACACACGGAGACTTTGTGGAAACTTAGCCTTGGCAATATTTGCATCTATTCTGAAGAGAAGAAACATTTTTATCCTCCTCAGAGAGCCTACACCCTCACTTCTGGCTTCACTTCTCCACTTAGGGCGCGTGGAGAGACAAACAATATTGGAGAGACTTCTTAGAGCGACAAATAGTCCTTCTTGGGACCCATCATGTCCACAGGAGAAGTGAGCACAAGTCACACAGTTCTGGGATGTCAGACTGCTGATAAGGCAGTCGTCACTTTATTTATCACTTTAGTCCTGTTGTGCCTGGTGGCAATGGTAGGCAATGGATCTATCATTATAGCACTGGGCAAGAAATGGTTGCTCCAGAGAACACTGTCAGCTCATAATAAGTTACTGATGAGTCTGGCAGCCTCTCGCTTCTGTCTACAATGTGTGGTGATAGGTAAGAATGCTTATGTTTTCCTGAATCCAACAGTCTTCCCATACAACACTGTAATGCAGCTCCTAAATTTTATGTGGGACTTCCTGACTGCTGTGACTATCTGGTTCTGCTCCTTGCTAGGTTTCTTTTATTCTGTGAAAATTGCAACCTTAGCCCACCCTGTGTTTATGTGGCTAAAGTACAGGGTGCCTGGTTGGGTACCATGGATGTTGGTCACTGCTGTAGGGATGTCAAGCTTAACTAGTATCCTTTGTTTCATAGGCAATTATATAATATATATGAACTTTGTAAAGAGTGACCAGCAACCTTGGAATGTCACTGGGAATAGCTTAAGAAACTCATTTGAGAAGTTCTACTTCTTTTCTATAAAAATGATTATGTGGACAATCCCGACTGTTATCTTTAGCATTTTCATGATTTTGCTCCTCGTATCTTTGGTAAAACACATGAAGAAGACTCTCTCGACCTTCTCAGGACTCCGGGATGTTAGAGCACAGGCCCACGTGAAAGTCCTCCTTACCCTCCTCTCCTTCATCATCCTTTTCATCTCCTGTTTTCTGACTCTGGTACTTAGTTCCATCAGCAGTACACCATTTCAGGAATTCAGGTACTGGATGTGGGAGGTGGTGATTCATCTGTGCACGATGATTCACCCCATCGTTATACTCTTCAGCAACCCTGGGTTGAGAGCAATGGTGAAGAGGGGCTGCTGCTGAGGAGAGGGAGCACCCTTGGACAGTGGGACAGAAGGCACGAGAGCAACGGCACAGCTTCTTTTTGTGGTACATTTCGTATTTATTCCCAGGTTACTATATGTATGTATATATTGATGTATGTATGTATGTATGTATGTATGTATGTATTGACATATGAATAATGTCAGTGCAATAGGATTCATGGTGGGCTCCAAGACCCTGAAAATGAGCAGAGTCACTGATATGTATCATGTTATCTGTGGGACTTGATGTCATCAAAGGACCAGAAGGCTTTGACATTCACCGTGATATATCTCTTGGAGGTTAAAATGATTCTCTGGGAACTGGGGGAAAAGACCCTCACACACCATATGATAATTCCTGTGCTGAGTCACACTGGAGAAGATGCTTATAACTTTCCCCCCTCTGGAGTCATCCTGTGAACCACTGTTGCCTTTTCACAACTTCTCAGCAGTTTAGCCAGTTGCCTTGGAGATTTTCTTCCCTCACCAGAGACAAAACTAAGACACTCTCTGATCTGAATTCTCTAGATGGACCATGGTGTACTCTGTGCTTGGGTGCAGCAGTGTGTGTCATCTTGAATGTTTGTATTCTCAGATGACCTCTGAGACCCCTCTGAAAGCCCAGGGTCTTGGATCTGTTTTATATATGAACAAGACTGTCTATGTTGACGGAACTTAGGTTTAAGAACAACAAGACTCTTTGTTTGGTGAGGGACTGCAAATTGCATTTCTGCTTCTCGTAAGAAACCTTCTTTTCTCAAGCCTTCAATACACTCAGTTATCCCTTGAGCAGTTCAAAATGACATCTCTCAACTTCTGGTCCCTTTAGCATCTCTCACACAGCTTTACTTTCTGTTTGTGGCTGCTCCTCCTAGCTCCTCTGCGTTAGAAGAGAAATCCCTGCTTTTGGATTTTCCAGATTGACATTGGTGCACCTAGCCACATTTCTCCTTTCTAGTCCCTCAACGAAGACAAGAATTTCCTCTCACATGAAGTTTCAACCATTCTCTCTTTATTACTCTTTCCTTCTCCAACAAACATTCTTCTAAAGTTTCTTTTCCAAAGAAGAAATACATTCCTTCCCCCGACATCCCCATCAAGGAACCAGCTGCCGGCCAGTTCCGTGCCGAGCTTGCCTCTGCTCCTCACTCCCTGTTACTGAAGTGTGTTTCTGTAAGGACACATTTGACTGCCTACTCATTTTATAGGCTCCCAGCCCTTATTCTCCTATAGCTTTCAGTATCTATCTCTCTTGATAGCAAATGGTTTTTCAGGAAGCTGTTTTTGTTTTTTTTTTTTTTTTTTAAACAAAACTTCCAAGTAATCTTTGTAAAGGGTTTAAAAAAAGATTGCAAATACCGTTAGTTATGATCTATGCCCTTTATCTTTTCAAATCCAGTGCAATCCCCCTCCTTCCTGGTGTCGTTACTCACACAGCCTCCAGGTGGGTAATTACCAAACTCTGAACCTATGTTTTCTCCACTTGCTGAACAGTATCACCTACCAGTTCATGAGCACTTGATGCATAGCAAATTCAGATTTTTTCTCCCTTCTTCCTGTGGTCTTTCCTTGTGTCCCTAACAGCTCCCTCCCTTGTCCTGCTACATCTTTGTTCTACCACTTTAATGGGGGCGGGAGGCAGAAATCAGGCTTCTGAGTTTTCATGCCCCATTTGCTATCTGAACACAACCAGCATAAGAATAGCAATGTTCTCCCTCTCTGTTCTTGATCCAGCTGGGATCTCCCGCTCTCTTCCCTTGACCGTCGCCCTTCATTGCTCCACTCATGTCCAGGCTGTTAATGTAGATCTCAGCCATTTCTCCATCATTGGGCGATCCTCGTGTCTTTCTTGGGGTCCTGTTTTCCAGGTAGCCTTACTGGTGATGTGAGTAGCAGCCCAGTCATCCTTGTTCCACATCTAGTATCCTCCTATGAGTGAGTACATACCATATTTGTCTTTCTGAGTCTGGGTTACCTCACTCAGGATGATTTTTTCTAGATCCATCCATTTGCCTGCAAACCTCATGACCATGGTAAATGAAGACCACATGAGAAAAGGAAGAAACAAAGTGCTAAAGAGGCCCTCGGAAATCCACAAAGATACCCCCACAAAAGACTGCTGGCAATGGCCGAGAGACAGCCTGGACTGACCTACTCTGGTGATGGGATGGCCAAACACCCTAATCGTTGTGCCAGAAACCCCATCCAAGGACTGAGGAATCTGGATGCAGACATCCACGGCTAGGCCCTGGGTGGAGCGCTGGGAGTCTAATTAGCGAGAAAGAGGAGGGTCTATATGAGCAAGAATTGTTGAAACCAAGGTTGGATAAAGCACAGGGACAAATAGCCAAATGAATGGAAACACATGGACTATGAACCAAAGGCTGAGGGGCCCCCAACTGGGTCAGGCCCTCTGAATAGGTGAGACAGTTCATTGGCTTGATCTGTTTGGGAGGCATCTAGGCAGTGGTACCAGGTCCTGGGCTCACTGAATGAGTTGGCTGTTTGAAACCTGGGACTTATGCAGGGACGCTTGGCTCAATCTGGGAGGAGGGGACTGGACCTGCCTGGACTGAGTCTATCAAGTTGATCTCAGTCCTTGGGGGAGGCCTTGCTCTGGAGGAGGTGGGAATGGGAGGTGGGCTGGGGAGAAGGGGAGGGGGCAGGAAGGGGGAGAACAAGGGAATCTGTGGCTGTTATGTTGAACTGAATAGTATTGTAAAATAAAATAAAATAAAAAGAATAGCAATGTTGGCATGCTAATGTGGACAGGGAAAATTCCACATTGTCCCACCCCTAGATGAAGAGCTGCAGGTGGTTAACGACTACTGAGAAAGGGAGACTCTGGATGCAGCAGGTTATGTATAAACACACACACATAAATATTTAAAGAAAAGATCATGAATTTGGTAATGGGGACATGGGTGGAGTTGTAGGTGGAAGATAAAGGGACAGGAGTAAATCAGAGGCATTGCTCATTGTCCAGTTTTATGTCAACTTGACCCAAGCTAGACTCATCTGAGAGAAGGGAACCTCAGTTGAGTAAATGCCTAACTGATGAAGGTAAATGATATCTGACTATGGGCAAGCCTGTAGGGAGTTTTCCTAGTTAGTGATTGATTTGGGAGGGGAGGGCTCAGCTCATTGTGGGTGGTGCTACCCCTGGGTTGGTGGTCCTGGCTTCTGTAAGAAAGCAGGCTGAGCAAGCCTCGAGGAGCAAGCCAGTAAGCAGCACCCCTCCATGGCCTCTCCATCAGGTCCTGTCTCCAGGTTCCTGCCTTGTTTGAGTTCCTGTCCTGACTTATTCCAGTGGTGAACAGTGATGTTGAAGTATAAGTCAAATAAACTCTTTCCTCCTCTAGTTGCTTTTAGTTACAGTGTTTCATCACAGCAATAGTAACCCTAACTAAGATACTCATGTATGAAGATCTCAAAAAAAGGTAAAACTATTAAAAAAAAAAAACAAAAAACAAAATGGAGGCGCATATGTGCCCCTGTGCTGCCGAGATGTCCGAGAAGGTCATTTCAGTCCAAGGAGTGATGGAGGTAGAGCCCACAATGAGGCTGTGATGTTATCAATTAGACGTGCTTCTGAAGTGGGAAATGATCTTCTTCTTCTTCTTCTTCTTCTTCTTCTTCTTCTTCTTCTTCTTCTTCTTCTTCTTCTTCTTCTTCTCCTCCTCCTCCTCCTCCTCCTCCTCCTCCTTCTCAGGGTTTCTCTGTGTAATTTTGGTGCCTGTCCTGGATCTTGCTCTGTAGACCAGGTTGGCCTCGAACTCACAGAAATCCATCTGCCTCTGCCTCCCAAGTGCTGGGATTAAAGACCTGGGCCACCACCACCCGTCTGAAATGATAAGTCTTACAGAAGAAAGGGCATGCACAAGGAAAAAGGAGCAGTTGGAGAGATGGTTCACTAAGAAAGAGTATTTGCTTCAAAAGCATCAAATTCCCAGCACCCACACAAAGATCTGGGTATGTCCACTTGTGTGCCTGTGACCCCACAGCACCCTGTCAGGGGAAGAGGCAAGGGCTGCTGGCAGCCATCCTAAGCCCAGGTTCAGTAAGATACATTGTCTCAAGGCAATAAGGTGGAGGGTGACAGAGCAGGACACCTGAGGTCCTCTGTCCCCTGTGAGCTCATACACATGTGAACACACACACACACACACACACACACACACACACACACACACACACACATGTTCTTTCCTTGTTTCCCTACTAGCTTCCTAGCACCATATACATAATATAAAACTGTCAACTGGTGCACTTAAGTAATAGCTTATCAATGTTTGAAGATATTAATAAAATATTATCTTAAAGAAAAACTTCCTTCAAATATATGTATACTTTAAAAAGATTTATTTAGTTTTATTTTATGCAAATGAGGGTTTTGCCTGAATGTATGTCTGTGTACCATGTGGGTATATTGCCTGCGGAAGCCAGAAGAAAGTGTCAGATCTTTTGAGAACTGGAGTTGCAAATTGTGAGTTGCCACATGGGTTCTGGGAATCAAGCCTGAGTCTGCAAGAGCAGCAAGTGCTCTTAACCATTGAGCCATCTCTCCAGTGCCTCTGTACTTTTTTGAGGTAGGGTCTCATGTAGCTCATCCAGGCAGACCTGTGATAGAGCTGAGGATAACCTCCTATCTTTACTTCCAAATGCTGAATTGTTTCTATCTTGGAAGCTAGAAAGTTGTTTGAAAAGAAACAATACAATACATGGCTTTTTGATTGTTTTCAGTATGTGTGTTAATAATTATGTATGAATTTTCAGTGTATCTTAACATAATCAATAAAATATCAGTTATGAAAGCAAGCAACCTAGCCTCAGGCATTTTATTATTGCAACACTACTGAACTAAGATGCCTACCATTACCATACTAATCTCTGGAAGGCATAACTCTGATCTATTTCAAGAATACCTAAGCATGTCTTTGTGCCTATCAGACAAAGCTTGACATTCAAATATCCCTACAATCTGGTAACAGCTTCTAGGAGAATCCTATGTTTCAGTGGATTGTCATTGTGATGAGTGAGCCTGCAGCTGCCTCCCTGACACTGGGAAATGTTTCCCTATTAGCTGTACCTGTCAGAATCCTATTCAATATTTTGCCTTTTTTTCTTTTACTTTTAAAGGTTGGCCCATATGCTACTGCCCCATTGAAACCTTTTTGAATGCTCCCCAAGCTTTGATCTTTCCCACTTTTGAGGATATGTAAGTTGGTATTTTCCAGTTGTGACCTGAATTCTACCTTGTGATGCAGTTATTTGTATGCCGTGTACTTCCTAGGAGATATTAGCTTTTAAAGGACTGGGTGATTCATGCTCTTCTGTGCATCCTCTGCAGTGTATATAAGCACTTGCTGCCTCAGACAGACCATTGTACCTGAAAACCAACTATGACACACATACGTTTTCCTGCACACTTATGTGTGAGCTGCCAGTGACTCAGTGATTAGGTTTAGGCTGTAACATTTTCATTAAGTCAGTGGCTTCCTTAGTTTAATTTTCTATTTGAGGTATTTACTATGGAGGAGTAATGAATGTAGAGGTAAGAGTGCACATACCATTTTATGATGTCTTTCCATCCTTCTTTTTATACATTAGCATGTTGCTAAGCAACTGTGCATCATTGGCCATCAGGTACTTCATATCACATCTACACAAGAAGCCAGTTCTTGCATTGTTACTGACCCAGTCTTCCTCTCCAAAGTGCCCTATATAAGCTTTGCTTTGTTCCTTTCAGTTTTCACATCATTAGCTGAGAGAAGCCTACAATCTGAGTGACCTACACATGGGTACAAGGTCGTTTGGAGCTTGAGCACACAGGAAAAGACACAAGCAAAGTTTGCTGCATTTAAGAATACCTAATGATAATTTGTTATTATCATCAGCCTTTATTCACAGACCAAGTTTTGCATATATTACATTGGTGATATTAGTAATGCTCATATATTATTTAGTTTGTATAAGGAACGAGGCTTATATTACTGAAATCTTTTAGATGCTTGACATTTATTTATTTATACGAATGTTTTGCCTGAATATATGTCAAGGCCAGAAGAAGGCATCAGCTCCCCTGGAACTGGAGTTATAGATGGTTGTAAGCTATCATGTAGTGATTGGGAATTGAACCCAGGTCCCCTTCAAGAACAACAAATGCTCTAAACCACTGAGCCATCTCTCCAAAACCCTATATGCTTGACTTTTAAATACCGTAGTAAAATGGAAATTGCAAGCTAGGTTTATCAAGGTTTTGGCTAGTAAGTAGTGGAAATGGAATTATTGACTGCTATCGTACTTGAAACAGTGTGGGCTGTAATGTGGATCAGAGCCAGAATGCTTGCCTGCTAGGCACAAGGCCTTGAGTTCAGTTTTTCAGCACTGGAAAAACAAAGCAAAATGAAGATCTAGCAGTGTGGTGTAAGAACGATCATCGCTACCGGTCAGTACATAAGTGAAAAACCATGTATGGTAGACAAAGCATTGTAAGCCATGGGGGAAGGACCATTTAGCTATGCACCAGCACGTTAACATTCCAACCTGGAAGAAAAAATTGAAGTCATTTCTTTGTAATTTCCAAGTAGATGATATTTAATATAAATGTTGTCTAAATTTTTAAAGCTCTGTTTATTTTTTTATAAATGATTTAATTTGTTCCCTATATTTTATTCTGTAAAATACTATCTCTAAATTTAAAGGAGCCTAATGGGGCTTGTAATCCTAGTACTCAGGAGGTTGAGGCAGCAGGATTACTATTAGCTCAAGGCCAGCCTAGGCTACAGAGTGAGTTCCAGGTTAGCCTGGGCTAGAGTGAGTTACTGTTTGAAAATAACAAACCAATAAATTAATAAACAAAGAAAGAAATGAATAATTTAAGGAAATATTTCTGTACATTCCTTATCTCGTTGATGTTGTTGTAAGGTCTGCATATATCCTTCAATTACCTTACATAGAAAAACTTTGCTTTCTTAAGCCAAAGACTAACAATGAAAATAATTTCAGGACAGTCATCACTACAGCTTACTATATTAATAAATCCTAAGAAAATTTGTGTGATCATCTCTAAATATTCTGGAACACCATTGAAAAAGTTTTAATACTAATTTTTGATAAACACTCATAATAATTTTGTAATACATTTTTGTATTATCTGAAAACTCACAGCATGTTTTTTGAATCTAGAATCAGTCTTACAAAGTTAAAAAAAAATTTAAGAATGACCATGACTACCACTGTTTGCATTTTAGTGAAAATTCCTAAGTTAGAGAAAGCAATTAGGTTTTAGGTAACAGAAAGGTAAGGGAAAACATTTTTTTTTTTTAATGTTACAAAATTATAAAACACGGTAGCTTTATTTACTGGAGATGGGGAAGGGAGAGAGGAAGGGAGAGGTACTAATAACTATTTGTGTAGCAGAATTTATCTTCTCTCATTCTTTTCCACTAATGGTCATTGTCATGTGATCCAGCACCCCAGAATCCCAAGTCAGTAAATGCTTTTTGTGCAGTTCATTCCAGTAGCAGAAACAGACAGACTTAATGAGTGTCTATCTCAGTGCTTTTGTGTTCTTTTAACTTTCTTTTTATTTATTCTTTGTGTCTTTCACATCATGCCTCCTGATCCCACCCATCTCTCTCCTCCCCTGGATAAGACAAAAACTACCATAGAGAAAAAAAAATGTGGTAAGGTGTTGAGGTGTGGTGATATTGTGTTCCCCAAAATATTGTACACGCTAATAAACTTATCTGGGGTCAGACAACAGAGCAGCCACTAGATACAGAGGCCAGAAAATGGTGGCACACACGCCTTTAATCCTGGCATTCCATAGGTAGAGATCCGCCTGGATCTCTGTGAGTTCAAGGACACACTGGAAACAGCAACACAAGAGCCTTTAATCCCAGGAAGTGATGGCAGAAAGCAGAAAGTTATATAAGGCGTGAGAACCAGGAACTAGAGTTGGTTAAGCTTAAAGGCTTTCGAGAAGCAGTTCAGCTGCGATCCATTTGGATAAAGACTCAGGCTTCCAGTCTGAGGAAACAGAATCAGCTGAGGAACTGGCAAGGTGAGGTGGCTGTGGCTTGTCTGCTTTTCTGATCTTCCAGCATTCACCCCAATACCTGGTCCTGGGTTTGTTTTTATTAATAAGACCTTCTAAAAATTCGTGCTACATTGAGGTACAAAGTAAATACACAGAAATAAGTTCTGGTGTACAAATAGTTACCAGCTAGAATACACAATGCAAGAAAGGATTGTTTTTGCAGTAAGAACAAATACCTAGAAACAAAACTTACATGAAATGTATAAGACCTATATGAAAGAAAACATAAAACACTCAATAAAAACATGAACTAAGGAAATCCTATGTTCTGTGCTTCCTTAAGAATATTTGACACTGTAAGTATGCCAATTGTCCTCAGTAAATGGTCCATTTAACATAAGATTACAGAAATATCAAATTAAATCTATATAAGAAATATGGACAAAGTCAAAGATTATTATGAAGCTGAATGATGCCTAGAAGAAGACAGTGAAACGAAACAGTCTCTCTCCTAACTTAAAATAAAGTGTGGCCTCATAATTTAAAAAATATGCATCAATATAAACCCAAAGACTAGACAGTTCAGGACAACAGCAATCTCTCTCTCTCTCTCTCTCTCTCTCTTCTCTCTCTCTCTCTCTCTCTCTCTCTCTTCTCTCTCTGTCATCTATCTATCTATAATTTTGTATAAATTCAGTGTAGCTGAAACTACAATTTCAAATCAGAGGAAAATTCAGTCCTGATATTTAGAAAACAAGATAGTTACCTGGAAAACAAAAACAAAAACAAAAAGACAAGTGGCTGCATCTTAAACCATAACCAGAATAAACTCCAAAAATATCAGAGATTTTAATGTCAGAAATTACATATGATTGCCAGATGAAAATGAGAGGGTAAACATCTTTGCAAACCTTGGAGTGTGGAAAGTCTCTTAAATCTACAAAAGAAATGATTGGTTCATTACAGTTAAAATATCTGTATGGCAAAACATCAAGTTGGGAGAATCTCTCCCATCTGTATTATAAAAAAGCTTTAATCTTCAATACACAAACAGCTCCTAGAAATAAAAGGAAAATGAACAAAAATAAGAAAAAAATAACCCTTAAGAATCTGAACATGAAATTCACAGAAAGAGAAAGAAACACAAGAAAAATATTTAAATATAATTTATAATTGGAGAAATAATTTAAAAAGCCTGCAGTCCTATCACTTAAAAAGTACTCATTTGCTAAACTTTGGAAACATTCACCAAACGTTCTGCTGCTAAGCTGTCAAGGAAGCATTGTTCTCTGTATGTTGCTGATGGAAGTATAAATTGGTACAATACATACGGAGGGTAATTTGGTAATATAAAATTGCACCCTTTGATTCAGCAATCCTCCTTGAGAGTTTGGTGTGGAACACGCCTCTTCATGGATTACAGTTTGTACCTCACCCTCTTGGACCTGCTGTGACTGGAATCAGCAGGGAAGAGGGGTGGAGCCTGGTTGTGAGCAGGCCTGTCAGCTCTTTGTAAGGAGTCCATTGTAGGATCTGCAGAGAAAGTGTGGTCTGTCTTCCAGCATTGGCAGGAAGAGCGGCCTCTATTGCTTAGGAAGACCTGGCAGAACTTAGGAGTCCATATTGCTGTGTTTATTGGAATATACCCATGTGTCTTCATCTCAGTTTTCTGGGTCCGCCTGTCCCAGATTGATGTCCTGAGTTTTTCAGAGAGTTAACATTTCACTACAACTCAGTCACTCATTGTGTGGACTTCTGTTTGTTTGTCAAAAATTTCAGACTTACAATTACATGTGAAAGAGATTATTATTATTATTATTATTATTATTATTATTACTATTACTACAGACATAGAAGCTTTCTGGCCCTTTATCAGGATCTTGTGTTGGACTTTCCAAGCCCTACACTGATTGTTTTCTTTTTTTCACATTCTCTAGCACAGTTAGAGTCACAACCTTGGCATCTGGGATCTGTCTGCCCGAGAGCACAAGAATGACCTGGACCTGCATAAGCAGCAGATGTGCTGGCTTTGAGGTGACTCTGTGGGGAGGGTGCATAGGTTGCTTCCCTTAAAATGGGGAATGTACCCTGAAGCAATGGCCATTGATTTGAAAACTATCATTAACAAATAAAATACTCGGGTTCAGGAAGTTTCTGAGAATTATTTCCTTACCATATTCCCAAGAGACTCATGCTGAGAAGCTACACTTCCCATCCACATAGAATTAGATTGTGGTAACATAGGTCTTGCTTCCTAGGCTCAAGAGCATTACCAAAAAGTGACACAAGAAGAGTCCTAAAAATTCTATGGCTTCCACCTAGTTATTTTATATTCCTGGTCCCAGAGGACCAGGTAGCAAAGAAGTTTCCCTTTGATATGAATAGTTGACCAGGATTATCATGTGGAAAAGGAGCTATGAGGAATATGTGCCACATTCTTGGGACCATTGAGTTATCTCTTAGGACTTTTGAAGCTGTATCTATTGTACATGGGCAAGAACAATTGACATGCTTATAAGACACTAGAAATAAAGACTTGGACCACTGAGAGATGAAGATCTGAGAACGGTTTATACTAGTTTTGGTTATACATCCAACTTCAGAGTAGAAGATGCCCATGGTTGGCTTCATTAAAACTCTTTGCAAGTTTCTCCAGAAATTCCAGCCAACCAGACTTATGGGGAAGCTATGAGGAGATGGAGTGAACCCATTGTGTCAGGAAAAACTGATTGGTGTAAGGGGTGGTTCCCCTTCAAGCATCCTTTTCCTTTCCCAACTCTCTACATAAGTTGATGTACTCATCACTACCATCACTGTACTGTTGGGCTTTTGATTTGTGAGAGCTGCTTTACCTGAAGGAGTTTTCTAGGAGATATTCCCATAAACTGCCTTGTGAGGGTCTGTGGTAATGACTGATGTAGGATGATAACAGTACAGTTTCCATATAGTTGGGTGAGACAAGCTTTGTGGTTCAGTTTGTAGCAAACAGTATCAAAGAGTATGGATGTTGACTATGTAATCACCTTGCATATTGTTGAGCATTTTCCATTGCCCTCTCCTATGTCTCATACTTTTCCTGTGGGTTTCAACTGAAAGTAACGCTTCCAAATATCAGTTGTTGAAATGTCTCCACGGCTTTGTATCTGAAAAAATGGAATGGAGTAGTCTAGTTTACACAAAGAATGTCTCTCTGATCTACACATGCATATCCCTTCTTTATATATACACATGACTATTTCAAGCCTATATCAAAATCAAACTCTTGATATCCTGTGAATATCATCCTAACATGATTATTTCACTGTTTTCTGTTTGTTCGCTTTACGTCAGTATGTGACATCTTTATCTTCCAGTTGCTTTGGTCAAAATCTTTGCAGTCAATGTCTAATCACCCAGCAATTGGGGTGCCACATCGTTTAACATAGAGCTAAACCATTTGTAGATGACGTGCTTCTGGGTTGTGGGTTCATAGGAAGCAAAGATGCTCCTTTCATCTATTGAAAGTCAGATTGTGGCACAAAGGTTTGAAAACATTAGGGATAGAGTTACAGTTGTCTACCTTCCAGGAGAATCTGTAATTCTGCTGTTTATCATCACCTCCATGGCTACGGTCTGGTGCAAACCACTGTTATCATATGATTGTATTATTACAATTGCCTCCAAACTGGTTCTGCAGCTTCTGCTGTCCTTTTGCCTTTAGTCTGTTTTCAACACAACAGTCAGTAGGATCCATTAAAAATACAAATTGTATCATGTTGCAACTCTTTCATAACTGTTTGCTTTCCACCTGAGAGTAAAACTCAAGTCTGAGGGTGAAAGGAAATGCTTCAAATCTGAAGTCATCTGCTTGTACTGACTCTTCTTCTCAGCTTTGTAAAAGAATAGTTTTAATTTTTTCTTTGGCAGTTTCATGCATGCATGCAATGTCTTGATCATACCGAACCCAAATCCTTCTCACACTTCTCTTGCCTGTTTGGCTTCCTTGATGTTCCTTGAGCACTTCAGGCATGTTTCTCAGGTCTTTGCTCTTGGCGATTGGGATGGTCTCTACTGTCCTGGCTCACTCCTTCACTTCTTCCAGGCATTTCCATTGTCACCCTATCGAAACTGCAGACTTTCATACTGCCTATCCTACTTTTTCCTACAATTATCAATATCTAATGTATTTATTTTTGTTGTCTACAGTTTAATTCCTTCACTGTAATACAAGCTTCAGAAGGACAGAGATTTGTGCCTGTCTTGTTCTCTACTGGCACTTAATACATATTATTTGAATACATGTATAAATATTAAAATAAATGAGACTAATTTTATTCCCACAAAATTTTCTTTCTAAGTCAGTGAGAATGACCATTGGAAGCTGAATCATCAGCTGATAATATCTAATATATTCAGAAATGTGAGTAACTTTTGGTAGTTTCTTGATACAACACTTACAGGGATGATCATGACATTTCTTTCACCTTTTTAAAATAAAGTTTACTTATTCTATGTGTTTTTCACATCATGTATCTTGATCCCATTCATCCCCTATCCCTTTGCATCTGCTCTCTGCCCCTGCATCCCTCCCCAAATAAGAGAAAATTCAAGAGAAAAAAAAAATGAAGAAAATAATATGAAAAAAAATTTAAAAAAAGGGAAGGAATTAAAAATCTCATCATGAAAGCTGCAGTGCAATCCAACAAGTCATACCATATACCTCTTGGATTGCACATCTTTACTTGCAAGTATCTATTGCCAAGAGTCATTGGTCTCGTTCAAGGCCCCTGGTCTCCACTGCACACTTAATGCTGGGCTCTAACTAGGACTCTTTCTGAGTATCTTGCTGGTGCTCTGTCTTATGGAGATTCTGAAGCTTTGGGTCTGCAGGTCAGGTCCCTTCACATGCTCCAGCAGATCATAGATGGGGTGGGTGTTGGGGCAGGCCAAATCATAACCCTGGGTATGGGCCTAGACAGCTGTAGGATTGGTCCACCACATGGGAAATAGGGCCAGCTGCCCCATGCTCACGATTTTGGGGCTGGCTCACCCACATCTCCTCTAACAGGGTTGGTTCTGTTGTGCTGGTCTGGCGGGGTGCAGGGTGTTTCGGCTGGTGGGCATCAGGGATAGTTCTCCCACTCTTATGACCACAGAGCCAGCTGTCCCACCTGTCCCAGGCATTGGTGGACAGAAGACGGGGTGGAGGGGAAGGGTTTCTTTCCCTTGCCCATGCCACCACAAGGCAGATGAGAAATGGGGCAGCTCTCCCATGCTCATATCTTTGGGGCTGGCTCACCCACATCTGAACTAACAGGGCTGGCTTTATTGTGCCACTCTGGTGAGGCACAGAGCCTGCTCTCCTGCATGTTGCAGCTGGGGGTCAGGGACAGTTCTCCTGTTCTTATGACCCCAAAGCCAGCTCTTCCACCTGTCCCAGGGGTTGATGGGTGTGTGTGTGTGGGGGTGGGGCAAGGTATCTCTCCCCCATCCATACCACAACAGGACAGGTAGGTAATGGGGACAGCTCTCCCATGCTCACAATTTTGGGGCTGGCTCACACATTCCTTCAGGGTTGTCTCTATTGTGCTGCCCTGGCAAGGTGCAGGGCCTGATCTCCTGAATGTTGTGGTTGGTGGGGGGGTCAGAGATGGATCTCCCTCACTTATGACCACAGGGCCAGCTCTCCCACTTGCCTCAGGCATTGATGGGGAGGGCAAATCTCCTCTGCCCATGCCGCCATAAGGCAGATGGATAATAAGGACAGCTGTCCATTCTCACAATTTCAGGGCTGGCTCACCCACACCTCCGCTAACATGGTTGGGTCTATTGTGCGGGGCCTGCCCTCCTGAATGTTGCAGCTGGTGGGGGTCAGGGACAGCTGTGCTGCTTTTATGATCACAGGTGAGCTCTCCCATATGCCCCAGGCATTGATGGGAGAGGTGGTGCGTGCAGTTTGAGACAGGCTTTCTCTGTGCTACAGTCCTGGCTGCCCTGAAACTCCTTTTGTAGACTAGTCCTGGAACTCACAGAGATCTGCCTCCCAAGAACTAGGATTAAAGGCATTTGCCACCACTGCCTGGCTCCTCTCACTTTTTAACAAGAATTTATTGGGGCTTGGGAAATAGTTTGGCTGATAAAGTACTTCTGCGTGTGCTCAGTCCTTAACACTGCATAAGTGGCATGGTGGTATGTGTCTGTAACTCTCGCTCTCAGGAGGTGTGTGTAGAGGTCCAGAAGTTCAAGATTATCCTGGGCTTTACAGTAAGTTTGAGGCAAGGATGAGATATGTGAGACTCTTTATAAAAACAAAAAATCCCAGTCAAATTAATTTAAAAAGAATTTATCCAATATCTATATCGGACGATCTAGACATACATCTGTCTACTGAGTGATGGGCATGTGGAAGCAGGGTATGAACATTCAAGAAACTTTTCATGCTGTATGGAAAGTTTTTTTTTTTCTTCCTGTATGCATGAACTAGTTGGAGGAATGCAAGACCATGAAGAACTAAAGTGACCATAAGTCAAGTTCTAACAATAGTACTCAGAGAATTCTAAAATGGAAATTATTTAGGCACAGCCATTGCTTAGCATGATCTATTTACAATACGTTGCTGTAAATTTTGTTTGTTCAGATACCACATCTTGGAGAATTTCCATCCATTTCTTATAATAATTTATCTGGCTTGACCAATGTCACCATAGTGTTTTTGCCCAAATGCTAACGGTTTGCCTCCCTGGCTCCTCTTTGTAGGAATCACTCAGGTGAAAAACGGGCATTCTGCAGATGTAGAAAGCCATATGAACGTCCCCCAAGAGGGAGGAGAGCTGGGAAGGGAGCTGAGCCTTTGAAGTCAGATCAGAAGCATGAGGCAGAGAGCAAGCAGGATGTGCCTTCTGCTACTTCTCCCAGGGTTGGCTTCTGTCACACGACTTGCAATGAAGCAAAGTTTTAATGGTCTGGATGACTGGCCTTAGTTACAGGTAAAAGACTTGACGGTGGGTTTCAGCAGTGAGGGGCCTGGATGTATTTTGAGCTTCAGTAAGCTGAACTAAGTGACACAACTTTCAACTACAAATAAGACTTACTCTGTTTGAAAATGATGGGATCAAGGCTGAGGATGCAAGGTCTGTGGTGGGTAGCCAGTTATTTCTGAGTATTTTAATTTTTATTTCTCGTCATGTGAATGAAATGATTATAGAAGTGATTGAATAAGCTAGTTAAGATAGAATATTGGCATGGTACTATTAATCACTGTTTTGCATATAGTGATGGTTTTAAAAATGCAAAATTACTCCTGTGTCAATAGACTATTGTACCTTTTGTATCAGAACAAAAGGTGTGTGTGTGTGTGTGTGTGTGTGTGTGTGTGTGCATGTTGTCATGTGTGACACATATTTACATGTCCAAGTGGAGGCCAGAGACTGATGTTTAGTGTCTTTCTTGATCACTGCCCACTTTATATTGAGGCAGAGATCTCAAGACTCTTGAATGCAGAGATCACTGATTCATGTAGTTTAAGTGTCCAGTTTGCTCTGAGGATCCCCTATCTCCAATTCTCCAGTGGTAGGATTGCAGGAAGGGCCACACCTGCTTGACATTTATGCCATTGCAGGGATTTGAACTCTGGTCCTCACACTTGCATGGCAAGTACTCTACCTACTGAGGCATCTTGCCTGCTCAAATGAAGGAGAGATTGCTTTCTATCTCTGGGGATAAAGGATTTAGAACTAAAATTTGAGGATAATGGTTATCTGCTCTGCTGACAAACTCTTGGGGCCTTATGACTTGGGTCTCCACTGAAGGCAGGTTCCTTCCAGTCCTAATGCAGAAAGACCACATTATGTGCTGCATCATGGCAGTCTCATCAACCGTGGACCACAAGTGTGATGGAGGTCTCACAGTATAATGAAACTAAAAAGTTCATAGAGACATTGTAACTCAAAGAATTACTCATGTGTTTGTGGGGATGGTGGTATAAACACATCTGGTGTACTACCAGTCATATAGAAGTACAGCATAATTCCATAGATATGCAATACTTGATAATGAAAATTAATGACTATGCTACCACTTTATGTATTTACCATGCTTTATGTTTTACTGTTAATTTAGAGTGTACTACTGTGTGTAAACTGAAACCTCACAGGAAGATAATATGCACATTCTGCCAGCAACAGCCTTACACATCTTCATTTGCCACATTTCCTGATTGCATCAGGAGGCTCTGGGGAGTGACCATGCAGGTTTGGGTGAGTGTGCTCTGGGAGGTGCATGCCAGGTGAAACTGCCGAGTGACTCATTTCTCAGAAAATATCTCTGTTGTTAAGCAATGCATGACTGTACTGTCCCTAATGGTGAGAAGTTTCAAAGGGGGAAGAAAAATAGGTAGTCTCAAGATTTATAGTTAGAAGAAATCTGGCTTCCTAACCACTCTGTAGTATATTTAAGGAATCTCCAAGAAACTGGGGGAAGAGCTGACTTTCTCAAGTTAGACCCAGGGTCTTATATGTAGGTGAATAGTAACATTCCTTTATGGCCACTGAGTTTTGTTAATCTATTATTGTTAGTATTATAACTGTTCTCTAAAAGTCATCCTCAACCTTCGAAACTGAGACTAGATTTCAGTGCCTCAACAGAAAAGACTGTGTAGCATATATTTGACTTTTTGTCAATATGCAACTCATGCTGGCCTCACACTTGGGCTCTGCCTGTCATTACTTCCTGAGTGCTGGTATTACAGGCAATCACTATGACTTAGTTATTCTTCTTCTCATGTTTTTAAAATAGTCTTCCACTTTATTATTTATTTAAACTTTACTATTCATTTATTATATATATGTAATATATATACATATATACATATACATTATATAAATTATATATAAAATGGAAGCCACAAGGGTGGATGTGTGGAGGTAAGAGGACAATTTTCAAGAGTCACTTTTCTCCTCCCACCTTCTGGGTCCCAGGGATCAAACTCAGGTCATCAAGCTTGGTAGCAGTTGTCTTTACCTGCTGAACCATCTCATTGCCTCCTTGTATTTTTCTTTGTGAGACAGAGTCTTGCTATGGAGCCCAGGGTGGCCTTCAACTCCTGATCCTCCAGTCTCAATCTCCAAAGAAAAACATCTTTGCATTTGAGTCACATGTGCAGACCCCTCAGCAGTATATGAGGAAAATCAAGAAGATGGAAATGTGGATATCACCCAGCAAGATGAGAGCATTTCCACTTTTGCTATCATAACATTTATCAGAGGATTTGCCAATCCAGTTTCCTTAGATTACTAAATACTGAAAGCATCTGCTTCAAAAGATATGCTCACAAATGAAGATCATCTCAAAAAGGAAAAGCAGCTACCCCTCAGTCATCGGACAGGTATTCTTTTGTGCCGTTATGTGGAAGTTGAAGGAAACCATGTTTGGCCATTGGAGAATGACATGTTATTGTAAGACCCAGAGCCATGTCTGTAGTTTCAGCGTGTGTTCACGTGAGTCAGATTTTACACTATATTCCGCAAACATTCTTTGTGCAAATCATTTTGAGAATGAGGAATTTAATGGTAACACATACTTTGTAAGGAAGGATCAAGCATCACAGTTAATTGAAGTATTTGTAAGTATAGGCATTGATAAGATACGCGCGCGTGTGTGTGTGTGTGTGTGATATAAGTGTTTAGCAAATTTTTAAGCAGGAAAGAGGGGAGACATTGTAGAGCACCCAGCATGTAATGAATACGAAGTCCTTCACATGTGGGGAGCAGCTTGGATGCTGCTTTTTGGAGCACCACTTCAAGATTCTGGAAAATTCCCAAGGCAGTGTGTGCCTCGCACATGCTCCTGTGCCCTGCTTTCCTCTGGAGAGCACCTATGGCTAGCTCTGACTCTCTCACATCAAAAGAGGCCCAAAGTGACTGAGTTTGGGGCAAATGGTCCCTGTTCTGACATCGATAGCATTCATTCTTGGGTGAAACTGAAAGAAACCTATGATGTTTTCCTTACTTCCCTGTTCACATTTGTTTTCTTCTTTTCAATGCTGAGCTCTGGCTTTTGTTTAAAGTCTTCCGCGAAGCATGGAATTTGGAAAGTCCACTGGTTTCCCGATGAAAACACTGCTCCTGACATCTTCCCTCCAACCTGGGTCAGCCCTGGGGCCACTGTTTTGTACCCAAACTGTTAGTCCTATTGCTTTGTCTTTGTTTTTGATGCTGTCATCCTTCAAGGAGTCCCCTTATTTCTCTTCTGTGTTTTCCTGATCACCCTGGCAGCAGAACAACCAGTCATGACCCAACCCTGAGAAGTAAAGTTGCCAAACTACCAAGAAGTTTCCTCACTTTAGTTTTGATTTAATATTTTGGAATGGCTTCTATGAACTTAGGGGATCCTGTGGGGTCAGGACCAAAGAATTCATAATAGAGGAGTTAGGGTCATTGGCCACAGCCAGATGTCCTCCTAATCTCTCATTCCTAAAACACAAAGGAGAGCCAGCCACTTGGATTTTCTATATCCAGTGCCTTCCTAGGCTTCCTGATCCCCCTTATAAACAAGCAGAGATGTGCAAAGGGGAATGATAGTTGCTCAGAGATGAACCCAGAGGTGAGCAGAAGTAAACCAGATGTCACAAGTGACAGATCTGAGAGTATGAGTGACACTGGCTTGCAGTCAAGAGTCAAGTTCAAGTGGTCATTCTTCCTTCTCCTTATGTGATGACTTTCAGAAGGGCATTCCCATCACAGTGCTTCAGATTCCATAGCCACGGAGGGAAGTGGAGGTTGTGGTCCTCAGATGTGGGTGGGTAGTAAGACAACAGTGCTGGTGACTGGTAGTGGGCACACGTGTCTGTAGGGAGGGGCAGAGCAGATGTTCTGAAAGGTTTAGTTTGGCCAATTAGTCAAAATAGAGGATTGGCAGAAGCACAAAAGCAATTAAGTCTTCCAAAGATTAATATACAACTCTTTTAAAGTGGTGGTGGTCAGCCCTGCTCCGCCCATTCTTCTACCCTCTTCCCGCATGTTTGATTAATCCATTCTTCCTGTCATAGGACCTTACAAGTTTGGGCTAATAGGTAGACAGAGGCATTTAGTCTTTGTGAAATACATCAGACTTATTCCATTCCCACTCTGAGAAAATGTGCGACACTGAGTAATTTATAAACAACAGACATTTATTTTCCTGCCACTCCAGAGGCTGAGAAGTGTGAGATCAAAGGACTGAGTTCCTCATCTGGGGAGAGCTTATTTTATTGGTGACTCTTTTACTTCATGTCATCTTCATAACGTGGAAGGTGTAAGAGCAAAAACAAAACAAAACAAAACAACAACAAAACGGCAGAAGGGCAGACGGCAGCTGTGTTCCCTTCAAACCCTGTTATGAGGGCACTCATCCAGTTCCCATGGCTTCATAAGTTCCTCAAAGTTCCACTTCTCAATGCCATAATATTGATAATGAACTTTAACATGAACTTGGGGTGACACATGAAGGTCATGCCAATATCACATATTGTTTAGCAATTTAAAAACTTCCATGTCCTTTTTTGGTAATATCACTGCAGAAAACTTAGAATATTGAGTGTTACAGAGAAAATTAAAAATCTCTATAGATCCCTTGAGATTATTGCAGTTAGCACCCACTACCCTTTCTAGATGCTTCTTCTCACTCTAAATTGTGCTGTGTGTGTTCTACAAAAACATATAGTTCCAACATATCAGACATGTAAACATAATTCTACAAAGTTAAGAAAATACATTTATATTATCTTCCAATATGCTGTGACTTTTTGTCTGCAGTGACAGCCTCAAACATCCCTTTCTGTGACTATGAAAAGAGAGTTTGACATATAAAAATAAGTGGGATGCCTAGAAAATATCAAGCAATGAATAACAAGCAAAGAATTCTTTCCATTCCACGAGAGAAATCATCTGTTTTGACAGATGGCAGAGTTCAGGACAAGCAAATACAGGGAAGTATGCTGTAACACAAGAAAAGTGCCCATACAGTGCTGTGGAGTAAAAATATTTGATTAAGTCAGTCACTAACAGAATTATATTTTTACATCATCACAAAAATGTAAATGGAATTAGAATGAAATAAACACAGTGAAGTGTCTGAACTGCTCCATCATGGTGCTATTCCACCCTTCAATGGACCCCAAAGGTCTGAATAGGCACAGATTTCAGGCAAGACCTTTATATTTTTTGCTCAGTGTTTGGAACCTACAAAGTGCACCACGAACTGATCCTTCCTAGTGTCCTCAGCCTGGGCTTTTCTGCCCTGTAACATCATGTCCCAAGCAGCATGTATTTAGGTAGCTTGGCAAGATGTATTATTTGAAACTGCCACAGACACATGTTTTATTATCCCAGACAGGCCCAGACATTGTGTTAGTTGGCTGGCTGTCACTTTGGAGATGTTTATTATGACTATTTTATTTTGCAGAGTTTTGTATCATTTCAGTGATAATCTCTCTGTTCTATCACACATACAGTGAAGTGGATTTGATGACTTTGACATAGCAGACAGAGTGTAAGAATCACAATAGAAAAAATATCCAAATCTAATTAGAAGATTTTCCTTTAGTGAGCCTGAAGAAGTCATGTATATTTTTTGAACATTTATTTATTTATATATATTTTTTTTTTGGTTTTTCAAGACAGTGTTTCTCTGTGTAGCTTTGAGCCTTTCCTGGGACTCACTTGGTAGTCCAGGCTAGCCTCGAACTCACAGAGATCCACCTGCCTCTGCCTCCCGAGTGCTGGGATTAAAGGCGTGTGCCACTACCACCCGGCGAACATATTTTTTAAAGCTATGATTGTGTTGATTCCTAGCCCACTATATGTTGTAGTAATAAACTGTGATAATGGAGATTAACTGATTATCATTTTACACATTTCATAAATGTTGTTAAAATTCAAATGAAGATGATATTTTTCAGTCAAGAAAATGCTGGTGCCAATATCCTATCCAAGCATTTGGATAAAGGTATTTGCAAAATTACCTTAAATTCTTATTAAAATCTTAAATAATAACACAGAGGCAAGTAATATGCTCTTTCTGTTCATTCCTAAAGCTAGTCAATGGTCTGCACTGCAGGCTTCAGAGAACTTGCTAAAGAGACTAAATTCATTCTCTATTGCTACAAAATAGATGTCAAGCTCCATGGTTTGAACAACACCAACTTTATTAGCTCGTATTTCTGTAGGCCAGTACTCTATGTTCTGCCTGGCCAGAAACACTGCTCATTGTCCTGGGCTTGATTTTGATTTTAATCTGAGTCTTGACGTCCTCTTCCTGGGTCACTGATGACTAAGAATTGATTTCCTCAGCTACAAGATTAAAGACCTCATTTTAAAACTGGTTTAACATTTTTGACAGTTTCTTACTTGTATATAATGTATTGTGATCATATTCACTCATTATCTTCTCTTATGAACCTCCCATTCCTGTTGACTCCTTCCTCCCTCCTACTAGCAGCCACCCCATCCCTGTTTTCACATCTTGTGCATATGGTTATAGTTAGTGTGTGTTCATGATCACAATGGCTATACCATATTTTGAAGCCATCATTTTATAGTATTCTTCCCCAGTCTCTGGATCTACAGTTTTCCTTACCCTTCCCATGATGTCCCCTGGCCTTGGAGCTGGTGGAATAGATGTCATATTTAGGGCTGAAAACTCAACAGTCCCTTATTCTCAGCACCATTTGTTACACTTGAGTCTCTGCTTTGATGGCTGCCCACTGTCAAGTGAGATGAAGCCTTCTTATCTACTTCATGTCAGGGAATTGTACTCAGTATTTAGAAACCACCAGTTCCCTGCCACATGACCTTTATAGACACTATCAGACATTTGATTTACTCCAGGCTAGACTGAGGAGGACTTTCTGGCTTTCTATTTTCAGCTATCAGAAAACAAACAAACAAACAAAAAAACCAAAATGCCTCTGCCTTTCAGTTGTAATGACTAGGGTCACTTGACCCTAGCTTAAAACACTCTCACTGGGCAATCTATGTTATAGCTCATCCATGAATGATGATGGGGCATTGTGATGGCATCCTTGTTGAGAACTGGTATTTTTAGGGTGGTATGGCCATAAGTGGCATCCTTGAATCCATCTGGAGTGGGGAGGGGTTGGCAGAAAGTGAAGTGGGATGCTGAGAGTTCAGAGGTGGGAGATTTGGGTGTCTACTGAAAAAGTCAACTTCACAGTGATCTTTTTGAAAAGTTAATGATTTCTATTCCTACAAATGTGGCCCCATGGTGGTTTGAAGAGTTTGGGATATTACAGGTTTAACTTCTAAGTCTAGACTTGAGAAACATGAGCATACATGAACTACAGTTAATGAATGCCTCGTTTGTAGCAATGAAAGCAACCACTGCTGACATCTGTGTTCATTGATGTTTTCTGTCTCTTCTGTGGGAAAATTTCTATTCAAATCTTTTGATGAATATACTCTTTGATAAATGTGTATGATGGATTCTGGTCACATTCACCCTTCCATCCTTTATGATTTTCCACTTCATCTACTCTCCTCCTCTTCCTCCCAAGTTCCCACCTCTGATATGATTACTCTTTTTTTCTATTGCTGAATTTTAAAAGCTCTTTACATTTTTGGAATTTTGGAATTTTACAAATTCCTTCTCGGATCTGTGACTTGTAAATATTTTTCTCTCACTAGGTGGTTGTTTTTCAGGTTATGATGTCAAAAACACTTTTAGTTTTGATTAATTCCAATTTATTTTTCTCTTTAGACATTTATAATCTGGTATTATCACCAAGAATACTTTGTTCCATCCAGATTATGAAGACACACTCTTCTGGTTTCTTTTTATGAACTTTATAGCTGGAGTTCTCACGTTTAAAGCCGTGACTCATTTTGAGTTTTTGGAACCAACTTATCACCATTCTTGAAACTCACTGAGTTTTTGTGAAAATCAAAATATTAATATATTTAAAGCATTTTGGATAGTACAGGAGGAGGCATAGCAGTCACAAGTACAAACTTGTGGTTATTATTCTTTATCATTTATTACAGTCTGCTTGTTTTTCTCTCCCAAGAGACTATCTCAGTCATTATACCAACACGCCTGGTCTATTGTCTGACAGACGTGTGATGGATTGATTTTGTTGAATGGATGGATAATAAGCAGGCCTTTTCTGATGAAATAGTCAGCGGGCAAAGCTTTGGGCAGATGCTATTCGCAACACTGATTATTCTATTGTAGTTGACTGGGTTTGGAAGCTGTCTTAGTTAGGGTTTCTATTGTTGCAATGAAACACAGAGACCAAAAGGCAAAGGGGGAAGAAAGAGTTTATTTGGCTTAAACTTCCAAACTGCTGTTCATCATCTAAGGAAGTCAGGACAGGAACTCAAACAGGGCAGAAACCTGGAGGCAGGAGCTGATGCAGAGACTATGGAGGGGTGCTGCTTACTGGTTTGCTCTCCATGGCTGGCTCAGCCTGCTTTCTTGTAGAACCCAGGACCACCAGCCCAAGGATGGCACCACCCATCAATCTAATTAAGAGAGTAGAATGCCTTATGGTCAGATCTTACGGTAGCATTTTTTCAATTGAAGTTCCCTCTTTTCAGATAACTCTACTTTGTATGTTAAGTTGACATAGATTAGCCAGCATAGAAGCTGAGAGCAGCTCAAACCTTAGAACATGTTAGTCACATGTTCTTTGGAGATATCATCCCAGAGAGCATGACCTAGAACCTCTGGGTGCAGATCAATTTGGGGATCTAGCATGGAACCTTTTAGGCATGTTTTTCATTCTGGGCTGACACACCCATCTTTCTGTTTCCTCTATCTTTTGGAGGAACCTCTTTAATACTAGTTTCAGTCCTCTATAATACTAGTTGGATTCTTGAGCTTTCAACCTCTAAAAGCTGAAGGTGTAATGCTTACTCCAGCCCCCTTTACAGTCTCCACCAAGATTTTCTCTCAGATGATCTCATCCAGTTTAATAGCTTTAAACACCATGTAAGTGTTGAGTCTCCAAACCTGTTACTCCAGCCTTTGCTACTCACTGAGGTCCAGACTTACATTTCAATTGTCTAGCTCATGTCTCAACTTAGATATCTAACAGGCATCTCAAGTGCTGCAGGACCAAAACAGATTTCCACCCACAGACATCTTCTTCTATTCCTTCTCATCTCAGCAATGGACTCCATGAAAGTCTCTCCAATGACAAAGTTGAAACTTTAGAATTGGTGCTAAATTTTTCTCCTTTTCTTACCCCTATTGATCAGACAACTTATATCAGGTTTACATTCATAATTCACCAGCATCTTATTGCTTTCCTTCTCTCAGGTTTCTTCTACCTGAGGAGAAGCTCTGATCTGCATGTACAGTCCAGGGTAGTACCCTCTGTTTTCTTCCACCCTAGATCTGCGCAAGATCTGTTATTCATACAGTTGTCTGGGGGACCAACTTAAGAAGATAAACTTGATTGCATTACTCCTTATTTTAAACCCTCAAATGAATTTAAATTATACTAGAATAATATCCAAATTCCTTCCCAGGACTAACAAATTTTTTGATGCTGCTTTTTAGTTACATGCTGCTGAAATTGATATTTCTTTGGGGAGCAAAGCCTCAACAACATGAGAATTCTTCTGTTTAGCCTTCCATACTTTCAAAGTAGGTACAATAAACAAACAAACAAAAAACAACAACAAAAAACAAAACAATTAAACAAAACACCCTGTTCCAATGCTTTTGAAGTCCTTTGATAAAAAAGTGGAATGCTGAGATGATTAGGGAGAGAGGATTTTGTGGAGAGTAAATAATTGATGAAACTCTGTTGATTCTCCTCTTGTGGTTTGTGGAGAAAGACAAGGAAGTCTTTCTTTTTACCTCAAAAACTTGTGGGGATCAGGAGTGTCCATCATGAAATCAACAAAACACACTGTGTTGTCTTCAGTTGTGAGTCATAACAGATTTGGGGTCTTGATTCCATCAGAAGGATGTAGAGAGGGGGTGCTGGTTAGTTTTTGTCAACCTGAGACATGCTGACAAAAGTTATATCATCAGGGAAGAGGGAACCTCAACTAAGAAAACAAGTCCAGAAGATTGGCCTGTGGGCAAGTCTGCCATTCGATTTCTTGATTAACGGTTGTGGTCCAGAGTTATACAAGAAAGCAGACCGACCAAGCCATGAAGAGCAAGCCAGTGAGCAGCCCTCCTCCATCTTCAGTCTTGAGTTTGCCCTCACTTCCCTCAGTGATGGAGTATAACCTGTAAGCCAAATAAAACCATTTTCTCCCCAAGTTGCTTTTGGTCATGCTTATTACAGCAATAAGAACATATACTAAAGTACAGGCAATACACAGTCTGATTGCATTTTCTGGATTAATGATTGATGTGGGTGGGCCCCTCCCATGCAGCCAAGGATACCCAATGGGGTCATGATAGGTTCCTCAATAAATTATGCCAGGGAAACTGGATATCCAAGTGTAAAAAGGTCCAGTAGGGAATCTTCAGGTCTCAGAAAGAAACCCAGGAAGGAGAAGGCTATATTAATTGTTTTCCAGGCCTGGTAAGCACAGAGTCAGATTCTTGTACTGGTCCCAGTAGCTTCCTCCTGTCCTTTTTCCAACTTCAGCATCAGCCTGTCTCAGAAGGGTTGAAGCTGCCGCTATATTGCTATCTAGGATTCCTATATTGGGATGGTTTAAGGATGCTTTACTACTTGAGGTGATCTTCTGATAATCCAGGTGATCAGAATGAAAAGAAAAGCTATGCATTCTGCCTTGGCTTGTTTTCTTTCTTAGAATCAAGTTTAAAGTAATGGTGAGGGAGGATGTTACAGTTAGATAATATTACAAGAATGAATGTTCATGCAGTGCAAGGCTCTGCTCCCCTGGGCTCCCTGGGTCTCTCAGCTCACATATATTGTCTTGACAAACTTTCCCTTAACTTTCTCCCTGTCTCCTGTAAGTACAAAGGAGCAACGTTCACTCTCCAGCAAACTCCAGGAATCTTCTTTTATTTTCTTCAAAGAACTAGTAAGTATTTGAAAACACCTTGTTCATGCCCTTACATTCTATAGGACTTCTGTGGCAGCAAATAAAAGTGCTTACATGTTGTAGAATATTAATTTTAAGGTGTGTTACTTTTGTTTATGCTGTGTTTGTTTAACTCTATGAAGCTGTGTTACTGTGTCTGTCTAAAACACCTGATGTTCTAATAAAGAACTGGCAGGAGAAAGGATAGGCAGCGCTGGCAGGCAGAGAGAATATATAGAGGGAGAAATCTGGGAGAGAAGAAAGAAGTAGCCAGAGAAGGAGGAGGACATCAGGGGCCAGTCACCCAGCTACATAGCAAGCCACGGAGTAAGAGTAAGATTTACAGAAGTAAGAGAATGGGAAAAGCCCAGAGGCAAAAGGTAGACAGGATAAGTGAAGGAAAGCTGACAAGAAATAAGCCAAGATAAGGCTGGGAATTCACAATTAAGAAAAAGTCTTCGTGTGTGATTTATTTGGGTGGCAGGCCTCCCAAAATAGCAGAAACAAACAACAACACTTATGCATATGTGCTGCGTGCTAGGCATACACCTTAGTACTAGAGTGCATATGAGTCCCCTGAATCACAACAAACAAACGTCCATACATTTTATTTAGTAGATAAACAAATACATGAAAAACAATGTAAGATCTATGATAGTGATAAGACTGCAGGTCCAGATGATTTCAGAAGAATTGCTCTTTTTTTTTTTTTTTATTGTAGATTACTGATTTTCACACAGTGGTAGTAGGGTTCTCTGGATCAAAGTTGTTGATAGCAACTGGAAAACACAGTAAAAACTATGTCTGTAATGAATATGTCAAGACTTTTTTCCCCCTTATCATTATTACCTAAAACCATCCCTGGGAGGCCTGCTCTTTTCTGAAGGGAAATGGAGAAGGGATGGATCTGGGGAAGAGGGGTGGTAGTGGGAGACTGGGAGGATTTGGGGGAGGGGAAACTGTGGCTGGGATATAATATATGAGAAGAGTAAGTTAAAAAAAGGAAAAAAATCTAGCACTTTACTTAAATAGTATTTATATTGAACTAGGCACTATAAACAATCTAGAGATGTGCATACAGATGTGCACAAGTGATATGCCACTTCTATTCTATTGTGTCAAGGGACTGGGGCATTTTGAAGATTTTGGTACTCATGGGAGGTCAAGGAATCATCCCACATGAATATCACAGGAATGTCTTGGTCCCCTTATGTAGCTTGAGTTTTCCTGCCTTGCCCACAGTCAGGACAAATCTCTGTCACCTGCCAGTCCCACAGCCGCTCAGATCCAACCAAGTAAACACAGAGACTTATATTGCTTACAAACTGTATGGCCGTGGCAGGCTTCTTGTTAACTATTCTTATATCTTTTTTTTTTGGTTTTTCGAGACAGGGTTTCTCTGTGTAGCTTTGCGCCTTTCCTGGAACTCGCTTTGGAGACCAGGCTGGCCTTGAACTCACAGAGATCCGCCTGCCTCTGCCTCCCGAGTGCTGGGATTAAAGGCGTGCGCCACCACCGCCCGGCAACTATTCTTATATCTTAAAGTAACGCATTTCTACAAATCTATACCTCGCCACGTGGCTGGTGGCTTATCGGCGTCTTCACATGCTGCTGGTCATGGCGGCGGCTGCAGCCGGTCCTTCTGCCTTCCTGTCCTTTTATTTCTCCTCTCTGTTAGTCCCGCCTATCCTTCCTGCCTAGCCACAGCCGATCAGGTTTTATTTATTGATCAATCAGAACAACTTGACATACAGACCATCCCCCAGCACAGCCAAGTGCAGACCATCTCAAACACCTGCACTCAGGCCCATGGTCCTAATCATCCTCTATACGGACCTGCTGGGTAACGCCACAAAGAACCCAAGAAGGGCTCCCACAGGACATACATTAACATCCCACAGCACTTCCCCTTTTCTTTTTTTTAAAAAGGAAGGTTTTAACTTTTACACATCTCCAAAGCCAGCTTGGTATATTTGGGAATTTGGGCGTAGCTTCTCTTACTACTTCCTGCTGGAGGGGGGCGCTGTATCTTATGGGAACACAAAGAATATTTAAGGATCATGGAGTAGTCCGTGAGGCTGTATCGTCTGAGCCAGTTGCCTTGAAACAATTCTGGATGTTGAATCATCTGGGCCATGGTGTCATCAGAGACCTTTCAGGTGGTCTTGGCTGGTCAAACCTGATGTATCTTAATCTGGAACAAATCCATAGCCTCTGGCTTTCTGTAGAGACAAAAGCAGAGCCTCTTTTCCAAAGCAACACATCCTTAGACATAAATTTCAAAATTGAAATACCTTTAAAATATACACATTGATTTAACTGAGCAGTCTTTACAATCACATGTCTTTCTGCAGTTAAAAATCCCAAAGACAATATAATCCAGACTCTCTGTGTGACCCTTATGCTGTGGGGATAACAGTTTTCGTATTATTAGTTGGACTAATTTTCTCACATGACTCTTTCATGATAAAAATCATATTCTAACAGAATATGTGAATGCTTAAAAACAGCCATAGACAAATCAGAACACATTGGAAGTATTAAACAGAAAATCTCTTAATATAGTTTAACTTGAATATGTTTTCACTCTGAAAATATTTTTGGAACAAGATGGCAGACTAAGGGTCATAATCCAAGTCTTCCCACAAAACAGTAATAACTTCCTCCTGAAAACAATTGTTCTTGGAGAGTTCCAGAATATAATAAGCTCAGCTATGAAGCAGAGTACAAAAGCTAGGATGGCTACACAGAAAAAGATAGGGAGCATTGAATGTGTTTGATCCTTGCCAGCAATCATCACAGCTCAATGCACAAGAGAAATATTCAGCTGCAAAGGCCCCATCAGTGGAAAGTAGAGCAGGAGGCCCCTGGTGCCCTCCACTGAGCAGCCCTTCCCTATCAGAGACACCAGAAGCTCCTTCCACTCAGGTAAACTGCAGTTTTCATCAACTCCAATCTCAGCTGGTGGAGCTGCCCAGAGTCCTTCGATCCCTCTGCCCTAGGGCCAGGGCCATTACATCACCCAGAGCTGGAACCACTATTGTCCTCCCCATAACTAGAGGGCGATGTTCCATCTAGACTGTGACTTCGTATTTACACACACTTTAAGACTTCTGCTTTTGCTTTTGACACAGGGTCTCATGTAGCTCAAGTTGACTTTGCACTCACTGTGTAGCTGTGGAGAATTGTGGACTCCTGATTCTCCGGCCTCTTCCTCCCAAGTGCTAGGATTACAGGAATTAACCATCATGCCTGGCTTGTTTCTCAATGTTTATTTATTTATTTTTTTTGGTGTGTGTGTGTGTGTGTGGTTCTTTTGAAAACCAAGTTTGTAGAATCTGGGAAAGATAATTGCTTCTTTGAGTATGCAGAAATCACAACCAAGATTATATGAACATTAAAAAAAAATCGAGGAAACATAACACTAAAGGAACACAAAAATTTCCAGTAACCATCCCGAAAGAATGCATACAATACGGTACTGGAATAAAACAAGACATATAGACAATGAGACACAGCAGAGAGCTCAGATACAAGTTTATACACATATGGTCAACTGAATTTTTACTAGAGTGCCAAGAATATGCAGTGAGGAAAATAGGGTTTCCCCAATAAATGATGCTAGGGAAAGTGGGGAAACAGGATATGCACAGGCAGAAGAGTGAAGCCAGGCCCCTACATTACACAGCTCACATACAAAAATGACTTAACATAGGTTAAACACTCAAGCTTAAGATCTTAAATCATAAAACTGTAAGAAGTGAAGACAATCGAACACTCCCTGATGTCGATATGGGTGCTGAGCTTTAGAGCATCATTAAAATAGAGAAAGAAGGTTCTATCAGACTAAAAAGCCCATGGACAACAAAGGAAATAATCAATCCAGTGGAAAAAATAATTGTTCTTCAGGCATACAAACATCACACACAAAGCTATATGGGACCTGGAAGATCAGAGAAACACAAAACAGAAGTAACACAATAAACTTCCAGTAACTAGCCCAAAAGAAGGCAAACAACACAGCGCTGGAATAAAACCAGACGTATAGACCAATGAGACACAGCTGAGATCTCAGACACAGGTTCACACACATGCAGACAACCAAACTTTGACTCAGGTGCCAAGAGTATGCAATGTGGAAACAATGGTTTCTTCACTGAGAAAGAAGAAAATTGTAAGGGAATTATACAGCTCAATGGCAAAATCATCCCCAAACAACCCGATTTAAATGTGAGCAGAGGATCTGAGGAGATGATAGTTTTCAAAAGTGGCGTACAAACACACAAGAAATTTGTGAAAATGTGCTTAGCATCGTCTGCTTCAGGGAAATGCAAATCCAAACCACGAAGAGGCATTACCTCACACCTGTTAGTGGTTACCAAAAAGAGATAAATGTTGGGAGGAGGCAGAGTAAACAAGTCCCTGTATGCATTGGTTGGAATGTAAATTGGCACAGTCAGTTTGATAAATAATGTGGATGTTCAGGAAAAAAGAAAGAGAAAGAAAAAAAAAAAACCCAAACAGAACACTTTATTATTCGACAGTCCCGTTCCTAGGTTTTTGTTAAATCTCAATTTTCTGTCACTATAACAAAATACCTTAGACTGGGTAATTTCTAAAGAGAATGGTTTAGAAGCTCAGGATATGGCACTGACATTTGCTTAGCTTCTGGTGAAGGAAGAAAGGTAAGCGGGTGTATGTGGAAGAGAATCCCACATCAAGAGACTAGGGAGACACCAGCAGCACTTTACATTCCCAACCAGTCCAGTCCTACAAGATTGAGAACGTGCATGAGAAAAAGACTTCATCTCTCCTAATGAACTACTCACCTCTGAAAGTCCACAACAGTTTTTAACATGGCCTCATTGGAACTGAGGTTCAGCATGAGTTTTCGGTGCAGAACAAACATATCCAAACCAGAGCAGCCAATGTCCAAAGGAAGTGAAATCACTGTATCAGAGCCAGCAGCATTTTTATGTCCACCAAAGCCTCAGCTACAGTAGCCAAGACATGGAGACAAAATAAAAAAGTACTAATCAGTAAATGGGTAAAGAAAACATGATACATGACCAAGGTAGAATATTATTCAGCCTTAGAAAATGAATTACTGGGGAGCGTCATAGTCAGCTGCACCCAGACAGTAGGAGCTTCAGCCCCTGGAGCAAGATGGTGGTGCAAGTGCTTTAGTCGAGGAAGCCTGCTGTGGCCAGCTGCCCCTGGCAACTTCCTGCCCAGGCTCACGAGAGTGACATCTTCAAGTTACAGAGCTCAGGAGGACAGCTGGCTAAAGTCTTTATTTGTCAGAGAGGTTGATCCAAGAAAAGATCAACTCTAACCTCCTAGCCAAAAAAGGAGACAAGCAGTCTGTTACAAGTTACAGTTTCACAATGTTAAGTCCAAATGCCTGATCGCGTACAACAAAATTTATCAAGAAGTGTTACCAAAGACCCAAGAAGACAAGCTGTACCCTTGTACCTTGGTGGGGATATGGAACATATGGTGTGGCGAGCAGGATCAAGCCGTCCACCTCTGGAGAGATGAAGGAGGCTATCCAGCCCTCATAGAGGTCATAAATAAACTCAAAGAAAACCAGGAATTTGTAAATATTCGTGGGCCAGAAGTGACATGCTTCTCTCCAGAAGGAATCAGCTGCTGTTGCAGTTCAGTTTCTGGAATGAGTTGGTGCTGAGATCAGGACCCGATATGAACAAACTCAGGTCCTACCAACTCCGACCAAAAGCAGTGGTTGAATGGGGCAATTATTGCTTATAAAGATCTTCAGACCAGAGAAGAAAAACATATGGAATGCAGCATGGCACAAGTCTGGCTGGAGGAACTGATGTATGACACGGTTCCACTTATTCAGGACGTGGAGTCCAGAATCATGATCCTGCTCAAGACCTTGCCCCTCCAGTGAAGCTTCCATGTACCTATACAGATTTCCATGATGAACATATGTCATGAATTCATTTCAACCATTCATCAAATGAAAAAAGAAACCGAGATGTAAACTGCTGTACATAGCTTGTAAGATCTCTTTTCTGTATGATTTCCATAATCATGAAGGGAAATCAGGAGGATTGGACTAAGTGGAGTAGCGCTCTGAAACATCCCTGCTTACCAAATGTTATTTAGCCTCCAGCCTTTCAGGATAGCATGATAATTTGGAGCCAAGCGTGGTAACTTGGTACTCAGGGAGCTGAGGCAGGAGAATTACAATAAGTCCTAGGTCAATCTGGGCTATGTGGAGAGTTTCAGACCAACTTGGATCCCTGGCTTACATAGTGAGACCCTGTCTCAAAAACCAAAATTAAATTCGAACCGTCTCTGAGTGAAGTTCCAGCTATGAAGAAGAATCAGCGATTTCTTTCTATTTAAAAAAAAAAATCTCTTTTATGTTTACAAATTTCTACTGATTTCCTTCCTTCAGGAAGAGATACAAATTATATCATGTTTCCCTAGCAGTTTTTTCTGAATCTCAAACTAGGAACACATTATAAGTATACCCAATGGCTGACAACGTTATGATTGTCAGCCAGTGGGCTGAGCTGGAAGGGTGGTCATGGTGCACCTGACCAGTAATTCAGTCTCCGCCAGGCACTGTGTCTTAAAGGGGTTTGTATGAACCAGTGCACCACATGTGATTTTGGAATAAACACCTCAAAGAGTATTAATTTTATTGTAATATTTTTCTATAAAACCAGTAGCTCTTGGAAAAGAGATTTTATTTTGTAAGCCACTGTTTGTGACCTCTGACCTCTGGTTCTATTTTGGTAAGTTCACAGGAGACACTTCCAAGATCTTGTATGACAGGCAGTACACCCTGGGTCTAAGCTGGCATAGAGCTTCCTATTTTGTCTGTCTCCATTTAGTTTTGTCTTTTAATATAGTGTGCCAATTTTGTGACTGTAATCATGTGGATGTCCCACTGAACTGAAGAATTATGTCTGCTCTACAAATTGGTATGTGTAAAGTAAAACCTAAGTCCCCTATCAGTTGTCTAATTTTTGCATGTATGTGAATGGTTTTCTTCAAGAACATACAAAAGTAAATAAAATCCTCTTAAATTAAAAAAAAAGAAATACTCATATTTGGAACAACACAAATGAGCATTATGCTGTAGAAGACATTAAACTAAGCAAAGAACTCTAGACATAGAAAGATAAACACTGCAGAACTTCACACGTAGAAACTAAAGTAACCGAACTTGCAGATATCAAGAGTAGAGTGGTGTTGCCAGGGATCTAGGATGTGAGGATGAGTGGAGAGATGTTGGTCATGGGGTACAAAACTTCAGCTATGCTAAACAACTCAGTCCTGGAGGCTAAATGTACAACCATGTGACAGCAGCTGGTCATACCGAAGTACACACTTGCAATTTGCTGAAAGAGTAGGTCTTATGTGTCTTTGTCACACATAAAAGTCATTAAAAAAACGTAACTCCCTGAGATGATAGACATGTTAAAGTAGTTTTACTTTTCAATGTGGTCCTGTAGGGCTGTCTCTAATGTTGATGTTGGTAGAAAAGGGCTCACTTGTGCCTTCTAAGCTGTGGTTTCTCATTGTGGTAGACAAATCTAAGGTGGCCTTCATGAACACCAACCCTGACTTTTGGAACTTTGTGGATTCTTCACTTTCCCAGTTGCTAAGAGCCATGTCTTGATTCTAGGCAAAGGAATCCACCCTGTAACAGAGGTGTCTAGTGGGTGTCTAGTCAATAAAACAGGCAAAGGAGATCTGTTGAGATTCTAGAATGTGTTATTTATGTCTTGCTCATACCGCACCCTGCTGGTCTAATGAAGTCAGTGACCATTTTTAAATGGCTCATTTTGCAAAGATGGAGGAGAGCCTCTGTCTCAGTCTTTATGGGACCCAAGTGCACTCTAAGCAATATCCATTAGGAAACAAATGCACTCAGTCCTGCAACCACAAGGAAGTGTATTCTTTCCCTTGAAAGAGTTCAGTTTAGATGGTTATAAATTACTTATAACATAGGGAATTTAAGTAGAGATTTGGGTAGAAAGGTAGACTGAGGTATTGACTTTGAAGGACTGGCTATTCATGAGTGAGGGTAGATATGTGGCAAGGACACTCAGCTAAGACTGACTTCTTTAGTGTCACTATTTTTGCTAGGTATCCCTCTGTACTAGATATCTATGCATCTAGGTTCGTAAGTATCTATCTATCTATCTATCTATCTATCTATCTATCTATCTATCTATCTATCTATCTATCTATCTATCTACCTGCTATCTATCTATCTATCTACCTGCCTATCTATCTATCTATCTATCTACCTCTATCTATCTATCTATCTATCTATCTATCTATCTATCTATCTATCTATCTATCTATCTATCTATCTATCTATCTACTTACCTACCATTCTACACCTAATAGAAAGATGAATGGTCCTATAATCCAATGATAGGATAAGGATGGAACTTACTTACCAAGACTAAAATCCCTCCCCACTGATGCTATTCCAAGCACGATAGGATAGGATGTAGGCAAAATCAGAGAAGGCAAATCATGAGCAGCTGTTGCCCCATGGTACCCAAGCCCAGGGGATATTTGCATCATATCTGAGCCCAGAGCACACCTTTGATCTACTGCCTGAGCATCCTTCGCATTGAAGTTCTTGCTCAGATGAAGAACCCAACTATTTATCTCCAGTCTCTATAAGGGAGTGTGAGGGACTGTAGATAGGGGCAGGGAGGAGACCAGGAGCCACAGCAACTAGCGGTGATTGGAGGAGGGGCTGAAATGCTACCAGCACTGACAGTTTTCTTCATGTTGATCTTTGTCTTGCTTTGTCTCCTGGGGATCCTGGCCAACGGCTTCATTGTGCTGATACTGAGCAGGGAATGGCTACGTCGTGGTAGGCTGCTCCCTTTGGACATGATCCTCCTTAGTTTGGGTGTCTCCAGATTCTGCCAGCAGTGCGTTGGGCTAGTGAACAGTTTCTACTACTTCCTCTACCTGGTCGAGTATTCCAAGGGTCTTGCCCGGCAGCTCATTGGTCTCCACTGGGACTTCTTGAACTCAGCCACATTCTGGTTTGGCACCTGGCTCAGCGTCCTGTTCTGTACCAAGATTGCTAACTTCTCCCATCCTGCCTTCCTATGGTTGAAGTGGAGGCTCCCGGCACTGGTGCCTTGGCTCCTGCTGGGCTCTATCCTGGTGTCCTTCATCGTAACTCTGCTGTTCTTTTGGGGAAACCATGCTGTGTATCAGGCATTCTTAAGAAGGAAAATTTCTGGGAACACAACCTTTAAAGAGTGGAACAGAAGGCTGGAACTAGATTATTTTATGCCCCTGAAACTTGTCACCATGTCAATTCCTTGCTCTCTCTTTCTGGTCTCAATTTTGCTGTTGATTAATTCCCTCAGGAGACATACCCAGAGAATGCAGCACAATGCCCACAGCTTGCAGGACCCCAGCACCCAGGCTCACAGCAGAGCTCTGAAGTCACTCATCTCCTTCCTGGTTCTTTATGCACTGTCGTTTGTGTCCATGGTCATCGATGCCACAGTCTTCATCTCATCAGATAACATGTGGTATTGGCCCTGGCAAATTATTCTTTACTTGTGCATGTCTGTACATCCATTTATCCTCATCACCAATAATCTCAGGTTTCGAGGCACATTCAGGCAGCTACTCCTATTTGCCAGGGGTTTCTGGGTGTCCTAGAAAGCATGGTCTCTTCATCCAGACCCTTTGAAGAGACTCAGGTGAGGGTAACCTCCCTTGGAAGTGAGCTCACCTTCATGGACATGTCTTCACAGGCAGACATGGGGGTCACACTGTGGACATCCCTCCTTGGGGAAGAGGAGAGGAAAATACAGGGACTCTGAGCATTCTTCCTTAACTTGGGATATTATGAAAATGGAGATTCTGAATCCTGGAGAGCCAGTATTGACCTAAAGTATGAAATACAATGTGTTCTATTGCTTCTATGTCTGTTATTCCTTTATTACTGATTAATTCTTTAGGTAAAAGTCTTGATCAACTGGATCACCTCATCTCA